>NC_048598.1:106945988-107263248 GCF_003668045.3 Cricetulus griseus | reverse complement strand
TGACCTTTGACATCGTGCCATGAAATCATTTGAATCACTTTCTTTAGTTCAACAACTCACTCAGATCTTACTCTCATGCCCCTTCGGTGAAGGCCCTTGCAAAGATTTTTCTAACGCATTGACCATAAGCGCATTTTCCTCACCCAAACTAGCTAGATACCCTCATCTTCTGCCAACTGTGAAGGTTAAGAAGGTTCACAGAGAGGTATAAGATTTTCAGGTATTTGAGCTATTTGGGGAGGAGGAAAGGAACTTCAGCAGTATTAGACAGAAGTAATTTGTCCATATTTCACTATTGGAAATTTATGAAACTCAGACTGTACACCATCTTCCCTGTGACTGTGAGCAAGGTGGATGTTTACATACAACCTTTCAGCCCCAAATAATACCATAACCAAAGAAGACTTCCCTCTTCCCTGCACCCTCCATATGCCAGGCAGATCAAACCTCATCCCCAGAGTCACTTCTTTCTCAGACAGTCCTGGTTGCTTAGGGTGACCAGTGTGATGTCTGTGGGAAGGTATTTTCTATACCAGAATGCAGCATCCCCTCAAGCAACCACCTGCTCCCACAAAGGAGCAGGAGGACTCCCACGGGATGACCCTGGGGTGCTGCTCCCTGATCCTGATCTGCATATTTCCTTGAGGCAGGCCTGAATTCCACTTCTTCCTGGGAGTCATTCAAGATGGCATCTATGAAAAATGTTATTAGTAATTGGGCAAGAAAATTACATCTTAACTGGGTGTCTTCTTGACCGCCAATGTAGAATTTGCCCCCAACAAAATGTTGAGTCCTTGGAATGATGATGTTGAGTCCCAGTTGCCATGTTTCCCTAATGAGGAAGGTAACTGAGGAGGGGAGGGCAACATGGGCCAGGCTATTGGAACCTTGAACCCTTTCAGGACCCCTAATTTTGTTACTGCATCATCCGCCTTCCTCCTTAACTTGTGACTTAACTTTTCACCGCAGGGGGGGGTGTTCCCTGGCTGATTTTATTGAGGAGGCTGAAAGAGAGTGGAGAACAGCATGTGGGAACTGTGGGGCCTGAGGTTAGGTCCAGCTTTTGTGCATCTCAGTTGCTGAAACTCAGATTCTCAGTTTAAACTTGGACCTGACTGAAAAAAAAACGGCAACAACAAAAAGCCTTCGGGGGTTATCACGATGCCGGCAGAATCAAAGCTCGTCAAAATTTGATGGGACAATTTCCGGAGTTCTGGCTAAGCTTCCATGGGTTGAACATTGAAATCACCAAAAAACCAAGGGTTCCTTCCCTCTGAGGTTCTTCATCACCTTGAGACCCTAAGAAATCCATGTTGCCTTTTCTAGGACCAACTGTGAGATGATTTTCATTGATCTAAATAAACCTTAATGCCAATAAATCCCTCTAAAACTTAATAAGCAGTTACTGGGTACCTCCCTGGGTATGATGGTGCTCTATAGACATCCTCCATGGTGTGGTAAGAACAGGGATAGTCATCAGGACAAAAACTTCTAGTGAGCTAGAAAAGCACACAAAGGCAACAGTGCAATAGTTAAAAAAAAAAAAAAAAAAAAAAAAAAAAAAAAAAAAACGGACCCAAGCTTTTAAACAGTGCATTCAAAGCTCCAGAAAGTAAGCACAAATATAATTCAATGATCCAACACTGAAGGACAAACAGTATTTACCATAAAGGTGAAAGGTTTAGGAAAACTCCAGCAAGCGTGGATTTTGATTTTGATTTGATGATTTGATTTGATTTTTGTTTTGCCATTTGTTCTGCAAACAGGCATGGATGTACCACAAAATCTGTTTTCTCTCAGTGCTTTCATCAATTCCTCTGACATGTTTAACCACTCTGTCCACACATGTAAGTTTCCAAACAGTGGATTTCTCCATCTTTAAGAACTGAGTATGTTACTAAAGTCAACAGGGCAGACTCCTAGGTGTCATGGTGAGCAACCTGCTGATGGTTGAAGGCTGAGGGTAAGGGACCTAACTCTCAGTGGCTCACCAGAAATGGCAAGAGAGGAAAGTTAAGTCTGATGGTTGATTCAGGACAAGACAAGGCCAAAAATAAATCTCTAGAGATCTATAAAATGCCCTTCCACTCACTAGCTTCTGTTAACTAACTTGAGAAAGTCATTGGCATCTGTGTGCCCAGCACTGAGGCCCTACCCATCCACAGCATGCCCCATACACTTATATGTGAGAAGACATTTTCAACATCTAACCACCAAGCAACACACAGGAAGCAAGAAGCAGAAAAGGGTCAGGTACAAGGTCGTGAAACCCAGAACTCCAAGGTTGGACAGTGCCTCTCGATAACAGAAGGTCATACTCACAGAGCTAAAGCCACTGAAAACATCATTCTCTTTTCTGTTTGGGGATCCTCCCAGGTCACATTGAACTAAGGTTTTGAATTATCAGATCTATGATGTCCTCTAAGCTGTTTACTCAGATACTACAACCACCCACAATCAGTTAACTGCTCCCAGGGCAAAGATAATAAATCCTACAGAAGACCCACTAGCAATTTACTAGACCCTGCTACTGGTGGAGCTATGACATGGGGACGTAATTCCATGCCCTTTATTCCTTTCATTCTATTAAACACATTGACCATATTTGAGGAGAGTGGGGAGGAGGAAAAAAATGTTACTTTGTCTTTAATTTAAAAAACTTAATTTTTTAATTAAGTTTTAATTTTTAATTAAATTAAACTTTAATTTTTAATTAAATTAAAAAACTTTAATTTTAATTTAAAAAATTTAAAAACACTACTTTGTCTTTAATTTAAAGCAAGAGGCATGCTCCATCTCTGGATAGGAAGATGTAATTCATGTTCTTATGCCAAGTGAAAGCAAGGCCACTGAGCCACTGGGTTAGGATTAAGCCAAAGAGTGCCAGATTTTTCCTTGTTTAGTAAAGAAACCAGAATTTTTCAGCTGTCTTCAGATGCCACCATTTGCAGGGTTGGGGATGGGATACAGTTGGGATCTCAAGAAAGGGAGAAGAAATGGGCAGGTAGGCAGCACCAAAAGCAGCAATGGGAGATCTGTGGCCTATGAAGAAGTCTCTATAACTTGAAACTTGTTTCCTATTCTACTCAAGTCTAAAATCTCTTCCATTAGCCCTAAATTTTCATCTCCAAAAAGAGAATCAACATTTCAAACTGAGGTTACAAGTACAAAACAAACAAACAAACAAACAAACAAACAAACAAATGGAAGAGTTCTGAGAGGCTGGGGATCCAGAGAAGGGAAGTCAGCATCATTAGGGAACATGGAGACACAAAACTATACATTCCAAGTTTGTGGGAAACGCATGTATTTGGGAGAAGCACTGTCTCCCACCATCCAAAACCGGAATCCATAACCAGGTGACTTGATACTAAGGGAATGCATCTCTCATCTCATGACCGTCATCATGTCACCTCTGCTTTCATTAGGTCAATTATCCTCAGGCTTTCTCTAGCAATGAACTTGTCCTACTTGCTAGCACAATCCTTACACCTTTTTAAATCTGAATATCCTCACATCTTCCTGTCTCTAGAGGTCAGACTCTGGCTCCTTTTGTACTTGACTCTGGTTCACTTAAGAACACATTGTTTTCTACCCTTCTTTTGAAGATTCCACTCACAACTAAGGAGTGAGACTTCAGGTACCTTGCTTTATGGCCTGTTCAATGAAATTCAACCAGGCAGACTTCATGACATGAAACCTGGGTTCCTACAGACTTTTACTATATGATGAAAACACAAAAGAGGGGCCTAAGGTCTGAATCTTTCTTTTAGAATTAACAAGACAACCATCCATCTTAGTTTTCCTAAAACTCTGCCCCCTGAATAGCTGACATCCATGGTGTCTAATAACCGACCTATGGGGGTGATATTTACTGCTTTTCACAGGAGATGGACACCTTTATTCCCACATCCTGAATGCATTTTCTTAACCAACCTTCCGGTGATGTTCTGGGTTAAAAGGGTCCATTTCTAAACACTACAATGCATTTAAAGCAAGACTCCACAAGTTCCCAAAGACAGACTAAAAACCTGGGATTGCTTTTCAATTATTATTTTTAATGTCCATTAGCCTCCCCAATTCCTCAGTCTTACACAATAGTTTCATTGTTTTAGTTGTGATGCAGAAACAGCCCAAGGTTATGATATAAAATTTATTTCTGGTGTCAGATGACCAGGATATTGCCACTGACTGATCTTATTTTCCTTAGGCAAGTCTTTGGTCTTTGTTCCTCTCAACATCAGTTTCTACATCTTTAAAGTGGAAGTAGTTATTCAACTTGACAACTTTTGCCCTCATTTTAGGGTTCTTTTCCCCAGTAACCTTTAATTGTATCACTCTGGGAAGCATTATGTGACATTTTAGTATATTCATACATAGTGAAATAGCTATTATCAAGAAAAATAACATGTTCATCATTTCACTCAGTTAATGTTGTGGTTTAGATCTTAATTGTCTCCTGAAATGTTCAGTTGGTTAAAAAGCTTTCTTTCCAATTCAGTCATGTTCAAAGGTGAAAACTGACTTTGGGGCTCTGACCTCATTATCAGTGGGCTAACCCATTTGTGGATGCATGGTTTAATGTGTTTGGGGAGAAAAGCTTTACTATAAAGGAGAGGGTGCTCTTTTTATTTCCCAGAGAATTTTAAGTAAATAACTTTACTCTACCCTATTCTCACCATGATATTCAATTACCTTATCACAGGCCCAAAGGGACAAGACTAGTGGCCATGGACCAAAACCTCTCAAACGGTAAGCCAAAATAAATCTTTCCTTCTTTTAAGTTGTGTCAGTTGTTTGGGCACTGTCACAAAAAGGTCACACACACATACATACACACACACACACACACACACACACACACAGAGAGAGAGAGAGAGAGAGAGAGAGAGAGAGAGAGAGAGAGGGAGAGAGAGAGAGAGAGGGGGGGAACATAGTTCAGAAGCCTTTGGAACTTGTAACAGAAAGCTGCAAAATTTGGGCCTTAAGATTGCTGTAAATTGAGATTGATGAGCAATTCTGGTGGGAGCTAAGAAGACCACACTGCTTATAGAAATGCTGACAGAAGTTTGTTCACGATGCAAATGATAATGGTTTCCAAAATGGAAGCGACTACCAGGGACTGGAGTAGAGGCCACTGGTGTGACATTGTGTCGAATAACTGGTCTACGTTTTGACCAAACCCTGAGAATTTGTAGTGGTATAAATTTAAAGGTGTCAGGCAAAGCTGACAGATAATTCCCAGGCAGCACAGCACTCAGGCTGTGGTATGGTTACTGCTAGATGCTCTTGGGCAGAGTTCCAGGAATAATTACGGATATAAAGCAAAACAGTAAGATTTGAAAAACCTATTTGACGTTTAAAGAGCACATGTAAAGTTGTGTCCAAAGAGGGTGTGGTTGCTGAAGAAACCAATGTCATCAAAAGGAAGTCAAGTATTTTGCACTGGGATAGTAAGAAGGGTAGTTTTAGAATATCTTAGGATTGACAAGACTGTACCCATCACAGGTCCAAGTGTGTAAAAGTATAAACTTTCTTAAAATTTTTTATTTTAAGAAGAGAAACCTAGGGCATTGTATATGGGATGGTTTTAGAGGCATCCAGATCCAAGAGTTATGAGATCATGGAGACTTCTACCAAGATTTCAAAGGAAAGCCTAGGAGGCCAGACCATGTGTGGCAGGGGGAGAATCTGCAATCAGCTCCTGAGAGGGTAACATAAAAAAAACTGTAAGAGTAAAGCCAAAGCTGTGTTAGAGACCCCAGAAATTTAGAGATGCCAGATATATGGAATACCTGCCAAGGGAAGCTGTAGGAAATAAACAGAGACAGACCACAAGAGAGACTATGTATGTGGGCTCTGACACATTTTCAGTGTTAAGAAATTGTTTAATGGGAATTTGATTTATTCTTATGGTAGTTTTTAGAACACAAGTCCTTTAGGAATCATTTATAGAAAGATGAACCGCTAAGTACTTGCCTTCAGAAAGTGTCACAAGGCTGAGAGATGACGGTCGATTCTAGACTTCTCATGGAGAACTACTAGGGAAGGTCTTTACTAAGCACACCACATCCAAGGCCTATCCTGTAGTGTGCTTCTACTGAAATCTTTATAATAATTTGATACTCCACAGAAATTTTATTACAAAAGAAACTTGTTTTCTTCCAGAAACCCACAGCCTTCAAAATAAGAACATGGTGAGCTACCTGACCAAGGTCGATTACCTTTTTCCTTTAGGCTTTCTCAGATTGCTTCCCCTTTTTCCTCAACATGAAAATAATTGTTTAACTTAGAGGAGAAAATGATTAGAAAGCAAACTTTTATCCCCCAAAACATCATATTCAACTTCATCTTAGGAAGTTGAACTTCATGTGAGGAGATGATTTTGAGTCCTCCAGACTCAATAATCACTAAATTATCTGATCTTTAACAAATGGGAAATCTTTCTCCAGCAACCCTGTTACCAGCACTGGAGCTGCAATGGAATGCACTGTCATCAGAACTCCGTTGGCTTCATGCAACTATGATGTTTGCACCTAAATTTTCCTTAGGAGAGTAAGCTAACCCAAACCCCAGTTCTTTTCTTGAATCATTTGACAGTGAATGGGTGAGCCTTTTGAGAGGCAGAGAAGGAGCACAACTCTAGACTCCTGTGAAGCCCTGGAAATTTAAAAATTGGTGAATATTGGAAAAGTGAAGTTATTAGTATAATTGCCCAATCAAGTAAGAAATTGTTGACTGAGTTTTCCTAGGCAAATGTGCCATAGCCTTAGAAACCCAAGGAAGCACTCTTTGAGGAGCCTAGTAGGTAAATTCAACAAGCATTTATTGAGTACCTGCTTTTTACTTTGGCCTCGGGGATATAGGGTAGGGGATGTAAACTAAACAAGGTTTATCTCCTCGTGGCATTTGTAGACTTTGAGGAAAATAAATATGTCAACAGAGACAGTAGCAGAAAATATATTCATTGGGTTGCAAAGTAGAGAATTAAATTTTTTAAAAAATGCTCAGAGGAAGAAAGTTAATCCATATCCCTCACCACACTCCCTGCAAACCAAACATCATACATGGAAGCAGGTCATCTCAACAAAAGAAAGCAAGGGTGAAATCCCAGTGGATAAGGCAGTGGTACATATCTGTAAAGCATAAGAGCTTCCACACAACCAAAGACCAGCATCAAGGGGGAGCAGCAAAAAAACAGTGGCTCCTTCGGGGTAAGGCCATGGAATTCTCTTGAACCTGCACCCAAGACAAAAGACCTACTCCTGTAGGGGATGGAAAGCCACCCCTGAATGTAGGCTGTGGTTTTCAGTGCTTCAGAAACGGATCTGTCCACACTGAGTTTGCCTGCTCTGTGACCTTCAGGAAATAAGAGGTCCATTTGGAAGAGTTATCAGAAAAGAGACCAGAAGGGAGGAATGTGATGCATCGTCAAATCGAAACTTTGAAATGGAGCATCCCAAATGGATAGACTAATATCCGCATAGTTTATATGATGCCCATATTGGCATGTTATTCATCCACCTGCTCTTCAAGGCAATATGAACTCAAAGAAATCCACCAAGGTAATGTTTGTCTCAGTGTGTTTGATCAATGGAGCAAGAGACCTGCCCTAGCCCTTCAGATACCATCATAGAACCTAAATGCAAAGGAGTCCGTGAACACCTCTAAGATTGGAAGAATGGACCAGAGAAATGGGCCTGACTGGTTGACAGTTTGCTATCTATCTGCATGCATGCAGAGAAACCAGAGAGTGATGTCACGTTCCCAGGAGTGGTTCCTCACTCAGGAAGACTTGTTGGCTGAGAAATGAAGTGGGAGGAGGCTTGAAAAGAGAGAGGCATGAATCCAAGTGTTCTGCCTGCAGAGAAGGTTTCCAGAAAGAGGCTTGTATATAGGAACGGAGAAATCTTAACTATGGGTGCCAATACCTCCACATCCACTGACTTTATATTGACAAGAGTTTGAGATTGCAAGTACTTGGAAATCAGAGAAAAATTTCAAGTCCTTTGGGTTTCTCTAGTACCACCTAGAGAACATCTCCCTATATTTCCACAATAATTCTGATCACTATTTGGAAAGAAGGGCTCCACGGGCTGACTTATATCTGATAATGCTCCTGTGCAGAGCTCTTCCCATCCAACACACACCAAGGTAGCTACTACTAGGGTCTTGGTTATACACCCTTGCATCTACAACAGGGCCTGGACTTGCACTGAATTGACCTCAATTCTGCTGTCTCCAAAGAAAGTAGATCCTCCTTTTGGAAATACGTGGTCTAAGGTGAGTTTGGTGGCAAGACATTAGGATTAATTATGCTGGTAGCTTGCTAGAAACAGGTTCCCTGAGGCTCTGTGGCTCTGGGTGTCTACATTTCATGGGTCAGTCATCATGCATAAGGTATTACTGGGAATAAAAAGGCCTTGTTACTAGACTCTTGTACCTATAGATGCTCTTTGCATTATGAGGTACTCTCAGGGAAATTTCCTTTTCACAAATGGTTCTCAACAACTTTGAGTATAATTTGAGAGTTGTGTAAAATTATGAATGATGTCAGCAGATGTACGTCCAAGTGGAGAGAAAGAAATCAGGAGGGAGGGATGGAGAAAAGACTGGTTTCCCGTGTTTCTTCATCTTGTAGATTCTTCATCACCTTCCATTATTTCTGTGTATAATCCCTCCATCCCTAAGATTCCAAAAATTAATATATTTTAATTATGATTGGATCCCACATTTCAAACAGATAGCATACCTCTTTGAGAACATAACACAGACTTTCTAATGTATTATATTAGCCATGAATTATACAAGAAATTTAAAGTCCATGTCCGTCATGATGTCAAAGTGATTTTACAAGGCTCCTGAGCTGCTTTGAAAGAAAGGCCAAAAAAAAACCCCATAGTTTCCTATAACTCTTCCATCTTACAGGCAATTTGACCTGACTATGAAAAGAGTTACTGCTTCAAGTGGGGATGTGCTTATATACACGGGCATATAGTCAAGTATACACATGTAAGCACATAATCTGGCAACTAAAGCCTGTGTGAGGACCATAACTGGGAAATGTCCACTTGTGATGGGAGCGTCTTGAGCCAGGAATTTGGAAGCCTGCATTGCTGCATGGAGAAGCTGAGTCTTGTCAATGGATGCGATTTACAACTGAAAGACAAAAGAAAGTCACCCCTATTGGAAGAGAAATTCTGCACAGAATTTCTGTAGAGTTAGAGGACTGTCCTCAGAGATGTGAATGAATGCATTCGGATGCAAGGTTCATGTGAGGTGGTACCATGAGGTAAAGGAGGACTGGGAGGATGAGGGTCATGGTGTGTAGGACCACATTTCAAACTTCTCATGTGGGAAGCTAGTTACACATGTGGGAACTTGAGTTACACTCAAGTGTTTGCCAAGGACACTCAGCAGCAGCTTTGCTTTCAGAAGCTTATCTAGCATACTTGATAGTCTCTTTCAGTCTCAAACTTCAGAATCACTTAGAGATGGTTGTCCATCATGAGTACAGGAATGAGAAGAGGTCACTTCGCTAAGATCAGAAGAAAGCAAAGCACTTCTTGTGAGCCAATTGCTCTTCCCTTCTTCTGCATGTACTTATATCCTAGAGACTTTGCACTGGCCTTTTGCACCAGGTACTTCTAGAGACAGATGGAGAACAAGAGTTTGAGAAGTCTGAGAATTTTGGAAAAACACAATTTCCAGAACCCCAAATCCTTTTGAAAACTGGCTAGTGGTGGAATTACTTAAGAAGTGGTAATTAATGACTCCATGAAGACTGTAAGAGGAGAGTGAGAGAGTCCATGTGCAAGATAGGAAGACAAGAAACCAGTCAGATGACTTCCCCAGTGGACACAAAATGAGCCTACTGAATCCCAGTGCTCCTCTTGATCATGTCTGGGTCTGACCCATATCCGGTTATCTACCTTTCTCGGAGGATCTGCAATGTGTGGGCCATGGCCATTGAATATCACATTGCAAACAGCATTTATGTGAGAAAGTGTACATAGTACAATGCCAAAATAGAAAGGTTTTTTCTTGAAAACATTTCTAAGTATGAATCCCCATCTTTTTAATTTGGAGGAAGAAGTTCAGTCAGTCTGAGCATAAACATTGTCATTTTGGGTAGACACTACACAGGTAGTCTTTTCATTGCTTGCCCACATTTAATACTGAGCAGGTAATACTAACACTTTTTTAAAACTTTTTTTAACCTGAGTAAGAATTTGGGATAAGACAAGACCCAGGGGTTATAACTCTCATTACCAGAAATTCCTAAGCCTTCTGCCCTACTCCTAAGCAATGTTGGCAAGAGAAAGTCAAAGATTCCTCATTGATTGAAACTGGTTACCAGGCATCCAGTTACCACCAACACAGGCATTTTGTAAGGAAATCTCTCAGAACCTAACCAATCCAAAATCAGTAGCAGCAGGGAATGGTGCGTCCCACTCCACTCCAGCAGAATGCAAAGGCAAAGGCACCCTGGGGAAGTGGGGAACCATCTGTTCATTGTCCTATTTCCAACCTGAGTCATCAACCCAAGTCCTCAGCAGAAACCACAGGTAAGGTCCCACTTGATAGCACAACAGCACAAAACACACACTAATATTTGTATACTGTTTGTATTTTAATGGCTTTTAGTGGTTCGGTTAAAAAAAAAAAAAACTCCTGGAACAACTTCCCACTTCTCACTGAAAACCTACCTAGGAATTACCATCTAGGGGGCTACATTTTTATTTTTAATTTTATGTGATTACATCATTTCCCCCATTCTGTCCTCAACCTCTCTCATACCCCACCCTGTTCCAATTCAATCTCATTGCACCTATTTTAAGATTATTAGTACATACATAATGAATAAATATGTAAATACAACCTACTGAGTCCACTTAGTGTTGCTTGTATGTATATGATTTCAGGGCTGACGGTTTGGACAACAGATTTGGGGAATCCTTCCTTGGAAGACTAGTTCTCGGAAGTCATGGATGGTCTAGCACTACAATCTGCATGGTAAGTCTCCAGATGGAGACTGGAGTGGTCAATTATGTTTGTGTGCTCACTTGCCAGGTCAGTTCATAGGTGGTTGATGATAGGATAGGCATGCAGCATGCTAAGATAGTTGGAACATAGCCTCACAGTGTCACTACCTCCAGGCTTTCTGTGTCCTCTAATTCTCAATGGTGTCTAGTGTCCCCCATCTGAATTATTGTTTTCTAAAGAACACTAAGCCTCTGTGATAATGCACTCCTCTTCCCACCTACACTCTTGGCATGATGTCTGACTCACGCTTTACAAACTTTAGGGTGCATGAAATGCACCTGGGGAGCCTGTGAAAGGGAAACCCTCTGGTCCTGGGCTAGGCCCTAATGTATTCCCAAATGATGCTGCTAGGATAGCTGGTCCGTAATCCAACTTTAGGTTCTGAGAACCTTGTCCTCTCCAGCCTGGGCATCCTGTTGGTTGAGGTACTTCATTAAAACCACGTGTACCTGATGTCAACCCAAGATAAAGAACATTGAATCTGGTGGTGAAGTGCTTACCCCAAACCAGTAAATACCATGAAAACAAACTGAGCTCTCTGTATCTGGAGCACTTGACAAAAAGGGAGAGGAAAAAGAGGAGAGCACGAGTGTCAGGAAGTAATGCAGGGAGAAAAAAATGTATCCACAGCCACTCTAAAATGCAAGCTAAAAGTAAGTGGGCAAAGCATTGTTCTTTCGTGACGCCTAGAGCCAACCCCCACCCCCAAAAAGTAGAAAACAATTCAAACCAAAACATGACCATTGGTTTGTTTTCTTAACTACTTTCTCCTGCAATCCAAAAACATGAGGAAAAGCAGAAGGATGTTTGCAGAAAGAATGCGGGGTCATGTTGCCTCTGTCTCTACCTATGGAAGGCATTAGGGAACTAAGGACAAATAAGGCTGATGCTGCATTCCATGCTAAAAGGCATCTACACAAATAGGTGAGCCTCAGAGCAGATAAATTAAATCATTTGCAAGAGTGAAAGTCTCCTTTCAAATTGCCAAGGCTGTACGAGCACAGAAATGAAGACACATGGGGGAGGTAAGTTTCCGAGTCCTTCCGAAGTGAGGCATTTGCACCTAGCTTTTCCTGACTCTATCAAAGATGCGCATAGCCGCTCTGGTCTGTTTCCATGAAATGGGTAAGCACGCATAGGTGTGCTCAGGTGTTAGCATGGGTATGCTCAGGTGCCTGCATGCCATGGCACTGGGAGACTCTTGGATCCATAGAGTGAAGTCCAAAGTGACTTAGCTAAACCCAGCTCCCCATTTGAAGGACAGCTCCTCCAGACCAGATGAGAAGAGTCCCTCATGGGAGGATTTCAGAGGCCCTGGAAGTTCTGAAGGTGTGAGCTCAGCTTGGACCAGCCAGGATGCTTCTTAATCCCTTTCCCTTCCCTCATTGCAGGGTGCACAGAAATAACCAAAGGCCAGAAGAAGAAATTTTAATAAAACACGTGTTCCTCTTTCCTCACTGTTTACAGAAAATAGCAGATTCCCTGAAAGAGGCACAGAACCCTAGAGTCCAGCTATGTGTTTCAATTCAGGGTCAGAACAAGGAGCTCAGTCAGGGACCAAGTGAACCTCTATGACAGCTGAGAAGCCTGCCTACTTCTGGCACCTGTGTGGAAGAGTGTCCTTTCTTCAGGGACAATCTCTCTCTTGTTCCAAATCATCAAAGTCACAAGCACAAAAAATAAATAAAAATAAATAAATAAGAGGACTTGCCTAGCTAGGCAGCATTTTACAAAATTAGAGGGAAATGATGCCTTATTGTTTATTTAAGGACTGTGACTCCCTCTAACTCTATGGATGACCTCTTTGAAAAACTTGAAAATGAAGAGAGGATAAAGGGATACATACTAAAACTCCTTAAAATGGGAGGGTTTCAAAAGTGCATTTCTTACAACGTTGAGATGCAGGGGTATGCAGTTACAGTTAGTTGAACAGCTCAATAAAAACCGGCTGGAGTAGTCAACTCCAATAGCCTGGCCCCTCCCTAAAACAGTACAGTCTCTGAAATGTTAAAATCCTGAGACCTCATTTGGCCACGATCTGATCTGTCATTATATCAGCTTCGTTGATCCTGAACTCCCCAGCCCCTGCTCCCCACAAGTTTCATGTCTCTGCTTCTGTTGAGTCCTGAGTGGATTCATGGTGAGTGAATCCCTTTTCTGTGCCTCATTACATGATCCATACCTCAAGCCCCTCTCTTCCAGCCCTATCTGGCCTATTACCAACCTTGGATCGGTCCAAACATTCTCCCCCTCCTATGTAGCTACCCCTGTGCTTCTGAGGCCTGCTTGAGAAAGCCACTATACCAGGGGGCTTCGGCCTCCTAAGTCATACTGTTCCATAGCAACAACCTTCCCCCACATGCCATACCACAGCTGTCCCAAACCCTCATCACCTCTACCAAAGCACCAGATCGTCCCTGATTCTTGCCCTCAGGAAGTGGACTGCACCTTTTGAGAAAAGTGAAGGCCTCAAAAGGACCAGGCAAGATTCTCTATGCCTATGAGTTCATCTAAATTTGTATCCATGCTTACCCCATCTCTTTTAGAGTACACTGCCTGTTTTGGTGTTGAAAGCAACAAGCCAGTAATACTTTGCTCCACCATCCTCCCCTCGTCTCCGCCAATAACCCTGAGACGTCCCTAGTGCTTTTGCTCTGTCCCTGCATTCTCAACTCCCCTCACAAGGCTATCATTGGGTGTGACTTAGAAATGTGCCCCAGTGCCTACTTATGGGAAGGGGGCAGGAGATTCCCTTGATCTTCTGTCTTTTTCTAGCAATTACTCCATCTCTCTGACCAAGCCTGCAGAGAGATCAACTCTACTCTCTTCCATGCCTTCTTCCACTCAGCTCAACTAAAGATCTTACTTCTGCACTGATAATATTCTACAGAGTGTGCAGGTTGCCTCTTACATATCGAAGACAGGCTCAGCTAATACTTTTGAACATTTACCTTTGGGGAATACACTCTGCTAGTCCTTTCTTAATTTTCTCATCTTTTCTAGTCCAGGCTTCCTGTTTCTGACTCCACTCTCCCATTTTTTCCCTATCTCTGTTGCATTAACTCCCTCTAGGTCTCCTTTGCTGGTTTTTCCTCTTCCTTTGGCATGCCCAAGTTTCTAATCTTTTAAGTCTACATGCTCAAGTAGAAGGCTCTTCCTCACATTCACATTCCATGGATAAAATTGTGATCCCAAGTCGACCAATTTCTGAAGAATGCTGGTTACCTCATACTCACTGATTCTTCCTTTTGCACCACTCCAAGACACAAAGAGGAACTCACTAAGTTTCATTACTTTCTTATAGGAAAGATTTCAAGATTAAAAGGCTGAAAATGGGAGAGGAGGAAGCCTGTATAAACCCATGAATGTGCAGCATTGAAGGTACACTTGAAGAATATAGCTTTGCATGTTTTTTTTTTTAATAAAGTTTCCAGCTCTTCTGAGGAAGGGAAGTGGTTTTTGGTAAGTACTAGCACTTGGCATTTTTAGTAGCCTCACTATACTTAATATCTTATGTGGTGGAGGTTATTCTCATTTTACAGAAGAGGGAAGGCAAGACCAATCAAGGTCTTTGTGTCCAAGGTCACAAAGCTAGTAAGTGCCAAAATCAAAAAGCAAGAAGATTCAAAACAGAACCAGCTATCTCCAAACTCACTCCCCCCACCCCAGGGAATCCAAGGAATAAAACTGGAACCCTGGAGAGAAGTAAGGAGAGGGGAAATGGCAAAATGTGAAAATCTTAGGAATACAGTGAAGATGAAGAGAAAATCGTCACAAGATATAATAAACAAAAAGGTCTGTGCAATATTTTTCTTATATCCAGTTTCCTTTTCTTTATTAGGTACCACAACATTCAATTAGTCACCTGCCTTAATATTTTCCTTTCAAATAGCTTTTTAAAAATATAGGTATGTTTACTCTCATTTCTATGTCTTACTGAGCTTTACAAGGGAGATGCATTGAGACTCTTTTGATGACTTTTGACTGGTTTTGTTCTGCCTCCACCCCCTTCCCAGAATTTTGTGTGCTGAAATCCTGGTGCCATAAGCATCTGACACTGAGATAATTCCTGGGAGCGTGGATACATTATACTGAGGCTTAACGGGTTCACATGGGAGGAGAATTAGAAGACGAATAAAACCTTCATACAATTATTCCCTTGGGTTTGCCTATAAACTTACTCTGATTTTCTATCAACCAAAATAATATCTATTCTTCTTCTACTTAGCTTTTAAAGTATATTATAAAAACTAGCAAGAACTACATTGGCTTGTTTGGAGGTAGCTTATGGGTGTACAGTGTGTGTGTGTGTGTGTGTGTGTGTGTGTGTGTGTGTGTGTGTGTGTGTGTGTGCGTGTGTGTGTGTGTGTGCGCGCGCGCGCGTGTGTGTGTGTGTGTGTGTGTGTGTGTGTGTGTGCATCTCCAAAAAAGTTGCCTTTCAGAGAATCAAAAACTAAAGAGGTGGGTACTTTCCTTAAATGTTACATTAAGAAAAATAAAACAATTCTGGTCAATAATAAAATCGTAATGTTAGTTCAGTTGCTGAAATGTATTGCTAAATTTATCTCCTGTTATTTATTCAAAAAAGGACTCTTCAGTGTAAGAATGGGTCAAAATATTTTAAACTATGACATAGTAACTAGCATTCTAAAGATTTCTTTTCACATACATGACTTTTATCTCTCAAGACTCTTGATGATTCACTGGGTGACCACTATGATCTTGGATGCCTCTAGGCCTTGCTCACCACCAATGAGATGCCTAGAAAATTGCTCTAACCTCTTAACTTTCTACTCAAGAACAAGCTACCTGTCTCCCTGGATAGCTTTGGCCCTAAGTTCTTGGGAAAGTCACAGAGAAAGATGGAGAAAACCCCATAAAAACCACATGCAGAGAAAAAAATGACAGGGAGTTGCAGAAATTCGATATTGACCTTGAGATGTAAGGTGTCACCAGAGACATGCAAAGAAAATCTGATGTTGTGCCTCTGAGGGTCTGTCAGTACAAGCAGCCTAAGGGGGCAGTTTAACTGAATGGAACTTTGGCAGAGGCAAAACCCTCCCCCCCCATTCCGGATTGGAGAGGGCTTAGGGGCTCAGGACTCAAACTGTCATTGCTCTCATATGACTCTGACTCTGACTCTGTGAGCACTGACTCTGACAGTCACTATTTATCCCTAATTTGGTTCCAGGCAACTTACTCACCTTAGTGCATCCCTACAGGCATTAGCACAAAGGAGCCCCACCTCCCCCCTCCCACCCCACCCAGTGAATATAAAAGCAAAGAAAGAAAATGGAAAGGCTTGTGGGGAGAAAGGCAGAGAGGAAGGACAGGGAAAGAGAAAGCTAAAATGGGCAGCAGGCCCTGTCTCAAGCAGACAGCTAAAAGATGCATCCTCCCTAAAATTGTAGAATTACTGAAAAATTCAGTGGGCTCAGCATTCCCATGGAGCCCCACTGTATTGGTGTGTTCAAGGCACACAGGGTATGCTGAGGATGGACAAACAGAACACTTGAAAAGTGTGTCTGGTGGATGTGACTCTAAGGCTCTTCCCAGCTCCTGCATGATGTGACTGCCTTTTGGTACCTTCTATGGCAGGGAAATTTTCTCACTCACCTGCATAGACCCGATGAAACAGGATGTAAACCTCTAACTTAAAGGCCAGAGAGAGGTAGAAGTGAGAAGTTGACTCTGAGAAGGAAGCTTGCTGTTCCCGTTGAGGATGTTTACGGGTAAATGCTGACTTAACTGATTTTTCTCTGTAATGGGCCTCTCTGCTAATGGATGGTAGTGGATGCTGTGTTGAGAAAAAGCTTGAGATTCAGCATCTCGTTCCCTCCCAATTGATCTACACCACTCTGCTCTCATGATATTTCTCTGCTCTGGAGTCTCCCTAACCCAAGACTAAGTAAGAGCAGATATAGCTCCCATTCTCAGACACATTTGCATTCTTTTTTCCTTTCTCTTCTGCTCTCACCAATCTGACAGATCAGCTTGGTGGGCTTCATCCAAAAGGATGAAGGAGGTGGGAAAACTTTCCTGTGCCTGAACCAGAAGACACATAGGTCAGGGATCCCCAAGATGGGAAAGATGAGACAGGTTTGTGTTTTTCTACATTTAGGAATGGACCTTCAATTTGTATGGAAAGGAGGAAGAGGGGATATGAGGGAGGGAGACAGAGGTCTGAAGGAAAGGAAGGACAACAGGAAAGAAAAAAAACAGGAAAGTGAGAGGAGGGGAAGGGAGGGGAAGGGAAGGGGAAATGGACGCAGTGGGGACTAGTGGGGTATAAACTAGTAATCACATATAAAGCTAGACATGAAATGCAAACTAACATGGACTACAGTTTTCATCTCAAGCCCACCACTAAACATCTCAGAAATGCTTGTGGAGTCATCTTCTAAGACGAGGCACTGAGACAAAGTTTTAAATAGGAAAGTTTAGGTCTCAGCTGGATAAGGTCCCTTTGACCTTGTGGTCAGATGTCTCTCCTCCTGAGAGGATAGGAAACACACACCTTCTTGGTGCTGTCCCTTAAGGTGCTTCTGGGTTTGTGCTCCTAGACAGTCTTGAATCAATTTTTCTTCATGGCCTCACCCTTCCTCATCCACCTTCACATGATCTAGAAGAGTTTGTCAACACTGTATCTGAGGAGTCCGCCCCCCCCCATAGCCTGTCATATGTCCACCTGGGTCTTTCTAGTAGCACCATGAGGCTCATCGTCCCTTCCCCGTCTCCCCAATTCATGGCACCTCTTTAGTTCATAGTACTTCTCTGCCTGAAACTCTCACCCATCTCCAACACCCAAACAAGTACACCCATGGCTCCTTACTCTGCGCATGGTACCTCACTCATACCCAGACATTCCTCCTTCGTAGAATGGCCACATTCTGTGACATTCATCAACTCCATGGTTTTCGTCCTCGATATACCATGGCTCCTTTGGAATAGAAAAAGTGTCTCACCTCCACTCTGGGTCCCCACTTGGCAACACTGTGCTCGGCATGTAGTAGGCACTCAATAAATGTTTGTTGGGTCAATGGGTAAAGGATCAGTTGCCTTCTCCCTTACTCCACCGGAAACCCAGCTGTCCTTTACAAGGCTGCTCACTAAGTTTGAAACCACTTTGTGTGTCACTGCCCCCCTCCCCAGCCTCTTGACAGATGCATATTCTGTGCCCTTTCTCTCCCCACACCCTCTCTCCTTTCTCTCTTATTCCCCTTTGTCACTTTAAGGGTCCACTAACCCCTGAGCATCTCTCACTGGTGGAACCATAGCAACACTGATGTCACACATACAAAAAAAAAAAAAAAAAAAAAAAAAAGAACCCTCAGAGTTGGCCTTGGGTTAATTGGGAGGTATCAGACGTACAGATCTTTATGAAAATGTCTTCCTGGGAACTCAAAAGAGGGTGTGGGTTGGGGTAGACCAACTCCTGCAGGAAGTGTCCAAACAACAGCAAACACACTACCCACTATACTACAGAGGCAGTTTGGGGTCCTTGAGGGTGTTTGAATAAGAGACTCCAGTGTCCTCTGCCTCTTTATTGTCAGGTGAGTTAAACTTGGAGAACCTGCAAGCGAGCTGTGAGTGGAGCCTGTTGAGTCACCATAATATCACACCTTCCAATCCCTTCTCAGTCAAAATTGAAAAAGACCCGAACTTCCAGCTACCCTCCTCCAGACTTGCCTTAGGAAAGGATGGAGATTTCTCTCTTGGATTCTCCAGAGGCTCGGTCTGTGAGAACAAAAGTGGACATGACAGTTATAAAGACCAAAGCGTAAATGACAAAGAACCGTCCCCAGATCTGTTTGCACTGGGCATTGTAGCAACTGGTGGGTTACCCTAGGAGGTGTGCCAGACAGAAGCAGGCTCTGTGGTAGTGGCGGTGATGCTTGACATAAGTACTTCCCTGACCTTGGCTGGGATGTCCATCCTCAGCTAAGTTCCAGCCACAGAACCCTCTGACATCATCCGTGGCTGGCCCTCTGGTGGGAACACTGGAAGCTGCCCAGAGCAGTCATCCAGAAGAGTGAGGGAAAAAAGATGTGCATGCCTAATACATGAGAGTGTCCTTCTAAGTGGACTCCCCAGAATGTTCCCACAGTGCATCGGGGGACCAGTGGCAGAGGAGCCTTCTTTTGTGGCTCGCTACTGTTTTCTCCATATTAGTTTTGCCATCAGAATTGCCTGATGGCAATGGCTAACTCTTGGAGCATTATGAAGTAAAGAGGAACACTGATGGAGGATTCGTGAAAGACAGGCCAAAAGACAAGGGTGGTAGCAAACTCTAGAAGCCGGTCACAACTGATGCAAGACTCTCGGTGAGAGGAAAAGGACCTGGCACTTAGCATCAGGGTAAGGGCAAATGGCCCTGCTGAGGAGGCAGAACAACAAAATGTCGACTTAGATGTTCTAATTATCCAATAGGTGGAAAGGAAAGATTTTCTTTGTCCATGGGGAACCTATGAAGTAGGCCCTCTTGGTACTTTAGCCTGGTCAGGGTGGGGCAACATTGTCATTTCTGTGTAAAAAGGGGACATAGAATGGGACGGCATGTTGTGTGGGGTCCCTGGCCCCTGACCTTGTGCATGTATGCTCTACCGCCATTACCTACCCTTCCCAGGTTCCACAAGGCTCATGAGATGGACCTTTTAAAAAGCAACCGAAAACTGTCACACAGAGAGTGAATTCTAAAGCACACACAAGTCACAATAATGTAATTTACTAAATATAATATAAATACAATCTCGATTTTCCAAATCTCCCTCATACCAGCCTTACTCTGTTAAGTCCAACTAGAAGGAGTTCTTCCAGGGAGAACTCATCAGGACATGACTAAGCATTTTTAAAACAGACCTGCACGTAGTAGAACCCTAGGATCGAAACCAGTCCGATTGTGCAGGAAAGTCACAGATACAGAGCTGGAGCAGACTATGCAAGGAAGGAGGATCAGAAAGGCAAGAAATGGGGAGGAAGATTCTCCCTATCTCTGCCACACTACAGAAAGAACTCATCCAGAATAAGAAGCCTTCCCTAGGGTGTGGTTGAACTGTCTTTACAAAGGCCCCTGGGCAGTCCTTTGCCCTTATCCGCTTCTGAAAAGACAGGACCTTATAGTAAAAAAGGGAGGAAATGTCAAGGCCATCAGCTTGTCTTTTCCCCTAGACACCCTCTGCCAATTCTGGGCTACCCAACACACTAGCCAACATGTAAGCAACTAGCCAGGGACGGTGACAGTACAGACAACCCTTATGAGGTGGGCCAGGCAAAAGGTGAGCAGCAGGGCATGGTGCTATTTGCATCCTGGTTATTGTAACAGAAACTCCCCAGCTTGGCCTCACTGTAAATTCAGTGATTTAACCAGAGATCAGGGAAAACATAAACTTGGAGTTCCCCACAGACAGGTGCTTGTGTTTCAGATGAAGGAAAAGGTCCCCAAATCCCAAGGCTGGACAGCCTGCTCATCCATAAGAAATTAATGCAAGTGACCTAGGGGACAGGGAGGCTGGGAATCCTGGTTCCTCTGATACCACCAATGACAAAGGGATGGTGGCATCTGTGGAGCTATGTTGTGGCTTTGATGTTGATTGTATGGGGAAATTAACAGGAAAGTACCAGTGAGAAGAATGTGAGAAATGGAGCTACGCACAGGCTGGATTTTTCTACCCAGTTCTGACTTCATTGGTGATGATTGAGCTGTTGGGCAAGTCAGTAACTTGTGCCCTGTATCAAGGACACACTCTCAACAAGTAGTCATTGAGGCTTGGTTTTATTCACCAGAGAGATGGTCAAACATGTACCTCTCAATTGGTTTGATATGTCAGGAGCTTCTAGAAGACTCTTTGGCTTCCTTTGTTGTAGAAAGATTAATATAAAAGGTGTTTTTAATTTTCTCTCTGTTTTCTATCTCTGTGTCTGGCCTCAAGTCTTCAAAAGCCAAGTGAACTCTACATAGGCTTTGCAAATGTCTGTAGTGGCCAAGCAAATAGTTGTGTGTTTATATTTTCCCCATTGTGTCTTTTATACATTACTACAGAGGATAAAAGTAAACAGTAGAAGGATATAAGTGCCTAATATTAACAAATATTTAATATTGATCATTAAATCTGTGCATTATGTACCTAGGACATACTCAGGGATTTCATATACACTATCTATTAGAGATTCTAATCCTGAAAATTCTGTCTGAATCTTTTAAAAATTGTTTTAGGAGGCCACCTAGATTTTTCATTTGTTTTTCCTTTTGGTGTCTTGGGGTGGTGGGTGGGGGGAATCTCTACTGTTAGAAAAGCGAGGAGTCTAGGTTTAAAGATGCAGAGAATTGGGGGGAAAACCCTCACCTCCATAAGAGTGGAGCCTTTAGTGGAGAGCCACATTGCCCTCTACTTGGCATTTATCTGCAGAACACGAATCACAAAACCACCACCACAATAGCGACATAGGCAAAGGACTTGCTTTGTAACTTGGACAGTCACTAGACATTTCTTTGAACAGGCCTCCCAAACAAGCTTGTTTGCCTCACTCCTGACAGATGGAACCTGTTTGTGTGGAAGAATCAAGCATGACATATTTCTTGGGTTTAGCATATAACTTAGTGCTACTGGTGGCATCTGCCCCTGTGCTGCCTTGCGACAGCTTGCGACAGCTCGAGTTGAAGTCAAGCACTTTTGGTATCTGGCCTCAAATCTTCAAGATGCTCTAGTAAGAGTCAAGCAAGCTTCCCACAGGTTTTCAAATATTTCTGGATAGGCTGTTTTGTCTCAGACCCTGGGAAGGGGTGATGCTGTTGAGGCCACCTCCTTCTGGAGCACAGCATAATGACAGCTGCTCTAAACCCTGGCAGAAAACAAAAGGAATGTACCTCTTTGCCCACTTTTCTTCCTGTAGATGCTCCTTTGTGTCCCTTCAATTGGCTGTGATTTGCAGCAGGGTGAGCCTTCTCCCTTTAGAATCTAAATATGAAGATTGAAGGGCTGCTACGTTGTGTTTGTGGTACTTGCCACCAGTGTCAAGTCTGGCTTTCTTGAGCCCATTGGCTTTGCTTCTAAAATAGTTAGTATCCTTGCCAGCAAAGTTCAGATGCTTGCTATCAAATGGCATTTTAGCTTGTCTGGCTTGATAGATTCGGCTGATGGGACTTCACAACAAATAACACATTACAATTCCTCAATTCCTGTAATTATGGGGGCATACTGTTAAAAAAAAATCCTTACTATATTTTCTTAGTGTTCTTCTCTACATAATCCATTGTCATGGGATGGTTTTCTAATGAAAATAATAGATAACAATAGCTTTAATAATACAAAGATGATACATGGCATAGTTCCGTCAATACAGTTCGTTGACATTTCCTATGATTTACCATTCTCTGTGAGTTTTGTTTTTTGTTTTTACATACCTGTTACTATCACAAAGGGGCAGTATTCACATCAACCACAGATTAAGTTCCCATGGTACAGGTTTGTGAGGGGGGAGTTACTTGTTTTTGTTTTTTGTTTTGTAGTAAGTAGCTGATGGTTTTACAGTGCATGATTTTATATTTACCAAGTAATTTTAATTCATGAAGTGTTGTTTTACTTCCAATACTGCTGCTTTCAACACAGTATCTAGTAGCTGCCCTGTACACACATCACTGATTCACCTAAGTACATTATGGCACCAACCCTGTCACAACCACCTGCATTTGTTCCGGAGCTTATGTGATGGGATAGGCGTGATGGTGTCATCACGCCGGGTACTACTACATCAGTTATAAGGGGGCTGACCCTCCTGGAGACAGATAGAAAGAAGAGCAGTGGCTCAGTTCCTAAGACCACTGGAAAGAAATCTGTGTTTGATGGTCTTAGGTGACTTCTGCAAAAGGGTTGTTCAACCCCAGGGTCAAGAGCCCACAGGTTGAGAACCTCTGCTTTAGATTGTTTCTGAAGTCATCTTTCCTAAACTTCTTAATTGTTCAGAGCCTGGCCCTCTCTAGACTTAAAGGCATTTTCTGATACGTCTGCTTTGTGCATGGGTCAGGGCAAAGGAAGCCATGTGCATATGATTTTAAGTTGTTCTCCAAGGAGCCTCACTCTTGCAGAGTCCATGCCCCAACCTGGGCGCCCTCTGACCTAATGCCCTATGTGGGCCTCTCTTCTCTAGATCCTGCCTTTTTCCTCTTTGCTTCTGTCATTTTTATCTGCCCAAGCTAAGGGACCTTGTCTTCTTCTTTTTTTTTTCTTTTTGTCCCCCAGAATGCCTGGATTCCTTTGCTCCTTTGTAGACTTTTTTTTTACCTGTGCACCATATCTTTTTCTTGTGTATTTTTATGCTGTTAGGATTCCCTCAAGGATTCAGGCACCTGAGAGAATAAAGAGGCAAAATTATGTTAGGCTATTTTTGCCATTTGTCTCCTTTTTTTCTTGCTTGAGTTAGGATCAGCAGATAGACACAGGAAGCAGAGCATGGGGGTGGGGAGAGAAAATCCAAGGAGTAAAGTGTTTTGTGCTGCGCAGTTTTGCCAGGCTCATTCAAACTGTGCAACCAAAGCACTGTGACTTCCACAGAGCTAACTTCTTCCAGGAGTTTCTTGTAGGTCTGGGGAGAGGAATGGGGGACACTAGGGTTTCTCTATCCCTCTCCTCAAGGCACACATGCCTGTTTATTGGGATAAGTGCATCCACATATAGGCAGGAAGTCGGTACTGCCTGCTCTCCAGCTCCTGCAGAGGTGAAGCAGGGCAGGGAGCTTACACAAGAATGGGAACTGGTATGTATCTGGCTCCCAGAGAGTAGCGAGGCCTGCTGGGCCTGAAGTTCAGGGTCTTCAACCTGATTTGGTCATGCATCTGACCGGGTCCTCTCTCTCATCGGGGTAATCCCTGAATTCTGCCCCCATGCCGCAGGAGGAGGCAAGGTCTGCTCAGTCTCGGGGAAGTACACTCTCCTCTGCACCCTCGTAACTACCCACGGAGGCAGAAAGGTGTTAAGACAGTAAGAGTTTATTGTGGGTGTTCTTGGTGCCCAGTAACAGGAAATTGGCTTCCCTGCCCCTTCTTTGAAGAAAGACTTTCAGCTGCTAAAATGATGCTCGTATTCATAGTGCACATATTCATGCCAATCCTCCCGTATTTCTGCCTCAGAAACACCATGATACAGATACAAGTCAAAACGAACCATTTAGCACAGAAAAGAGAAAGTGAAAAAGTCTGTATATGTATTCAAGAGACAGAAAAATCCCTCTCTGTAAATCACAATGCCAGAATTATCCTTCCTACAACGATGGAAGATTGTATGTGGGTAGGTAGATGGTCTGAGCTGGGATCCCAGTTCCTCAGCAGCATGGCCCTGACCCTCACGATTATCTGTGGTGATGCAGCCTCTTGATTTGTGACACTGCACAAAGTCTAGGACCAAATTCTCCATGCCCTGTCCTCCAACCCAAGGAGAAGCCTGTTTCTCCAGGGGCTGTCTGTGTTCCAATTCTGCTCCCAGTCACGGGAAATCCTCTGTCAGGCATAAAGAGTCGGGAAGACTCTAGCCACCATGTTCGTTCCCAGAGGAAATGAAGCCATAACATGGTATCCTCTTCGCTGGACACAGGAGGCATGGGGGATGTGCAGTGCAGAGAGAAGAAGAAATGCTAAGGTTTTTATGTGTTAGTCAATCACAGTTGCTTTCAGAAGGAGTTAGAATTCCTGTTGTAATCCATGCCGGTAGTGCCGATCTTCTGTTTGCCTTTCACTTTGGTTTAGCATCTGTGATACATTTTCAGTCATTTTAAAGGCCACTACCACCATCACCACCACCAGAAATTATTATAGTCACAGAGGATACATTTGCAGTATTCTCAGCACAGACACATTCTTTTTAATTGCACAGGAATATATATTGGAACTATTGAAGTTCCCCGGCTTCCTAACAGGTCCTGCAGCTGCCTCAGGATGCTTCCTCTTCTGGGAAGCTTGCTTTGACTGCCTTGGTGCCCTCTAACCAGGGGCTCTCTAATTCCAGTCACTGGCATGTGCATTCTGTTTACCTTTGAACAGAATCACATTCCACTTTACTTCCCTCTGCTTCCCTGCCAAGAACACACGGCACGGGGCAGCTCAACTCTACTGTGTGAGAACTTGTGGCTAAGATGTCCCTGTCCCTCTCTCAAGACCTCATACAGAATAGGGCTCCCTAAATGTCCAATGACCCGATGGCTCCTGAAACTTTAACTAGTTATCACTGCTATTAATTCTCTTCCTCCCTCTCGGGGCAATAAGTGGAGACGTTGTTTTGGATTCTTAACGACTCATGAAAACAGGAGTGGATCATTATTTTCCCCCTCCTGTGGCCTTAAAAAGATTTTTTTGAAGATGGAAGAGCAGGATTTTCTTTAAGGCATAGGTGAATGTTCAATAATATATGTATATATGATATAATAACAATTAATGAAAAAAGAAGCCATAACTTGGGAAGAGAACAAGGAGAGGTATATGAGAGAGTTTAGAAGAAGGGAAGGGGAGAAGATGGAATTATAATCTCAAAGATGAAAAGTAAAATAAATGTACAGTTGTAAGTTATGCTGGCACCACGTGCCATCCTGTTCCTGCTCCAGTTACAGTTGACGTTGGACGTTAGCATTCGCCAAAGTCCTCCATTATGAAGTGAGTCCACGTATTTTGGAGGTCTTGCTATCATTTTCTGCCTAAAGCATTTGGAAATAATTGAAAAAGCCTATTGATGCGGGCAATTGATAGAAATGCAGCTGACTGTATTGAAAAAGACTGCAATTTCAGCACAAGTGAAGGAAGAGTCTTACTTATCCAAAATGACCCCAAATAGTGAGAGATGGTCTTCCAAACTCATCTAGTAAGCATAGCTGTTCCATTGATTGTGTGAAACAATATGCTTTTCTGTTTAAGGGTGGGAGCTTTGGGTGACTTCTCATAAGAACAAAAAAAAAACTGAAATAACAGAAATGTGAAGCATTTCAAAGGCACTGAAAGAATAGGGTGACTTGTCTGCCTTCTCAACTTCAAAAACAAATCTGAAAGAGCACACACACAGATGTGTGTTATCATTTTAAAATGAGTATTATTGTTCCACTATTTCAGCTCCCTTGGCTGATGCAAGTTCATAAATGTAACCAGGGTAAACCTACCAGAGTGGTCAGTATTCCAGGAATTCCTGATTCCAGGAATTCTCCAAAGACTTTCTATTTGTCTGCACTGTTGCCCTTTGTCCCAGACTCCTCACACGAGGCATCCTGCCCTTTAGCAGCCAGATCCGAGCTCTCTTCTGCTGGGACTCTGCAGATTCCTTTTGCTCAATGCTGTGGTTTATGGCATACATTAAACTCTTCTCCTGTGTCCTGGACAAAGCCCTTGAAAACAGGGGAAGGAGAGCACTCTCTAGGAACTGTCAATATATGGGGGGAAAATGAATAGAGGAAGGCTGATGTGACCAAGGCATGACCAGGAGGCTGTCTAAAGTCTTTTAGGAGTACCAGAGAAGCATCTCGAAAGCTTCATCAACTAGCTACACAGTAGCCAAGAAACAGCCTTGAGAGGAGCGGCTGGGAGAAAGGCCTGGAAGAACAGTTCTGTGGCCACAGCTGTGATCCATTACCTGGAGGGCAAGCAGGGAGCCCTTTTAAATAGAATTATTACATCTGGTACCTTTTATACTCTAAGAAATGCAGACCCATTGGCTGTCATTTTGGAAAGCGACGATGCTCATCAGAAGGTATCAGATCCCCTTGCCTGTGTGCCAAGACTCGGTTGTAGATAGTGTACTCACATTGGGGGGGGGGGAGGATGAGAACCAAAAAAAAAAGACAAATGCTGTCTTCGTACTATGCTGGAAATGGCTCGGACCTCATGGAGCCCCTGAAGGCATCTCAAGGACATACAAGGGTCACTGCAACATTTTGAGAATCAGTCACTACCTGGGAGTATAATCTTAGTATGGACTCTAAGAGCACAGCCAGGTTAACAGGGATGGGGAGGGAAAGTGTGGTTGGTGATGACAAGGTCCTCAAGCACAGGCATGAGCTGTGGCCACAGATATCCCCAGGGAGTATACTCTCTTAGTCCCCGACTACATATAACTTCCAGTTCTTTTTATAGTAATACTGGCTTTGAAATGGGCATTGCCAGTATCCAATGCTCTAAATGAGAGCTGCCCTTCAGGAGAGCCATCTTTCCAGTCTAATTATTTCAATTACTACCTGTGGACTAAAAGTTCTTTATAGATGAACTTGGTTTTCCTAAGGTTCACTCAAATGATACTAAGGAGTTGGAGTGGGTGGGGGGTAAAAAACTGAACCATCAGTTTTGACTCCAGTTGGCCTTCCACTTCGTGAAAATGTAAATCCTCTTTGAAGGATGGCAATGACAATGTGCTCAGTCAGCAATCCTATTGAAACTGTACCACTCACTTGTGTTGGTACTGTATTCAGTATCTTGTTCCTGCAGAAGACAAGAATGGCAGACACAGGCCCGGGCACCAGAGCTTATCACCCAGTAAACAGGCATGGGAAACATCTGTGAAAACCCAGTCTAGCGAGTGACATAGTTGAGAAAAAGTCCAGTTGGGCTGAAGGCAATTAACTTGCTCTAAGGGGTGGGGAAAGTTAAGAAAGGACTTCTTGGGGATACCTCTTCTACTTCACTTGAAAGAACTCAAATTTTCCAGACAGGAGTGGAATGGGACACAAGTGAAGATGATTCCTATGAGGGCCCCTGGTACAAAGACTTAGAGGAAAAAGAGCAGGTCATTTGATGAGCTCGAAAGGAATTCAAAATGTAGGTGGAAGAGATTGATTTGTCATGAGACATGACATAGAGCAGGGCCTGGTAGACCATATTATTGGATTTTATCCCAAAGGCCAAGGAAATCCACTGACTTATTAGTACTGGGTTTTCAAACAGTCTTGGTGAGCTTCTAGCATGTGTTTCATACTGTGGCAGGCCCAGGAAGATAATAAAAACACAAACTAGACCTGTCCTTGACCAGTCACAACCAGCAGACCTAAACTTGTTCTCGACTTCAACTAACCTGCAAGCCAGTTAGTTAGTTGGTCTCACTCCAGCTAACAGCCTTATACCTTTGACATCATAGAATTCATGGCACCTTTACTGAAAAAAAAATGGTCAAAGTGCATGTCCCATGAATTTCGCACAATCTAGAGAGACTCGGGCTGATTGAGTTGATTGGAGGTTGCTCTCAAGAGCCTCAAAGTGGTCGCCTACAAAATGTTGAGACTTTTTTCACTCAGAAGGTGAACTGAGATGCCCATCAACTACTAGCAGACTACCTAGTACGTAATAGGTGCCCAGAATTGGCTGCCATTTATTGTCACCCATCATGTCACAGCAGGATCATATCAATGTATCTTGCAACATCTGAACCAGAGAAGCTGTACTTTTCAGAGTGGCAGACTTATTACAATGCCCGAATTTAGTTTCTCACACAAAAAGTGTGGTTTATCATACCGCCCAACCCCAACAACATGCAACTGAGATAAGCTAAAAATAAAAATAAAATTGAATGTAAGTGCACAGTCAAAATGCTGACTTACTAAAGATTCCCTTTCCTTGAGGTATTCCCGACTCCTCCTCCAGACAGTAGGTTCCCCCAGCTCTGTTCTCATGAACACAGTACAACACGCTGATGAATGAGTGGAAGCCAGGGGAGGAACCCACCCTATAGCCCTGAGCAGGGCCCAATCCAGCCCCTATGAACCATACACATGCCATAACAGAAAGGAAAACAGGACAGATGTTAGATTGGATCTTCAGGAAGATCTTTGTTGCAATGTTCTCCATCATTGGAAAAAATATTACATCATCAAATAAGGACAATAGCAGCACAGCTTATTGAAATGTTACAAGCAAATACCCACTTATCCTCCTAAGAACAATATGAAATGCCCCCAACACATCATTAACTGTAAAATGCCTTTTTTAAAAAAAAGCACCAAGAAGTCCTACAAAGAGAAAAATAGGTAAAACATCTCCACACATGGGTTTATCGTCTGCCATCACTGGGTCTCTTGCCTGCAGTTCTGGGGCAGAAAAAGGACAAAAAGGTTAGCATACAGGGTGGTTTGCATTATCACTTCCAGTCATGGCTTCAGCTTCCCCCTTCCAACTAGAGCCCTAGCCACAGGGTACAGGCCATGCAGCAGTCTCTGTGGCACAAATCTACTGAGTTCATGGACTGGAAGTCTTCTCAAAGGGGTATTTTTTTAATGCATGGGAAACTGTTTTCATTTAAAGACAGAGAACCTAAGGGGGTCCCCAATCTCAGGCATTTGTGAAAATGATGATTCCATCCAACAAGTCAGAACACCTCTCACTTCCCTGCACTACTAAGGTGGTGTCGTATAATCTACAGACATGGAAGGACCAAGAAGCACATGGAGCGTGGATGAGGGTAGTGAGGTGTAACATGGCTACCACACCAGGGCAGAATGCAGGACTTTATCAGGGCCATGTGGCTGCCACACCATGTGCAGACTCCACACCCCTACAATGCCAAATGAAAGTGACTGTGTCTTTTTGAGGCAGTTATTAACTAGTCCTTATGCTGTACCAGGAGAGCCTTCCCATGTCCACTCAGCCTCTGTCTTTGCACACAGATGGATCCTAATGATGAGAAAGGCTACCAGACAGGAAGCCTTGGCCAAATGCAGAAGGCCAAACTGAAGAAGGCAGTGGGGCTCATTTTATAGAGAGGCTCTGCAAGCTTGCTTTGCTTCATTTCCTTTTGGGGTCTTCGCGCTGATGCTGAAACCACTCTGCACACTGGATGGCTCACATTCTTCCCCAGTCCAGTGAACCCACGACTACCTCAATCAGAACCCTGGCACACATTTCCACTAATCACCCAAACCAACCATACAAACAGATAAGCAGCTTTGACTTCCCTAGGAAATGACACCTCAGAAAGGGGGGAGAGGGGTTGTTTGCTAATGTTTAGCACAACTACAATGTTCCACATGAAGTTGTTCCCATGGAACCCAAAGAGTCATTTCCTACATGCATGTGTGCCTTTGTGTACTGGGACTGGTGGGGGGGGGGTACGGAACGGAACCAGAGAAGGACATGAACTCACAACTCAATCAAAGGGAACTTTAGGACAACTGAGTGCAAATAGCAATGGCTTATACTTCTTTGACTAGTCTAAACACCATTGCCCTGCCACACCCCACCCCACCCCACCCCCCAAAAAATCCCTTCATCCTGTGACCTGCCAGGTGAAGGAATGCTAGACGAGATCAGTGAATAGAGCCTATATGGGATGTGATCCTAATTTGGACACTTGTCTCTCAAATACATATGGTCTCCTGCAACCATGCAGGAAACAAGCCAAGGATGGGAGTGAGGCCATTAGCCAATCCTCGGAAATGCAACTTAATAATTTTCTGATTGAATTACCTCATGGAGTGGGAAATGTTCTCTCAGAGCACTATACAACTGGGGAAAGGTTTGGTAGTAATCTATACTTGGTTCTCTTGGTGTGCAGTTGAGGTACAGGGAAGAAGTGTACCTGTGAGCATAGGCTGTAATGTGGGAGAACACAGTGTCCCAGATACCTGAATTGTAGGCCAGTGACCCCTTTGGCACTGCACGTGCCACACACATACACACTAGACATCCCTATACAGAAACTAACAGCCAGAATCCTACTGAGTTAGGACCGGGTATATAATCGAGTCTCTCCAAGCTGTCCTTTGGCTCTAACCAGTAAACCTCCAGATGAGAGAACAATTATGTACCCAGCCACCAAAGGAAGCACAAAACTGCCCACTGAAGACACCGAACACACGGCCTTCCCAAGTGTAACATCCAGACATTTATTCCGGGTTTAAGAGGGGCAGGGGTACTGATGGGAATGGGAGAGGCTAGGCTGTTGTTTGTATGTAACACATAGCAGCTGTCTTATCACATGTTATTTGTCCCCACCTTTACAGGGGTCACATCCAAACCACCAATACAGGCTTAGCATATACACATGATGAGAAATTAAATCTCTCACCCCACCTCCCTTCAGCTTCTCCTTGGAGAGCACGTCATAGTTTTTGGAACACTTTGCCCACATACACTATTGTCACAGAGGATCCTCTCTGCCATCACTTAGAACCTGTATCCAACACTCAGGAGATGGGTTACACACTCTCAATCCAAGGTTATGTTTGATTTTCGGTACTACTGTGGTTTGAGTCTCTTGAATACATCTACACACACACCAACTCGGGCACCTGTTCCATTTGGCTGATCACGTATCACAGACCTCTGAGCTGTCTAATTCCTGCTGTCTGAAGAGTTCCTGCAAGAAAATCAAGTAAAGTGCAAAGGAGTGCTTTTGAGGGGCATTTGTAGCAATAGAGCAAAGGTATTGTCCGTGGCATCCCCAAGCCAAGAGCATACAGTAGGTATCTTTGAGGGCAACCTTTTAAGCCAGGTTTACCCCCAAAACTCTGTGCCCTTATAGGGGTAAAGATGCCTATCTTCTCCTCACCTCTGTCAACTGTGCTCATGAAACTTGTAAGGCGTGTGCATGCACACACTGCAACACACACAACTGCACACATGTGCATGCTCTCATTCACAAGGGCGCACAATGTGGACACCGTAGCAACACTAAAATTGGGCTCCGCCACCTTTTTGCTGTGCACTACTGGCAAGTTACTTAGCCTCCCTGAGTCTCTGTCTGCATCCTCGTCTCTACAAATGGTGTGAGGATGCGTCCCATGGGACATGGTGAGGTTTCAGTGAGGGCCTTAGAACATACCATCCAGTGCCAAGCCCATGAAAGGCACCAAACAAATGACAGGGGTGCTTCTTCACCAGATAGAGATCCAGCGCCTGCAGCTTTAACACAACCATAAAGACATACCAAGGTACCACAGAGTGGAAAGCTAAATGAATGAGAGCCACGTGCAGTGTCATTGGGAAACTTGCCACAACCAAGAGAAATCCCACTTATCTGTTCTTTAACACAATGAGTCAGTCTGGACCCTTGCCATAAAGCCCAGCATCCACACCTGTATAAGTATCGCATCCCAGAGTCTACACCATACCATGCAGAACACCAGTGTTATCCCAGACAAGAGCTGTCCCAGACAAACTCTTGACAGAAAAGGCCTCACCATAGAGATTCTTATTTGACTTCTCAGATCTCTAACAAGATCCAAGAAGGGGACAGCTTATAAGCAGTGCATTTGGGGGAAATAAGCATGGGTCTTCTATGGTACCAAGGGTCAAGGAGGCAATGGGCATAGCTTTCCCCTTAGAGTTAGAAAATGGTAGGTGGTTTCCGGAAGTCTCCACTTGTGCTGTGATTTTTTGTTAAATACACTCGGTGAATTAGTTAGAAAAGTCCATGAAATCACCAAAAGGGATGCTTCGTCTAGAAGGCCCATAGCCAGCAATTTTCTCATAGTTTTCGAATAAGTGCAGGAGCCCAGATCACAAGCTAGCTGAGCCAGCATGTTACCCAAATCTGATTAAAGCTGCAGCACACTCGGGAGACACAAAAGCCTACTGTGAGTTTCCCCTTTCTGATAAAAATCCTCTTAAAAAATCATCCCCCCCCCAAACCTACAATTGTTTCGAGTGTTCTTTCACTGAACATTGTAACCCGATAAACAATCATTGATATACATGGTGATCGATATTTGTCTAGAAACAAGGATGGGGGGTTACCATTTGAGTAATAGCAGGTGTGAGACGGACAGGTGAGGGAGGGTTGTGTCCCCATAGTAAAGGCATAAAGAAGCAGGCATAAAATGAAATTGACAAGGGCGTGATGAAACGCAAGAATGAAGTGAAATCTTTGAAATGCTCCTTTTCAGTATTACTTTTTAAATAAGATTAATGGCACTTAAGCTGCAAACAACTTAAGCCATTTCAATCTTAATATACAAGAGCTGAGTGAGAGATTCATTTTCCTTTCATATGGAAATAGCAGATTGAGTCTCATAGCTATGTCTACTCTAAGACACCCAAGAGGACAAAAAGCCCTGAGATGGAAAGATGCCATGGTCCTCCTTGGTGCGTCTCACAAACAATAGATGTCTATTCTTATTTTTATTTAAAAAAAAATTAGGGTCAGCTAGACGAACAGCAAGCCACTGGCATCATGCAAAGGCAATAATTTTGGTATTTCCTCCCTCCTATCAAAACAAGTTATAATTAAAGTTCCTGTAGAAAAGTGAGTATGAATGTTCCAAAATCAGTTTATTTTTACCTTCACGCCCACTGAAGAAGATGCATTATTTGCCTTATAACCAGGTAGTGGCTAAGGTGGTGTTTTCACCAATGCTTGCAAGTCTACATGGACTACCCATTCTACAAAAGGGACAAAGTTTAGTGGGCTTCTGTCATTGGTTAAGGAGATATCCACAGTGGGATGTGTCTGATTTTTTTTTAATGAGAAAAGCAATTGCACCCTATAAAACATGTGCTCTGATCAGCTTCCAACAAATTCCAGGTACTCTTGGGTCCCAAGGACAATCATCTGGTATAGGTGTTCTGCACTGTGGCCTGTCATAATTCAAGCTGAGGACATGCCAAAATGTCCACTCAAACCCTAGATGAAGTTACCAGGTCACCTGCAAACAGATGCCCCTTTTGTATATAACCTATCACTAAAGGTAGGTTCAGGAATGGAGACTCCATTCAAAACACAAACTTGTCGTCTCAGAGGCTAGTCTAAGGAATAGCTGCCCTTGTCTATCTATGTGCCACATCAGAATGGTGCTGTGGGAGGGCTAAAGCATTGCCACCCTCAAGGGGACAGCCGGTACTTGCTATATATGCAAACACTCCCATGTGTCCTGCCACCACTATCTGAAATGAAGCTCTTGTCTGATCCCTTTTGGCAGAGCAAGCTTTCAGTTGTGTATGGCACAGTGAAATATATTCTTCAATGTTATGTAATTTTGGACTAACAAGTCTGTTTAAGGCACGTGTCTCAGTGTGAATATTTTTAAAAAAGGAAAAAGAAAAACCAAACAAAACAACAAAAAACAAGACAACACTTAGTCCAACTCCAGTGTCTTTAACATTTAGTTTCTGTCTTCAAGTAATGAGTTGTTCTCCAGCCCCTGGTCTTTGGTGTCCGTGGGTATTATGCCATTCTCCATCTCAGCTTGCTGCTGTATACATTCTGTCAGCATAGCTGTGCTGGAGTTGTCTGAGTTACACATCTTTTCCGTTTCCTCCTCTTTCTTCTCTTCATCCAGAGAGTAATTCCGGAAGGTTTTGTATATTTTCTGAACATCCTCGGGTAAGGTCTTTTTGAGATCTTTGTTTTTCCTCTTGGTGAGTTTGGAGGTGGACCCAAACTTGTTGATGATGTTGTCCTCAGAAGCGCCTTGCCCATGTTTATTGAGCTGTTCTGACCCCTTAAGGCGCAGGTTGTTGGGTCGGTTGTTGATGCTTTCCTGGGATGAGGCCTTGAAACGGCCTGTATCCAAGGCTGCAAAGACAGAACGTTTCTCTGGGGATAGCATGTCCAGGGAGTGGGCCCTTTGGTCCAAACCCAGCCTCCGGCGCTCCATACTGCGGATGGTGGCTGCTCGCTGTAGCTTGTCATGAATCTCAACACTGAGCCGCCGCCTTGTCTCCCGGAACTCAGCGGTGACATTAGCTTTCCATTCAGCTGCGTGAGCTTTGATCTCACCCACCTGGACAGGACAGAAGAGCAAAAACGAACTAAGAAATCCCTCTCCCTTCACATTTCTCAGAAACCCACAGCCCTCACGAATCCCAGGAGTGAGGCTGTCTCTGGGGAAGACCAAGGAATGATGGTCTCGTAGGGAGAGAGAGAAAGCACTAAGTCTGTCTTCCCTGATACTTCCTGCTGTCCAATTAGTCACCCTTGTCAGACTGACTAGTGACTAATGGAGTAGGGAGCGCATGGAAGCTCTTGAGGCTGGGAAATCATGACTGAACAGAGGCAAATAGCATCTGGAGGAGAAACCAGGATTTTGGTTCCACTTGTTCTCTCTCTCTCTCTCTCTCTCTCTCTCTCTCTCTCTCTCTCTCTCTCTCTCTCCTCCCTCTGTCCCCAATTGTATGGTTTCATTTTTTAAATGTATCTGTCTCATGGATATCTATCATAATACTAAAGACAACACCCAACTCAATCTTGGCCATAAAGTCAGTGCTCAGCAAATCTTTCATCTTTCCTGCCTTCCTAATACTTCTGTCTGGGTAAGATGATCAACCTGTCCCACCTTCCTGAATACCAAACATTGGGGATAGAATTCAATGGTAGAGCACCTGCCTCGCATGTACAAGGCACCAGGGTTCAATTTCTGGGGGTACCGAGAAAGAAAAAACAATTCCTGTACCCCAGGAAATCCCCTAAGTGCTGGGAAAACTGTGGTGGATGGTTAGTCATTCTCTATTGGAGTCAAGCTATGAGTTAAGGGACTTGTCCTGACTGAGGGGGGCCCTCCAAGGGACCTAATGACTGTATTTCCCTGGTTAAGGTGCAGGAAAAGGGCATTTCCCACCAAAGCCCACCTAAAATCATTCCTTAGAAGTAGCAATTAAATAATTTTATGATTGGGGGGATCCCCACAAAATGAGGAACTATATTAAAGTCACAACATTAGGAAGGTTGAGAATCAGTGGTATAGAGTTTCATATAAACCTGCCAACGGGAAAAAAAAATCTGAGGATCTGACTATAGGAGGACATGAGGAATATAGCACCATGGATGGCCACTGTTCAGTGACCTTCACCTAGTGTCCAATGTGCCATCTTCATGCTAATCCTGAGACCTGGAGGACAGGCCACCTTCCCCAGGCTCCCTACAAGTCCACAGAGCCTCCCATGCATTTGTAACACAGGCAACTGTATTCTTTCCATCCACCCTTTCTTGGCATTTCCAATTTTTTCTTTATATTTTTAAGCAGTTATTTACCAAAGGATCTAGAAATAGCTACTACAAACTCAACTTTGCTTCTAAATAGAAAAAGATGCCATATAACCCCTTCATGGAATCAGAAACAGACATTTCTCAACAAAGGATAATGGGCTGTCAGGGACATTCCTGGGTTCAGGAAGGAGTCCTTACCTCTTCTTTTGTCTTTTTGGATAAAACCCGAAGCCAGTCTCCAATCATGCTGAGGACAGCTGCAAAGTAGGCAAGACCAACCAGGATCCAAAACCACACCAGGGGCTTATACCACTCTCTGTAATTGATACCAGCATTTCCCCCTGAAAGCAATCAAATGGTACTTTTAATATGGCCAGCAGTTGGCCTTCACAGAGCTCACTCCAGTCCATAGAGAAAAATAATCATTCCATAGTTTAGTTTTAAGCCATTGGGTTTGCAGGATACAAAGCACAACAAAAGCTAGAGTCTTGCTTGTAGTTTAATATTTTTGATTCTTAACCACTAAAGATAAACTTCAACTCTGTAACAGAAAAATGTCAGAGGCCACTTTGAGTTATCTACTCTCACTGACAAAGAATTAATTTCACAGGAAAAGTATCTCAGATGTCAGCCCACCTGTCCTTTTGTTTTTCCCAAACTTCTCTGAATTTACCTTAACACAGACTCAATACCATGAGGGTTCAGCATGGTAGTATATACCATCACTCAAGAAGCAAAGATAGGAGGATCTGTAAGTTCAAGGCCAGCCTGGGATATACAATAAGTTCCAGGTGAGCCAGAGCTACATAACGAGAACTTGACTCTGAAAAGGAAAGAGGGAGCTGGACAGGGGGAAGAAGAAGACTGAGTGGGAAGGAGTAGGAGGTGCAAAAGGGGAGAGAAGAGGAAAGAGAGAGAAACCAGGAGAGGAGGGTAGAGGGAAAGGATGGAGGCAAAGAAGGGGAAGGTGGGGAGGGGAAGAGTGAGGAAAGGAGAAAGAAGAGGAAAGGGGAAAATAATATATATGCATATATACATATATGTGTACATCTACATATTAAAAGCATGCCAAATGATTTCAAACACTTGGAATAGTTTCCTTCTAAATTTTACATTCATTGACCAAGAAGTGAGTGGTTATGCAGAAGTAAAATTGGGTGTAACATTACTGAGACTTTGATCCATGAAATAGAGACTTAATGCTAAGATAGGGATGGTGTTTACATAATGTTCATCCTGGGGTCAATTAGGCCAAGCAATTAGAATCACCACCTCCTATAGCTAAACAGTACCTGTGAGACCAACTAGTTCAATCCCATCATCTTATAAATAAGGATTACGGGGGAAAAAATCCATCAAACCAAATTGGCCAATAACCTAATGGTATTGACTTGCTATTCCACAGAGAGAAATGGTCATTCATTCCAAATAATTAACATACTTATTCTGGCCTTTCTGCTAACCCTGCTGAGGACACCACTCACTCAGAGAGCAGTCAGGGTGCCTCCAAGACAACAACTCATATGGACAATATACTAGCAGTTGGGATACTGGGTGATGAAAGATTTGTAGCCTTTCCCACTGGGTCATGGTTGTCACTACATCAGGCATCCCTGAAGCTGTGCTGACTCTATTGTGTCAAGAATACTTTGAAAACTCTGATGGACACCCACTGGGACCTATGGCCCTTAGTAAATTCAAACTGACTCTGCCACACAACCCATGCATTCTTACTGCAACAGGAATGGGCCTGAGATACAGCTCAAAGGTTAAGAGCACTTGCTGCTCTTAGAGAAGACCCACAAGGTGGCTGATGACCAACTGTAAGTCATATTCCGGGGATCCTATGCTTTCTTTTCTGACTTCCAAGGGCTCCAGACACATGCATGGTACACACACATATGTACAGGAAAAAAAGTCATACGATAAAAAAAAAAGTAAAAGGGAGGATTCCAAGCACTGGCAGAAGGTTCTGGGGGTGTCAGGCGTCTCTTTGCTTTGGTTCAGTTGCCTTCATTTTCTCCCCTGTAGCCAGCCTCCTTCAGTACTACTGGTGGTCATCTTTATTTACTAGGCTCATTTCCTTAAGTGTTATTTTCCCTTTGGCCTAAGTAAATGTTTACCTTTGCAAGTCACTAGAACCCAGCCAAGCCTGAACCTGGGGCATGTGCCAGCCAACAATACAGAGCACATCCTTCTGTGTCACTTTTCATCAGCCATGGCCAGAATTACAAACTCTGTGTGGACTACCACTCAGGGTTGTGAAATACTGCCATGACATTAGGCTGTCCCAAAGTGGGTCAGTTGTCAAATAAAGCAACAATCAATCCCGAGTGGCTCACCTTCCCCTGTTGTATTTCTAGTAGAGCTGCTACCCAATAAGATCACGGTGACCGTCAACTCTTGGTCGTGTACATTATTTGAACAGTCCAGCAACCCTCCCTGTCAGAGTATTGGCCTTCCATATCTACAAGCTATCTGGGTGGATTCAAGCAACTAGAGGTGGACCAGGAATATCGAAAAATTATTGCCAGTATTAGATATGTGCATGACTTTTTATTCTCAGCACTCCCTAAACAATACAGTATGATGACTATTTGCATAGCATTTACATTGCATTAAGCATTACAAGTCATCTACATACAGATTGTTTAACATGCACAGGAGAATAGGCATAAATTCTGTGTAAAAGTTACATTGTTTGTTATGAGGGGCTTGAGCATCTGTTGATTTTAATATCTACAGGGTTCTCAGAGCTAATCCTCTGGAGGTACCAAGAGCACTCTAATAATAAATGCACTGACAAACTCCCACTGAGTGCATTTCCCACGAAAACTTAACAGTTTGATCCATGTGAGCTCTGAAAACTGGACGTTAGGAGAGATTGGTTTAGGGGCTAGATAAACAGCTCATGGATTTCAAGAATACTTGCTTGCACAATCATGAGAACCAGAGTTTGGATTCCAGCACCTGCCTACCAAGCTGAGCATCCCACACTGGCCTGTTATCCTAGCTCCAAGCATGACAGAGACAGAAAAAGTAGTGGGTTTTGATGGCTTCTGGTCCAAGCAAGAAAATATGAGCCTCATGTTGAGGGAAAGACCGTGCCTCAAAAGAACAGGCAGAGAGAAGGACAGCAAAAGAAACTCAATATGTGTACCCTCACACATACACACAGATACACATGAATGTATGAACAAAACAAGAACCCGATCCATCGAAGTCAGCATTATGCATGCTAAGAGACCCTGGTCTAGGGAGGTCTCTGGGTAAAGGAACTACAGTTCTGTAATCACTAGTAAGGAAGACCCACCCAAACAGTACAGGTCTGAGGACAGTGTAGATCACCCTCTCTGGTGTAATGAATGATAAAGGGCCAGGAAGTACCAAGAGCTCAGTCCACAGTAGCTAGTAATAATAAATAAAAAACAAAAAAACATAAGGGGCTTTGAGCTTTTCACTAAGCTCACAGGCCACTCCCATTTTCAGGAGTGTTTTCCCTCAATCAACGGGGGCGGGGGGGGGGGAGGAGAAACATTAAACATTTGGCCAGTTCTTACAGTCAGAGCTCTGTCCTTTGTCCTGATTAACAGATTGAACAGATCTATTGGTTGGAGAGCAGGGAGGGTCCAGTGTGCAAACTCAGGTCGGTGATGCTAGCACAGTCATTGCCAAAACAATACCCCTTGCAAATGACCCTGTGAAGTGTTTAAAATTGATGTGAAGCAGCCCTTTCTCCTCTGCTGTCACTATCATCTGACTTTTCCCAGGGACCATATTCTAAGGCCGACACTACACAATGGCCTAAACAGGCTTATAGACTAAAGAGGCTTAGAGTTGCTCCTTGTGGCTCAGTTTCTTTCCTGAGCTATAGGACTCCATCCAGGCCACTGTGGTTAGGTAGCAGAGACCACTCTCACTTCAGTGTTAGGAGCTTTCCCTTCAGGTCTTTGCAGACCAACCTCTATGCTAATTGCTCCCAAGTCTAATATTTGCCTTTGGCTAATTATGCTCTTTATCAAGTTACTTGAGAAACCTTAATGCAGTTGAGAAGTCAAAGATTCAATGAGAAATTTGCTTCACCCTTACATAATCCATGTAGTGATGACGGTGGTGAGGGGCCTGGCTTTCTTCTCAGGCAGGAAAACTATGCTGCTTATATCACTGAGTTGACCAACACTGAGCCATTTTTGTCTCCTCTGGAAAATACCTATTACCATGATTTTGATTCTTCTCAAAGCTGGGGACCCAGACCAAAGGCTTTGGAATTACTGGCCAAGTATGTTAGAACTGAGCTAAATCCCCAACCCCTAACACCGTGGTTTTGAAAGGACACCTACCAAGGCTCAAGTAACTGGGAATTGTTTTACCCACAAGGGCTCAAGTAACTGGGAATGCCCAGGTTGCTTACCTGCCACAAAATCACCAAAGCCTACTGTAGTCAGAGTGACCACCACAAAGTAAATGGACTCCAAGGCTGTCCACCCCTCGATGTATTTAAAAATGACAGCAGGGATCGTCACAAACACGATGCAGCCAGCCAAGATGAACAGAATAGTTGAGATGACCCGGATCTTTGTCTGACTCACTTGCTTTTTCTGGGAAGAACAAAGGAATAAGAGGGATAGGCAAAGTCAGAGGCAGTATCCTAGATTCAGAAGACAGGTACCCAGAAAGGGATTGGATGTCTGTGGTTTTTTAACTGTTCTCTAGTCATAAGCACCTGTGTAGAAATCTGATAACATCTTCTGACTCCCTCCAAGGTGAATGCACACACAGACATTCCCAAGTGGTCTATGAAGATCTCACACTGGAAGTTGGAGCCTACATGTACTTTGAGTACCCCCCCCCCGCATGGTTTTATTACCACCGCCCAATTCTTAATCTGAGTCACTAGCATAATTGTAATTACTTCCCCAGAAGATCATGCTGACATCTTTCATGTGTTTCTGGTCTACGGGGTATCTGACGTTCAGCACGCTTCACACATTGGCAGTGTCAAAAATAATAGGTTGGGGGAGGGAGAAATGACATCGGTTTTCCAAAGGCAGTAGGATCGTCGTCCAGATCCTTCATGCCTCCCAACAAACAAAAGGAGGGAAAACTAACAAAAAAGTATCCACCATCCCTCATTTGTGGCAGGCTCCAGCTGAGCTTTATTGTATCTCCTGCTCCACTGTGAAATGTGCATTTCTCTAAATACGTGTTGAGTTAGTGCTGAGGTCATCATGTGTGTTGGCTGCATCACCATATATGATAGGAGATGAGTTGGAATGAAAGGCCCCTTTCTAAAAAGTTAACAGGACCCTCTTATGCCCACTTCTAAGGGAACCAGCAGTTATGTAGTATTAAAAAATGCATGGAGACTGGACACTACATCGATATAAATGAACCACACCAGCATCCTCCAAAGTGGATATGCCTCATCCTTGGTAGGGCCCTCTGATGCACTGTGGTCTAACCTGGCTGTGCTTCTCATGGGATGATCTAAATCTTCTCTGGACTCCCAGAACTGATGCTAGAGAAGATGACTCTGTCACTGAGGGACCATTTAATGGCAAAAATATATGAAATGGGTGCTTTCTACCAGACTGCGTGGCCTGTCTACATTGCCTAGGTTGTTTTTGGCAAATGTACACAGCACTTGAGGACAATGTAGGAAACCTATTTCCTGTTCATTGTTCCTGGTATCTCTGAAGGCAAAGAATCTCAGAGCACAGAGAGTTCAATTGCATTCATATTCTTCATTGTACTGATATAAAACAGATACCAAGAGGGGCCAGGGGACTTAACAAAATTATGTTGTTAATGAAGGTCAGAGCCAAGATTAGAATTAGGATGTAATTAACTCTCAGCCCTGTGCTTAACGATGGAAACAGCTCCCAGGTTATTCAACAATTGATCAGCTCAAAGAAAATTGCCGAATAAAGTTGACCCTTTCTGACACAAGACACCAGACACAATCCTTTTGACGAACGGGCTATTTCCTGTCGGTTATGGAAAGACTAGAGATGAAAAGTAGTCAGTGTGTAAAGTGTCTGGGAAAAGCTAAAGAAACAAAAAAGCAAGTCACTCCCTCTGACTACTATGAGGGCAGTTAGCATACAAAGAGGGAGAGGGAGGACAAGGCAACAATTTAGCCTGTATGCCTGTCTCCACATCCTCAGGAAGGCCTTCTGAAAAAAAGTTATTGATACTGATATAGCATGACAAATGAAAGTGCCATTTTTTTCCTAGAAGCGAATAGGAGAGGTTGGTTATCTGAGAACCACAGGGGGCACTTTTCCCTTTTCATGAATTACTGTGTTGAATGAGAGAGCTTCAAGGAGGGGCAGCTGAGTCCCTCTGGCAATCCAAAAACTTACCCGTCTGGTTTAGTTTGTAGACATGCACATAAAGTCAGAGTCCAAAAGGAGATTCCATGGCAGGTTATTATGTTCATCTAATTGCTGGCAAGGGGACTATCATCCCCCCTTTCTATAAACTGCCCTCCTTAGATGTGTAATGAATAAAGTGAATTAAATGTTTGTGTGATACTTAAGTCCTAAATTAGAATGTGAACATAACTCTCCTCTAAATGAGGATGTGGTTGGCAAAGAAGGTTGAGTATGTGGGAAGCTGGAGATCTACCCACTCTCCTGAAATGGGCAGGAATGAGTCTTCTTGATGGAGGAGAAGGCACGTGTTTAGCAAAGGCTGGGTACTAGTGCCCTGATGGCATTGTCCATTAGAGGGTTCACTAGCAAGGTAGACCCTTTGCCTTCTGCTGCCTGCCCACACTGACCACCATGTTTCTGGAGTCCCGGGAACTGTGCTCAGAAAATATTTGAACATTTAATTATTTGAGAAATGTGGAGAACTTAAGAAATATTTTGCATGACTATGTAGAGATTTATGAAATAATCACATATCAATGCTTGAATATAAAAATGAGATGTGAGCCCCAAGTTGTAGCAATAGCTGTTATTCTGGGCATTTGTTTGGGCTCTCCATTAGATAATAACAATGAACAGACAACTGCCTTCATTGAACAGCAAATTTCACCATACACGGAGCCTCAGCCCATGTCATGTGTTGAGCTCCAGGCACTGACTCTACACTCCTACTGTAAAAGAGTCTTTAGGGAGAGTCTGGGGACAGACTACCTGAGCATATCCTGTCCCTACTACTAAACAGCTGAGTGACCTCATGCAAACTTCTCAACTTAACTAAAATGGAAATACGAAAGCCTACCTTTGTGGGGGTGGTTTAGAAGATGAAGTTTGTCTAAGGATCAGTCAGTGCAGGGTCTACCAAGTGCTCGGTGGTTGTCAACTGACACCTTTGGTGAGAAGAATTAAGTCTTTCCTTTAATGTAAGCAGTGCCGGACTTACTGCTTCTCTTTGCTGATGAGAAGTGTCTCCTCCTAGCTTAAGACTATTTACACTCAGGTTCAGGAGGTCACCAATCCTTGTCCCTTCCTGGACGCATTACACCATTCAATCACGACATTTTCAATTTGGAAAAAAAAATCCTCCTCTTTCTTTGGTTCTTCTGTGCCAACCCTATCTAAGGCTCTTGGACACTCTCAGCTTACAACATTAGCAGGGTTTTTGTTGGGTTGCTTCTTTGGTTGGTTGACTTGTTGGTCGGTTTAGTTAGTTTTTTTTTTTTTTTTCATTTGCCTTTCTGTTCTTTTCCTGGTTCTCATCAACTTTCTGAAACTGCTAAGAGTTGGCAATAGCATTTGGGGTGCTGCAGAAGGGAACTGAGAAGCCCGAGCCTCATCCTCTCTGTCCTCAAATCCTGTGTCTCACACCACATACAAAATGAAGCTATTTCCCTGGTGCCGTCCCTAGGCAAAATCACATCACTTATGTACCAATGGTTGTCTGTCTGGATGCGGTATTTTGGCAGAAGTAACAAGGTCATTGTGAGTTTCTGACCCAGTCTTTTTTCCCTCACTCAACTGGTTAGGACACAGGACTTGGTCTTCAGCTCCTTCTACAGATATTGTTACAAAATACTAGAAAACAGTTAGACAAAACTAGCTCTTGTATCCAGCTGACACTAACTACAGAAACTCTTGCAAAACTCAAAAATCCATCTCCCTGTGTGTGCAGGGAGAACATGAGCCTCATAAGCAGGAGGAAAGGACCAGCTCAGAGATGAATGTGTGCACGAAGCTGTTTACTTATTTCAGACCTCAGGAGGCCAACCACATGTCCAATTACTGTGAACATAATCCCTTGTTTTTTTGTTTACAGAAACAATGTTATTTTAGAAAGCTTGTAGATATTTCTGTTCATTCGCTGGTTATTTTTTCATTTGACTTTTACTCCTTTGTAATAGTACCTACTTTTTTTCTAGTCTTTATGTGACTTCTGACATACACTATCCAAATTGTTTTGTTTGCCTTGGAAGTATTTTTAGTGTGTGTTTTTAGCCAGGACATTGGAGATTTTATTCAAAGACATTGCAACAAAACTGCTAGGAATAGGAGTTAGATGTGCAGAGCCCTCCTTTGTGGTGTAGTTGGGCTTTGTTAAAATTCAGCTATGTCACTATGGTAATACAATTGAACCGAGGATAATTTCTCCCAGTGGAAAGATAATGGGCACTATCTTGCTAAAGTTTGGGTTTTGTTTTCTTTTTATGTTTTTTTTTTGCCAAGATTTCTTCTAAGAGGTCTACTTATAACTAGTAGTTCCAACATTGTAACAAATAGCCACAAAGCATCAGCCACTCTAGAACCTTAAAGAAAGCTTTTGAACACTATTGTCTATAATCTCCATGGCAGAGACACTCTAAACACACATTAGTGAGATCATGCAGAAAAATCTCCTTGGAGACCACATACACCCAAAGTTCAAATATACAAATGGACCATCTGTATATCAATCGATAGATAGATAGATAGATAGATAGATAGATAGATAGATAGATAGACAGATATGAGTTACATCCAGCCTGACACATGTCATGGGTTGGTCAACTCAGTACACTGAGGTTTTGCCATGAAAAGTTTTTTAGTACATGAAATAGCACTATTTTTATCACTGGGGGCTAATGAGAACTCATCTGTGATCAATAAAAATTTACATTCATAAATAATAACACTATTAACTTATTCCATGCCAGGAAGACCATTTTAATACATTTATTGACTCAACAAAAGTCATGGAAGAGAGATCCCCATGGGCTTTTCAATGAGTTGTAGAATTTCTGTTGTCTCCCATCATTAACATACAATATTGTGACCTAAACATGCACCAGCCAACTGAACAGTTTAGTGGTTGAACAAGAATGGTATCTGAACATTGGAACCCAAAGGGAAATAATAAAATAATAAAACAAGCCTGCCCAGAGACTTCCAGGCTTTCTACCAAATGTCATGGATTTGAAATTGGTACCACCACATTTCTTTTTCTCAAAAATAAAATTCTGTTGGATCCCAAACTCTCATAGATTTCCAACAGATTGACACCAAGGGGCTGGCTTTATCCAAGATGTTAACTCTATTGGCACCTCCATGAGTTTTGGGTCTGTGGTCTTGACGCACCTCATATGATCATTCATGTATCTTAATCTCACTGGATGGCTGCTAAAAGTGTTCTAATTTTCTTAGAGCAATCTTGCCCTGTCCTTCTGGAGACACAAAGTTGAAGATTTGAATTCTGGTGACATTATCAAAGCAGTTGGAATGTCTCCTAACTCAGCTGCTTAGTTTGTAAAAGCATGTTAATCAGAATGTCCATTTATTTCAAATTGCTGAGCCTTAAATTTGTGTGGCAACCATGTTGCTCATTTTCACATTCACTAACACTCCTTTCTGCCTTAGTTCAGAGTTTTTTTTAATATAACTCAGCTCTTCTAATTCATTTTTAATCCTTTCCTTGCTCTAAAATACACAGTAGAAGGTGTGCTTTTCTCGATGCATTTGTTGCCTGATATTTCCTAGGGAGATAAACATATGTTCACCCAAGAGAGGGCACCAACAACAGACCAAAGAAACAGTTCCATACATGTCTGGCCTAGTTAAGCAGCATGTTCACTGATGTTTTTTTTTTTGTTTTTGTTTTTGTTTTGTTTTGTTTTTTTTTAATAGGAATCTAGGTAAGGGATTGCTTTTGGGACCATAAATTACTCAGAAGCACCTGCATCACCAAAAAACTCACACCAGAATGGCTAACAACTCAAGCTGCATTCCTGGAGCAACCTGCAGGATGCTCCTCCAATTGCAGATGCTCCTATAACCCTGTGGAGAAGCTTTGTGAATCTTGTAACTTTCAGGAACTTCCTGTGCCTTCAACTTCCCCCAACATCCGGACAGATTTCAATTACTTGGAGTCTTCGAAGCCTCCTCCCCCTCCCAGCAGGGAATGTTTCAATTCAGAGGAAATAGCTACACGTGTTCTTTTATAAAAAAAAATTTCCTCATCCTCTTCAGACAGTATTTTCAGCATTGGATTTTCCCTGCTTGATTTTTGTGGGATTTAGTTATTTTATCTTATTTTTGTAATTCTAGCATGGAACTGTCAAGCTTCCATAGCTGTTCTTACATCTTTTCTGCATTATTTCTGTACCGCCTTTATTATTGGTTTACATCTCCTCCAAGTGGGCATCAAAGTTACAATCATCCTCTTTTGAAGGACGTAGGACCTGGACCACAGTACAGAACTTATCGGAAAGCTTACTCCATTTACTGATTGCACGTGTGTTTGCTTCTTTATAAATTAAAGTTTGGCTATCTTCCATCTGTACTTCCTTTACAGTAGGATGAAATATCCTTGATTTTTCTGTCAAAAGTTGTATGGTAAGCTAGCAGTTTGGTTGCCATAAACGTTTTCTCTACAAACACATTGGAGAGCAGCGTTGCCACTGGCAACCGTGACATTTGAATCTGCACCGTGTTCTAGCAGAATAGATAGATATTCTCCTTGCTGATGTATAGACTAGACAGGAGCAGTATTGTTGTAAACTGTCAAGTCCATGCAGCACACTTGTACTATGGAAGGTACGTGTTCTGGGTGTCTACAAAAAATAATGCAGAAGAGTCCTTTTCTTCATCCTGACCATTTCACTTCAAGTGCAACCATCATTCTCCCCTTGCAGGGGACCACCAGCTGGCTGATTAGTCTTCCCAAACACTGCCTCTTTGTGCTGGAATATCAAACACAGATCCTTCAGAGGTCCACGTCTCAGCTTCCTTTTTCTTTACTTCCTTCATATACAAGGCGGCACCCTGATCATGGTCTCTCAGGTTTGGCACTTTTTTCCTTGTGAATTGGTCCAGAGCAGCAGCCTAGTAAGGACTTTCTTCTAAGCACCACCCGCCACTTTTGTGCTTCTTCATTTTTTTCTTTGACCTTGGCTATGTCCTGAGAGCAGATCACCACTTTTTGAGGGATGAAGCTAAAAATTCTCAAGATGACCCATGTGCTTGCAAAGCACGCTCAGTGCTGACCCATGTTGACAGCGGTCTGAGGCTCTAGACAAAGTACCCGAAACCCCAGGTCACCTGCTGGAGTCCCAGTGACCCAGGCTGGGGTTTCAGTAGAGGGAAGAGAGAGAAAACAAAGGCGAGTTGGGGAAGGAGGAGCAGGAGTGGTAACGGGGCACACGCTGGTGAGGGACAGCACAGCTGGGCCTCCAGAAAGACTTTAATTAAAATTTTCAAAAGTTAGTGTCTTGCTAACCTTTGGAAATAAATGGCTATTGGAACGGACTTCTGTATTGGGAATTCAATCTTTTTCAAAACCTAATTACAAGTACTTTTATAGACCATGGACTGTTCTAGTTGTGAAAGACATGGCAGAAGTGGAGAGGGGAGGGGGGAGGATGGAGAAAGAAGGAGGTGGGACAGAGGAGGAAGCAGGATAAGAGAGGGGGAGAGCCAGGAGGAGGAGGGGGGAGTAAAGAAAAAGAGAGGAGGAGAGGAGGAAGAGAAGGAGGGAGGGAGGGAGGGAGGGAGGGAGGGAGGGAGGGAGGGAGGGAGGGAAAGAGTGAGGAGTACAAAAATAAAAGGAGAGGAAGAAGGAGAGCAGGGAGTGAAGACAATGAAGGGAGGGAGGAAGAAGGTGAATAGGAGAAGGATGGAAATTGGAAAGTTAGTTCTTTCTTCATCGATACACAGTCTACTGGTCCCAGGGTGGGAACATGTAAGTATGGATGAAACTGTCACTATCCATGATATCTTGCCTTAGTAGTTATTAAAGGTAAAATGTCAGGACCTAAGGACACATTGGAAAAAAAGGAGAAAGACGAAGGGAGTAAAGGGGGGGGGGAGACTTTTCCTGCCCTCTGCAATGTGTCAACTCCCATGGATGCTCTTTGCATCTGTGATGGCCAAACACACAGAAGCTTTGATCCAAAGGCCAGAGCAATCCACAAGCAGCCCCAATACAGGGAAATCACAAAGGCCACACCTAAGTCATTTTCTCTAGTTGAAGTGTGAAAGGAAGAAGGAAAACCAACTGAGGAGCCATAACAGCAGAGTTACCCAGCAATCCTACTAAACAATGCCACCAATATTTGCCAAGCATTGTATTGTATATAGGGCACATGAGCCTCCTGGTAGATAGACTAGATACTCATTCCCTGCAATAATGCAAGGTGCTCTGCCCACCACACCCAGGATATTCCTTTCAGTTTAGGAACAAGATTCACCCAAGAAGGTATCCCAACTCAGTTGTGAGATATGTCACTGTGACTGGTTTAATAAAAGCTAAACTGCCACTGGGCTTAAGGGAGGTATAACTGTGACTTCTGAACAGAAAACTCTGGGAAGAAAAAAGGCGGAGTCTCCAGGCAGATGCAGAGGAAGTAGGATGGGCAAAATGGAGATGAGGTAACGAGCACGTGGAAGAATGTAGATTTTAAAATATGGGTTAATTTAAGTTACATGAGCTAGTTAGAAGCAATCCTAAGCTAAGACCAAGCTTTCATAATTAATAAGTCTCTGTGTTGTTGGGTTTTTTGTTTTTGTTTTTGTTTTGTTTTGTTTTGTTTTTTTGTGAGCTGGTGGCCCAAAGGAAGGTCCAACTACACAAGTCTGAGTTTATATTAGGAAACCCATCTGTTCACAAGTAAACCAGATTCACCAAATATTGAGAGAATACATTCTCTATCTTCAATTTCTATTAACATGACTTTTATTGATTCTTTGGGAATTTTACATTAGCACCACAATCCCACTTATTTCCCAGTCCCTCCATATTTGCCCCTCACCAGTGTATAGTGTCCCTCCACCAAGAAAAATTCTAAAATACTAATTAAAAATGAAAAAGAAAACACTTCCATCTGTCTCTCCAAAACTTCTTCATTTGTGTTGGTGACACTGGGAGCTGCAGTGTGTCATGCAGTGTACATACCATTTTGTCCACTCAGTTTTACTTGCAAATGTTCATTGCAATGAGTTGTTGGTCTGGTTCAAGGCCTCTGGTTTCTGGTACACCATCAATACTGGACCCTCACCGAAACTCCTCCTGGATATCCTGCTGTTGACCTGAGTCATGGAGATACTGCTGCTATGGTTCTGAAGGGCCAGTCCCTGGTCACGGATGGGGTAGATGTTGGGGTGAGCCAACTCAAAAGCCATGGATGTGGCTCTGGGTGGTAGCTGATTTGGTTAGTCAGGGCCATTGGGACCACCCCCGCTCAGGTGAGGGGTAGAGCCAACTCTTCTATGCCCATGCCATTGGGGACAGCTCTCCCAGGCTCATGGTGAGGGTTGGGGCCATCTCTCCTAAATATGGAGCCAGCTGACCCATGAGGGGCAAGAACAGTTCTGTTGCAGTGACCAGAGAGGGGCAGAGCCAGCTCTCTCAGGACCAGCAAAGGGTGGTGTTAGCTCAGCACAGCCCTCAGACTTCAAAATGCATGGTTCCTATGGCCCTCTGTGGTAACATGGGCCACAGAAACTAGCATGGACCCCAACTGCAATAAGACTGTGGACCTGGACATTGCTCTTGGCAACACCATATTGCCAAGGCCCCAGCAGCAGCACAGCCCTTGGACATCAACATGGCCATAGGTGGAGGCCCAGACCTTAGGCACAAGTACGGCCTCTGGTGGCAACACAGGCCACAGACATCAACACTGACCCCAGCTTTGGTAGGACCATGGACCCAGCCATGGTCCTCAGACAGCAGTCTGAGACCCAGTGTCAGCATGACCCTAGGAGGCAGTGCAGGTCAGTCAGATGTATACATCTGCTGCATCATGACCCTCAAAAAGCTACATGGTCTTAGGAGATAGACCCTGGGCATCTGCATAGCCTTTGGTAGTAACTGCCACAAGCTTCAATTTTTTTTAAAAATGTTTGTTTGTTTCCTTGCTTATTTAAATATATGGATGCTTTGTCTAATTTATTCGTAGTTAGGGGTTTTGTTGTTTGTTTGTTTTTGTTTGTTTGTTTTTTACTCTTTTTTGCTCTTTGGAGCCCACAACCCAGCTCCCAAAAAAACAAATGGAGTCTTATTCTTACTTATGAATGTCTAGCCTTAGCTTGCTTTGTTTCTACCAAGCTTTTCTTAATTTAAATTATACCATCTACCTTTTGTCTCTGGACTTTTATTTTCTCTATTCTATATATCTTTCTTTACTTCTCTTACTCTATGGCTTGATGTGTGGCTGGCCTCTGATGTCATCCTCTTCTTCTCCTTCTTTGGTTCCTTGATCCTCTCTTCCCAGATTTCTCCTCCTATTTATTCTCTCTGCCTGCCAGGCCCACCTATTTCTCTCTCCTGCCTAGCTATTGGCCATTCAGCTATTTATTAAACCAATCAGGAGTTTTAGACAGGCAAAGTAACACAGCTTCACAGAGTTAAACAAATGCAACATAAAACAATGCAATACAACTTTGCATCATCAAACATTCCACAGCATAAACAAATGTAACACATCTTCAACTAATGTTTCACAAAACTTATTAGTTCATACTTGGAGCAACAAGAAAGGGATGTGATTTATTGGGTTCTTTCAAAGACCCCATTCGCCCTAACTATCCTCTACTTATACTCGATGGTACCATAGTGTTTTGGATTTTGAAACACAGTGTCTCCAGCCCCTGACTCAGAGTCACCATGCAGCATACAACAGATTGGTCAGTTCACTACTTTCTTAGTTTAGCAATGGGAAAATTTTTAAGTCTGGGGCTTGAGAGGTGGTGGCACAGAGGTTAAAGGACACTGGCTGCTCTTCCAGAGGACCCAGGTTCCATTCCCAGCACCCATATGGCAGATCACAACCATCTGTTAACTCCAGTTGCAGGGAATCTGGAGTTAACCTTCTTGCCTTCACAGGCACCAGGCACACAAACTTCACCCCTTAACATAAAACTATTAATCTACTATGAAAGAGGAAACCCACTGAAGCATCTGCTGTGAGGTTTATTTTCCTAAAGGGAAGTGACTTTCCCTCTCTAAACTGTGGGTATTCAACAGGCAGAAACAGTTATCATTAGATAACTGTTGTGAGTGAGATCACAACAGACCTTCTGATAAGGTAAGGCTTGAAAAAGCCTTGGGCCCTAGCCGAGCTATCTAGGAGAGATAAGAATCCTGCCTGGGAGCTGGAGTGGGGCAGAGACTGTGGTCAAGGGCCAGGCATAATACTTACTGGGGAAATTCAAACATCCACTCAACAGCTGTGAATTGTCCAGGGACACTTGACTCCTTCTCCTCTTTGTCCATCTCTTAGCAAGTGACTGGTGGCTGAAACCACTGAGAGTACTCAGCAAGTGTGAGAGGTCAGAGAACTGTCAGAGGATCCACACACAACTCACAGCCCTCACAACTCACAGTGCTAACACGGCACTGGCAAGTCTTGTGCCCAAGAATCAAGGTAAGTAAGAAACATGTCTGCTAGAAGACGTGTAAGAAGCTTCCAGGATCATCAGCCAGATTAACAGTAAAACCAATAAAAAGATGCCTTAGAGTTCTCAGTAGATGATGCTCTACCCAGTCATCCCTTCCCTTCCCTTGCCTTCCCTTGCCTTCCCTTGCCTTCCCTTGCCTTCCCTTCCCTTCCCCTCCTTTTCTTTGTTCATCCCTTCCCCTTTTTGCTTTAGTTTCTTGTTTTCTATTCTTAGTAGGAGCACATGAAGCTAACTGAGAACATAAGAGTATTCTTTTATAACCACTTCTTCACAGAGGTTAGAAGCAGAGATCCTGAAGACAAAAGAAAAGATATCAGGTCTTGCGCTCACCTCATGCTAGAACAGTTAGAAAATGGCATTTGCCTGACCCTAGTAAAGCTCGGCCTTCACTTGACTGATGCTGCTCTGAGGGGCCACCACTGGTGCTACTCTAGACTAGCAAGTCACACGAGTACCATGCTGTGATGGAACTGAGTCAATGGGTCTTTTTGTTGTTGTTGTTGTTGTTGTTGTTGTTGTTGTTGACCCTTTATTTGAATTCCCTTCTTTAGTCTAGTGAAATAAATCTCCACCCAGCATAGAAATTAAAAGGACTTGGAGTTATGAATGGCCTCTGCCAGTGATGAACACGGAACATGTAGGAGCTTCCATGGTGGGGAGGGCTGGGTGGCATCAGTGCATACATCATTTGGTGTTAAATAAGAAAAGCAGGGAGTTTCTTTCTGGAGCTGGTGGCCAAAATAGTACTATTATGTCCCATTTCAGGGGAGTCACCAATGTGCTTCTAAGCAGCAGCAGGACCATTGGCACCACCACTACCTCCACCACCACCACCACCACCACCATCACCATTAACACCATTGAAGGGCTCTCTTACAGGCCGGAGCATTGCTAACATGGCACTGGCAAGTCTTGCCACCTCTGCTTCCCTCTGCCTTGCTAAACTGTTGGGTTACATTCATAAAGCTAGCCCCCATGGCCTGTTCCCTTATTTGGCCACTTCCTTATGCCTGATGAAAACTCCCAAGGTTCAACTACAAAAACATCAAGGTCCAGCAGTCAAAATTCATTATGTGGCTACACTGGCTAACCTGTCCAGTCAAGACTTACCAAGTCACCCTAGCACAGACTTCCTATTTTCTCCTTAAAAAACACATCTGCCATTTGATCCCGAGACACCCCCTACACCTCCATTGCTTGTCCCTCCAGGGTAATAAATCTCCTTCATGCTGAGAATTTGTTGTCTGGGTGTATTCTATGGGTGTGTTCTATGCTGATTCTGAGCCCCATGCCCCCCAAACATCACCACCACCACCACCACCACCACCAGCAGCAGCAGCAGCTACCCTGTCTGTGTTGGACAGGCACAACTGTGGCTTCTGCTGGGACCAACCCTTTGACATCACTTGAACCATTCTTATTTTCCAGGTACCTTCCAAGTTTGGTTCTCCAGCTTTCCTGGGAGCCAATAGGCATCTAATACCTCTGCTCAAAGTGTTCCTTTCTCTATGGGATATGCTTGTCTGTTATTCACTTGTCACAAGGGAGAAACTCACCAAGGACATGATAATGCCAGGATGTCTCAAAGACAAACTGGCCAGTGATCTGTATATCACACAGGAACATCCCAATAAACCAGAAGCTGCCACTTCTGGAGGTCTAGGGGGAAGCTGGTTCCAGTCACTTGGAGGCAGGCCAAGCACACAGCCTGGTTAGATCTCCTGATGACAGTTCTGCACTTCGAGAACAGTTATAGCTCTACAGCCAGAAGTAGCATAACCACTGTGGGCAATGTGGGAATAGAGAAGAGAAAGAAAATAGCATGTTCATGACCTCACATGTTTCTCCAAGAGGTAATAGCACAAAATGTCCTTGGAAATCACACGCTGTCTGTCTTCTACATAAGGGGTGATGATAAGGATGACTATACCCTTGAGGGAAGACTAGAAGTCTGTGCTTCCCATAGCACAGTGGAAAAAAAAACATCCCAGTGGGCCTTCAGAATCCTAGGCACATTTGCCAAAGGTGGTGGCAGAAGCCATGGGGACCTGATCTTCTTCCAACTCAGTAATTGCATCCTGCCTGCACTGCTGGGTCACCTCCTCTTCCTGCAGAAGGCAGTACCGCCTCCTGTGCAAACCTGTTGGGGAGCCACATTGCTCATGCACACCTACAAGTTTCCCCTCACCCCAATCTATAACAGCAGCAGCTCTGCCCTCTGCCCTCTGCCCTCTGCCCTCTGGAGGGGCTGCCCTGTTTGTTGATACTCAAATACCATGCCAGTTTGTGGTTTTGTTCCCTCTGATATCCAAGACTCTTTTTTGTTTGTTTTAATATAGCAAGCTATTTTAGGTTTATGGGAAAACGGGAAAGAATATCGTTCTCCATGCCTCCACACATGCAAAGCCTCTTCTGGAGTCCCTACCAGAGTGGTACTTCAACTGACCGCAGTGACTCCGCAGTTACCCAAAGGTCATCGTTTACGCCGGGGCTCACTCCTGCTGTTGTGCAGTCTACAGTCACGGATAACGACATGTATCCACCATTACAGTGTCGTACAAGGTGCTTTCCTGGCCCCAAAATTCCTTGTCACTCCCCTCTCCACCTGTCTTATGCTGACGTTCACCTGTCAGGAAGCACACCCATGGCTTGTATGTCTTGTTGCGGCTTTGTGGTGTTTTGTTGGTTTGGCTCCTTCCATCTTTAATGTTCATTCCTCAGAGCACAATTCCAGCCTTACCTCCTGCAGGAAGGAGCCACCGCCACCTTCTCACTAAAGTTAACATTTCTTCCTCTGCTGTGTCCTCTGCATGTTCCCCATCAGTAGGACTGTTCAGCCTGCCTTACTGTCTCTATCTCCTTATTACATGATCGACACCTCCATCTGTGTGTCATCAGTGCCCTGAACAATGGACTTATTTTTATGCTTGTTGTGCTGGCTAGCTGTGACAGAAGCTAGAGCTATCGAGGGAACCTCAACTGAGAAAACATTTATGGGAAAGCCCATCGTGCATTTGTTTGATGATTGATGGAGGTGGGCCCAGTTTACTGTGGACATTGCCACTCCTGTGCTGGTTGTCCTGAGCACTACAAGAAAGCAGGCAAACTATGAGAAGCAAGCCAGTAAGCAGTGTTCTTCATAACTTCTGCTTCAGTTCCTGCCTCCAGGTTCCTACTTGAGTTTCTGCCCTGGCTTCTCTCCATGATGGACTGCAATCTGCATGTGAAATAAACCTTTTCCTCTCCAAGTTGCTTTTGGTTATGGTGTTTTATCTGAGACACGTATTTCCCTTCTATTTTAGTGCCTGGAGAAAATGTGGGCATAAAATAATCAGAGAAATTAATCTATGCATCCAATAAGAGATGAACTGTGGAGACTTTATCATGTGGAAATCAGATAAGTATATTGGACAGAGATATACAGGCATATAATATGTTTACCTAAATGACACTAGCATGAGAGCTGCACCAAGGGGAGGTGGTGATCCTGGCTGTTAACAGGCAAGCCAGACATAAGTGAAAATTTCCAGAAATGACACAAAGGCTTCCTAGGTAGTTTTCTCTCCAACATCACTTAGATTGTACCACCCTATGGGGTGGCTTGTCAATCTGTTGGGATGTTTGTGGTTGTCACAACTGTCAGGACACTCTGCCACAAATTATAACTCTTCTACTATTTTATAGAAGTTCTGCAAAAACTGTGTTTATGGTTATCTGAGCCAAGAACTTCACTCTCTTTTATTTGTAAATACCTACAAACTTCTGTATTCAATGGGGGGACATATTTTAACAAGAATATAATTAAGATAAATTTCGTGTTTGTGTGTGTATTCACATGTATACAGATGCACATGTGTACACAAGTGTACTTGCCCCTTTGTGTGGAACCCAGGGGACAACCTCCGGGGTTGTTCTTCAGACAACTTTTTTTGGGTGAGGGGGGTGGATGAGGGTTTCTCACTGTCATTGAGCTCACTGAGTAGGAGAGACTTGGTGGACCATGAGTCCCGAGTGACCTCCTGACCCTGCTTCCCCACCTCTGGGTCACAGTGCACACCATCAAACCCAGAGTTTCATTGAACTAAGGGCCTTGTACTCATGAAATAAATGCTTTACCAACTGAGCCATCTCCCCAGGCCTGAATCAAGGCAAATTTTGATAAGGTTGGATTTTAATCAGTTGGGTCTGGTTGGGAGTTGTTCTCTTTTTTGGAAAAACAAGTCACTAGGAACAAAGGGAAGGGAAGGGGAAAAAGAAGGGAAGAGAAAAGGGTGGAAGGGGAAAAGAGAGGGGAAAGGGGGAAAGGGGAAAGGGAAGGAAATCCCTGGTGGCCTCTAACTCACCAGTACAACACACCCAAGGCAGTCTGCCTTGAAAGCTAATGCATTTGGAGGTTCACCCATTCAGCTGCTTTCTCAGTATCTCAGGACCAAGCACTTACTATTGAAACATAGATTTTATTCTGTTTCATTTTTTCTTCATATTATAACTAGGAAATAATCATGGATTTTTTTTTCAAAATAATGTGCCTAGTATGTTGTACTATCTACAGTGTTCATTTCAATGTAATAAAAATGTTCTAGCATTTTCTGAAAGGGGGATATGTGTTTCTAAACTACCAAGTGAAAACAAATTATATCTTTTAAGAGAGTTTACTTGACAAGTCTGCAGAATTACACTTTGACTTGCACATAAATATTGTTTGTAATAAGCATTGTGAGGTGGGGGCAGCTCCCCAAATGAACCATCTTCTGACAGAATGACTATCCTCCAAAAGTCAAGATCTCTCTTCCTCTACAGGCATTTATTTGCATCTGATATCACTTTCTATATCAAGATATGTGAGGTTAGATCTAGTAATTCTCTTTTCCATTTATCCACCCAGCTGTGGATTAAGAGTCCTCTGCATGCTGGGCGTTGGTGGCGCATGCCTTTAATCCCAGCACTTGGGAGGCAGAGGCAGATGGATCTCTCTGAGTTGAGGCCAGCCTGGTCTCCAGAGTAAGTGCCAGGATAGGCTCCAAAGCTACACAGAGAAACCCTATCTCGAAAAACCAAAAAAAAAAAAAAAACCAAAAAAAAAAAAAAAAACAAAAAAACAAAACTCTTTGTGCCCAACTTTGTGGCAGCTTCTCAGGACAACCAGGGGAAAACCTGACATCACACAGCTCTCGAGCTGATAGGAATACCGGGTGTCTATCACGCAACTCCAAGAGGACAACACAAATGTTGCTGTCTATGTAGGCAATGGGAGTTTGGGGCTACTGAACTGAGGAACTAACACACTAACAGCAGAAGGAGGGTAGGAATGAGTGGGGCATAAATATCACTCAAGCCTAGGGACAGGGTATGGGAAGTCCACTGTAAACACCGAGGCTCTTCAGACTGTCAGAGGTAAAGTGGTGCTCTTTCCCCAAACACAATCAAGAAGGCTCTTACTCTTGAAAACAGGTTTCACTGTGAAAAAGTTTACAAAAAATATACATCAATGGGGGCTTGAGAGATGGCCCAGCAGTTAAGAGAGATTGAGGATCCAGGTTTGCTTCACAGATCCAACCTGACAGACTACAGTCATCTATAACTCCAGTGCCAGGGGATCTGTGGCCTTCTTCTGGCCTCCATGGGCACCAGGCACACAGATGGCATGCAGACAAAACACCCAATACACTTAAAATAATTTTAAATTAAAACCTTTTCATCAATATGGATTTGACTCAAAATCTAGCTGGTGTGGCTTTCTGCTATTTGTTTAATAATCAAATCTAATCATTTGAATTCAAGACATTTCTAGAAATATAAAAAATACTATGTGTGGTTACTGCAGGAGAGAGAAAATGGGGTGAGAGGACATGGTGGGGCAGGAGAACAGTAAGCAAGGAAGAGGAAGTTTCAGAGATCAACAGTTGTAAGGTGGCAGCCACGGGAAGACTGCACACTCTCACTGACTTACTTGGGCTTTGTACTGGTTACCTTTCGGTTGCCATGATAAAACGCTATGACCAAGGCAACTCAAGGAAGAGTCTATTTCAGCTTACCATTCCAGAGGCCCATCATGAAGGGGAGGCATATCAGCAATCGGTAGGCATGGCAGTAGGAACAAAAAGCTGACAGCTCAAATTCTTCACCAAAAGCACAAAGCCAACTGGGAGTGATGTGGAGGCTTTTGAGGCCCAACCCTCAGTGTGCCATACTTCCTCCAGCAAAGCTCTACTATCTAAACTTCCCCAAACAGTGCCACTAACTGGGGACCAAGTGTTCAGATTCCTGAGACTAGAGGTTCTATTTCTCATTTAAACCACCAATGGCAAAACTAGAGCAAAAACCAGAAGAACATGCTCAAAAAGTCTCCAAACTTAGGAGGGTACTAAGTTAATGACCCATAAAAGGTGGCTACGGGCCTAGCTTCACCCCTCTCCCCTTTTTTCCCTCTTAGAACCAGGCCACAAGATATGACACACCCCCAAGCTCCTCTGATCATCCCCATAAACAGCTATCACCTATGAAACTTCCTGTGTGGGTGGGCCTAGGCCCTATCCCAAAGGATATGATGGATTCTGATGACCCCCCCCCATGGAAGGCCTCAACATCCAGGGGAAGCAGAAAGGATATGCGATAAGTAGAGTTTTAGTTGGGGAGGGGGTGATGGGGAGGACAGGAGGGACAAGAGAACTGGGATTGTCATGTAAAACAATCTTGTTTCTAATTCAAATAAAAAAAATCTGCAAAAAAATATTACAAAAAAAAAAAAACTTCCCATGTGTCTCTACACAATTCATTTTAGAGAGGCACAGCAATCAGCACACTCTGGCCCTCTAGACTCAGACCTGTGCCTGTGACAATGGAGACAGGAAAGGAGCCCTGCACCCCAGAGTCCAGACAGAGTCACCAGCTAAGCTGTGAAAGTTGCCTACACAGAGACAATATTCCTTTTATTCAGATATGTGCCAGATAAGAATGTTAAAACAGCAATATCTCATGCATAAGACCTTATAGGCTTTCGTTAAACCAATTTTAAAGGAATATCTCATTCACTCTCTCTCTCTCTCACACACACACACACACTCCATTTACATCCTCCATTTACAGTAAAAGCCATGAGTTTACCCTCTTGTACAACCCTCATAACCAAGGGTTTTGTCAGACTTCAATCCTATCCAAGACCTTTCTGGAGCCACCCTATTATTCTATCTATTAAGAGAGAAGGGGAGGGAGGGAGGGAGAGAGAGGGAGGGGGGAAGAACCCTTTCAGGTCTAACTTGAGAGAAAACAAAAAGTATATGTGTGATATTGCTGAGACACTTAGGTGTGACCTCCTTAAGAAGCCCACAGCCACACTTGAGTGTGTATTATCTTTTCCACGAGTGTCTGTTTACTCCCACGCTTAAAGCTATGCTAAACTCTCTTTTTTGATAATCCCAACTCAGCTTCATGTTGGCTCGCCCTAGAATTCTTTTCCAGAGAAAAGTCAAGAGTCAGGTGCCCCAGTCCCTACCCTCTGCCACTGCTGTGATCACTAAATAACATTGTTTTAAAAAAAGAAATAAGACAGACAGGAAGGAATGTGAGCCCATTTTCTAGGCAGGAGACAATCCCATCAGTTCTTGAGACCATCTGATGGTGGCTCACGGAAGCAGGTGTCCCATATTCACACAGCCATCTGGACAGGTCTTCCCCCTGTCCTTGAGGAAAAGGTTAACAAACCTCCAAGGGGTTAGTAGGTGAGAGACCCACCCCCACCTAAGGGCAGAATTGGAGGGCTAAGAGGAATTGAGACTTTTTCACAGAGCAGCAGAGGCAAGAAGCAAGTGGCAGGGTTGGGATGGCTGCCAAGAAGGCAGCAATAACCCTGTAAGCACACCATATGGCATTTATATGCCATGCACTTCATTCTAAATGTTGATATTTGCTTTCTTGTTCACTCTTATTTCTAACTCTGTTGCAGTACTTAGTAAAATTCTTTCTTTTTCCTAAAGAAAACACACCAAAGCTTCTTGCACCCTATTTTTAAAATCAAACAGAAGTTCTTTTTCCTTTTTTAAAGTGGGTGCTGCATATTCCTGTTTTCTTTTTTTTTTAAAGAGTTTATTTATTATGTATACAACATTCTGCTTCCATGTATATCTGCACACCAGAAGAGGGCACCAGATCTCATAATGGATGATTGTGAGCCACCATGTGGTTGCTGGGAATTGAACTCAGGACCTCTGGAAGAGCAGTCAATGCTTCTAACCTCTGAGCCATCTCTCCAGCCCTATATCCCTGTTTTCTGATTGTCTAATCTACCAAGCAGCATCAGCACTAGAAGGGATAGGATGCAAACATGAAATAGTTTGCACCTAGTCCACAGACCCAAGAGTAGACTGGTAGACAGGCCAACACCAATGACAATAACTCAGTATCAGTCCTTCTAACCACTGCCCAGGCTCATGCAGAGGAGCAGTTGCTATGGCTCAAGGCAAAATTCCTTCCTGCCCAGGAATGGGAAAATAAGTAAATGGAACATTGCTAAGTAGAGAAATGGTAAAAATTACAAGAGAAAGATGGGAGACACACTATTTAACCTCAGCAAAATCCATCTTTCATTTTCCTTGCTGAGACAGTATCAGCTATCTTTGTGGAAGAGACTTAGCTCCTCTTCTGATGTCTTTTGGTACCATTTTATAGTTTATAAAAATGCAAAGTGGCCTGTTATGGAATATTACTTAAACTGGGCAAAGATGTGTTACATTTGTTTCTGCTGCAGAATATTAGTTTAACTGTGTGAAGGTGTGTTACATTTGTTTCTGCTGCAGAATATTAGTTTAACTGTGTGAAGGTGTGTTACATTTGTTTCTGCTGCAGAATACTAGTTTAACTGTGTGAAGGTGTGTTACATTTGTTTCTGCTGCAGAATATTAGTTTAACTGTGTGAAGGTGTGTTACATTTGTTTCTGCTGCAGAATACTAATTTAACTGTGTGAAGGTGTGTTACATTTGTTTCTGCTGCCTGTGTTGCTGATGGAAAGATGTGCTGCATTTGTTTATACTACATTTGTTTAATTAGGTAAAGGTGTTGCTGTTCCACCTTGCCTGCCTAAGGCACCTGATTGGTCTAATAAAAAGTTGAATGGCCAATAGCTAGACAGAGGGAGAGCTAGGCAGGGCTGGCAAGCAGGGAGAATAAATAGGAGAAATCTAGGCAGAAGAGAAGAGGAGAAGAGAGAAGGGGATGGAAGGAGGAGGGAAGGTGATTGTAAGTCTCTCAACATAGGGGCTGGGAACTGAATTCAGTCAGGTCCTCTGCAAGGGCAGTCCACAGTACTGTTAACCCCTGAGCCATGGCTCATCAAAGTGCATCTCTCAGGATGATTTTCTTGGAAACGACAACCTCTGTGTAAAGATGACTATGAACAAGACAAGGGGGGCTATGGGTCGAGCAAGTGTTTTAGCAGATAAAAGTGATTTCCACCAAGCCTGACACCTAACTTCCATTCCCAGAACCTACATGGTTGAAGGAGAGAACCAAGCCTACAAGTTAGCCTGTAATCTTTACATGGACATGTGCAGAGAGTGCTCACATACACACACACACACACACACACACACACAGAGAGAGAGAGAGAGAGAGAGAGAGAGAGAGAGAGAGAGAGGAGAGAAATAGAGAGAGAGCAGGTACACATACACAGAGAAATAGAGAGACACATACCACGTGCATGCACACGAGTGCACGAGTGCACAAACACACACACACACACACACACACACACACACACACACACACACACTACCAGAATGATACAGAAAGAGAGTACTGATTTCAAAAGCCAGTGTTCTTTAGCTTTTAACTTCTGAAAATCCCTTCTGAATGTTAAAAAAAAAAAAAATCTGTGATCCCCATAAAACGTAAGTTTTGGTTCCAGCTGACACTATGCTTTAAAGTTACTTGTTGATAAATGTTCTATTTATAATTGAAAAGAGGCAATATAATGTGAAGGAGATGTGTTGTTTACCATAACAAGAGACTCTAGTTACTGAAAACTGCACCTCAGGCCCCTGGGGACCCACCACACACAAGTTGAGAACTACAGCTTCATGCTAACAAGAGCCTAAAACCTCAGCAGAAGACATCTAAGGCACAGCAGCCCAGGGACTAGGGAGATGGTTCAGTCAAGAAAGTGTTTACTGAACACCCTGAGAGCTTCAGTTTAGATCCCCATCACCCACATAAAAGGAGAGTGTGGTGGGACACACCTGTAACCCCAGTGCTTAGAAGGCAAAGACAGGAGGACAGAAGAATCCCTGGAATTTGGTGGCCAGCCAGGCTATCTGAAATGGGAAACTCTAGGTTCAGAGAACCTGTTTCAAGAAATAAATGATGATTATAAAAGGTACCCAAAGATGCATTCACACATGCACACACGCACACACACACACCACATGCACACATATATGTACACACACAAAATATACTATATAATATAATTTACTATATATATATATATATATATATATAGTATATATGTGTATATATATATGTGTGTCTAAATTATATATATATATATATATATATATATATAATTTAGAATGAGGGAGAAAGCATTTTACTAGCAGTGCATCAGTATGACTGAATATGCCTGTCATGCCATCACCTCCCAAGGGAGTGACAGTTCAGAATGTCAGTACATCTCCCAATAACAATGTATGTGATCAATATCTTCCCTTCCCTAAGGCAATAAAGTCCTAAAGCTATTTGGAAGTCTTCAGTGGTTTAGCACCATGCAAGTCACTTAGGAATTGTCCTAGGTGCCATGCTATTGTAAACACACCGATCACATGCCCAGCTCTAGTACAGGCAAACTCAATAGCAGAGAGTATCAGTTTGCAAACTACATTGGTGAGCTATGACTTTCTTGGCTCACAGAAGTAGTGTGGTAAGTTTTCTGTCACTGTGACAAAATACCAGAGAAAAACAAAGAAGAAAAAAATGTATTTGGCTCTCCCTTTGAGTCAGCCAGTCCCTTACTTTGGGTAAGAGGTGAGGCAGAGCCTCTTGTCAGGGAGTGAGTATCACAGGAGGCGGCTCGCCTTATATCATCAATGAGACAATGAGAGAGAGTCAAGGAAACCAAAAGGAACAAGATAACCTCTCCAAAGTCATATACCTACTAACCTTTACTTTCTCATGCAAGTCCTACTTCTTAATAGTTTATTGAGCTATGAATCGGTCTTAGTTGGGGTTTCTACTGCTGTGAAGAGACACCATGACTGCAGCAAATCTTATAAAGGAAAAATATGTAATTGGAGTGGTTTACAGTTTCAGATATTTAGTCTTTACCATCATGGTGAGAAGCATGGCGACACATGGGCAGACACAGTGCTGGAGGAGGAGCTGAGAGTTCTACATCTTGATCCATAAACAACAGGAAGTCAACTCTGAGGCACATTAGCAAGGTTTGAGCTTATGAGACCTCGAAGCCCACCTCCACAGTGATGGGCCTTCTCCAACAAGGCCACACCTCCCATAATGCCACAACCTATAGAACAAGTATTCAAACACTTGAGTCCATGGGATCCACACCTATTCAAAGCATCACAGAATCCATCAGTAAAGTAATCCATTGATGAGTTTAAAGCCCTCATAATCCAATCATCTCTAATACTGCTGTATTGAGACCATGTCTTCGATTCATGAACATCTAGAGAACATGCCAGACAATTAGCATGAAACAAAACATTAAAATAGAAAAGAAAATAAAGAAAAAGGAAAAGGGGGAGCTGGGGAGACAGCTCAGTCTGTAAAAGGCAAGCTGAGCAATGATGAGGAACTGAGATCATATCCCCCATATCCACTCCATGTAAAAGCCAGGCACAGCACTGAATGCCTATAATTCCAGAGCCTGGGATAGTGAAATCCCTGGCCGGTCAGTCTAGCCAAATTGACAGACTCTAGGTTCAATGAAAGAGCTGCCAAAAAAAAAAAAAAAAGACTCACCAAGGGAAACATCTAAAGATGCCAACCTCTGGACTCCATAGCATGAACATATTAACCCCCACACACATACATACACACACACACATACACACACACAGAAAGAGAGAGAGAGAGAATTTTCACATCAATAAATGTGATCTAAAATAAACAAAGAGTTCTGTGGAGGAGCTAAGGATTACTACTCTCCTAAGTCAGTGCCTTGCAGAAGAACCAACCTAGTCTGGTCTATGAAAATTGGTGATAAAGGGAGAACATGGGAATTCACCTGCCTATTAAGTTGATTTTATGATGTCAGTAAAAATGTGAGTGCTAATAAAACACTCTCATTACATTAGTAACTCAAGAGTTGCTGTTAATTTTAGATACAGGTTACCATGGGGGTAGAACTAATGCATTCCTGGATTGAAAGTAGCCCCAAATTGGGAAGATATAAAACATTTTAATTAAGAGGACCCCTGGGGTTCCAGGAAGCAACTGGCTCTTCAGCAGGCAAGACCTAGCAGACAGTGAAATCCCATACAAGTTTCTAGATGGTACCCTGTGTCAGATAATGCTTTTGGGTAAGATTGTGCAGGCCTCCCCTAGGGAGCAGCAAACAAAAAAAGAGCATAGATAAATCGGTTCACCCAATTCCTTTTAGACAAATGGCTTTAAGAATTATAATCTGGAGATGCAATCAGTTTGAAATTTGAACATGGCACTCCAATCAGCTTCATGGAGACATGGGAGATGTCACAGTGTTTTAGCTAGTAAGGACTTACTACAGGAGAGAGGATTTTAAACACCACAAGATCAGACCATGTATTCTACTTCCTGTTAGCAAATAGTCCACTAAAGCTATTTTTTCCCACCTCATTGTGAATCTTCTTTCTGAAATGGAATAGAAGTTTGCAAGTGCTGGTAAAGCAGACAGTGGCTGTTTTCAGGCTATCAGAAGCCTCAAGGAAAGCTAGTAAAATCTGAAAACCACGAACAGTTCTTGAAAAGAAGAAACATTGAAGCCTAGCAAAGCAGACCCTGAGGTTAGAATTAAGTTAAATTTCCAATGAGAATTAAAGTCTTACTGTTGCTATCCTCCAACTCAATGTCCTTCCAAACGCTCTTAGTGGAACTCTAAGGCTAGCAAACCAATGAGTCTAGAACATGGAGAATGCCTTTAGAAGGCAAGGCCAGATGTTTCAGCTCCCCAGGAGGCTTGGCTTTGAGCTGTGCCCTTCATTTTCTTCCATAGAGTAGATGGTACCAAGCACAACAGATTGGAAGAACACACTGCAAGATGTTCCTATCTATGAAGTACTCTTGTGGAAGCAGATCAGAACAAATCAGCTATTGGGACCATAGAAGCCCTATTTCTGTAAATCTATCTTGTGTTGGTTGCGTGGCAGTATCCAGCAGAGGCAAGAGCAGTCCAAATCGCAGATTAAACTCCACCACAGAGGAGATGAACATGGAGATACAAACTAAATGTGAACTGCTTAGGGGGATACGATGGTTTCATAAAGAGAATTAGAGGCTATGATCCAATTCAACATAATTAGAGAATAAAATTAAACCCATTGAAAAGGGATAGAAACAGGGCCAGTATCAGCTTCCACTCAAATGTCTGTATTTATCGGTCCCCAGATCTCACTAAACCTTCCAGCTCTTCTGGGCTTGTCAGGCCCTGTGATCCTTAAAAGAGAAGGAAAGGATTGGCTGTGTCTCTGAATGTACTCTGGGGAAAGGGGGCCTGGACCAGCATCTTTTCTCTATCAGTTATTGGCTGGGCAGACCTTGGATAGGTCACAGAAGCAGGCAAAATATTCTGATCTCATTAAATTAGGAAAATGATGCTGTTGTCTTTGAGACATAAGTTTATTCTGGGTAAAACCAGCAGCCCAGAGTGTAGCACACAGTAAACCCTCAGAGAAGATAAACAATACTGGCACCAATTCTGAGGTACAACAATGCTTGTTCAGAACTCAGCCAATCCTATCAGGTAAACGACAAACCCTGCAAAGGCCTCTACACATACAGTTTCACGGGTGATGCCCCTTCCTGAAGAACAATTAGATACCCCAGTTGTATGCAATCGAAGTTTGCCAGAAAGAGAGACAATGTTCAAGTTACCTTTAACATGTTAATAAAAAAAAAAAAAGTTGGGGCTGAGACAATGACTCAGTAAAGCACTTGTGACACAAGCGTGAGAACCTGAGTTGTGATGCCCAGAAGCCACGTATAAAGCTGGACAAGGTGGCACATTAATGTAATCCCAACACTGGGGAGACAGAGAAGGAAGAGCCCCAGGGCTCAGTGTTCCAGCCTTAGTCAGTGAGCGCCAGGTCCCAGTGAAAGACCTACCTTAAAATTGTAAGGTAGATTGCTCCAAAAGGACGACACTCAAGGTAACATCTGACTTCCACATACACATGAATGTGAGCACATAAACAAGAGAGAGAGAGAGAGAGAGAGAGAGAGAGAGAGAGAGAGAGAGAGATACAGAGACATACACAGAGAGAGAGAAATACAGAGAGACATAAAAAACATAGAGACATAAACAGGGAGAGAGAGAGAAATAAGAGAGAGACATAGCACGGGGAGGGAGGAAGAGGGAGAGGAAGAGGTTGGCCACTATCTGGGAAGTGTTTCACTTAGTTATATTTTTGTGAGGGTTTGATAACGTTGTTCTTTAGAGAAGGGGGAAGATGCATTTTAAATCCATTAAAGCCCCCTGAAGTGATCTCAGACAGCAACAGGAAATGCCAAGGGGACACTGGCCAGTTATTAAGGATCAGCTGAGAAAATGGAAGACTATTCCATTAAATTAGTCCCCATCAGCCAAGTGAAGGCTGAGATGTTTGCCTGCTGAAGAATCATAGCTCAGCTATCTATCTTTCTCTGTAACTTACTCATCAGAGTCAAGCCTCGGGGCATTTTCCTTGCTCAGTGAAAAATGACCCCATTCCCATAGTATAAATCTTCAAAGTTCTCCTTAAGGACCCAGCTGAGATAGGAGCGTTCTTGGTAGTGTTACTTTGGCACTACCAAGGGATGGGTAGCACCATTGATTTCGACACCAGAGCTCACGTGGATGATTCTGACAAGAGGTCGGGATATGCACCTCGTGGACTGTGAAGCAAATGCCCCTTCCTCTCCATCAGGTTCTTACCTGGGCAAGTTTATCTTAAGATGGCATTTAATGTGTCTGGAGACATTGGGGCTGATGTAGCTGTGGACAGGGATGACACTGGCATCCCGTAAGTGGAAAAAGCCAGACCCACCCTATAAGGCACAAGAAAACCACATGCCAAAGAATTACATAGACCCAAGCATCAGTCATGCTAAGATGAAGGTAGCAGCAGCAGCAGGGATGGGGACACACCTGTAGCCATGTGAGGAGTTCACAGTCCCTTAGGAATCTCAACACACCACACACACACACACACACACACACACACACACCACACGTATTTTAAAGAGTCACGGTTTACTAAAAGCCACATTTTACCCTGATTTTAAGTATGGGGATTGTAAGTAAAAGGCACTCAAAAAGGAAGTAAGACATTCCCAAATGTGGGTGTAGGCTTCTCAATAGGAAAATCACAATTAAGTGTAGACAGACAGACAGATAGACAGACAGACAGACAGACAGACAGACAGACAGACAGACACAGACAGACAGATAATAGATAGAATTTTGGTGGCTCTCAGGATACATCTCAAGGGGCTAATAAGAAAATTCTCTGACACTCCCTGAGTGTCTCTATCTCTCTGTGTTTAGTTCTCTCTCTCTGTCTCTCTCTCTGTCTGTCTCTGTCTCTTTCTGTCTCTCTCTGTCTCTCTCTGTCTCTCTCTGTCTCTCTCTGCCTCTGTCTCTGTCTCTCTCTGTCTGTCTCTCTGTCTCTCTGTCTCTGTCTCTGTTTCTCTGTCTCTGTCTCTCTCTCTCTCTCTCTCTCTCTCTCTCTCTCTCTGTGTGTGTGTGTGTGTGTGTGTGTGTGTGTGTGTGTGTGTGTGTGTGTAAGACCATAGAGTGGCTCTGATGGGATGATAACCTAATAAGTTAAAAACTAGGAACCACTAGAAATTGTACGATGCACTTCTGGTGAGGTTTCTAGAAAACTGCAGGCCTACAGTGGGGAAAGGGCCTTGAGCAAGCATTAACTATTCTGGAATTCTTGTTTCTTTGCTGGCTTCCCGTCTAGGTTGTTACCTTTTGTGGGGAGGAGCAGGGTAGGGGTTGTCACAGAAGCCTTCCATGTCCCTCCTTCTCAATTGTGCATCTACAGTCATCAACATCTCAGCAGATAGCCTCCTTGCTCTTCACAGTCAGCAGGATTACATAGATGGGCCTCCACACCATTTCTGGTGACGGCTCAGACCACGAACTTGGCATCTGGCCGCAATAGAACCACAGACCCAGACATAGCCCTCAGCAGCAGCATGGGTTCAGACATCACCATGGCCTTGGGTGGCAGCAACCATCACTCTTTCTTAAGTGTTTGGAAGGCCAGGAGGGTCCTCGAGTTTCATGATAGCAGACCTAGGGCAATGCATCATTTCTAAGCAGTGTCCAGACTCCTTTGCCTCAAAAGACAAATAAACATTTCTGTTTTATCCTTGTGGGACAGCTAAGGAAGAAAAAGAGGGTCCTTTGATTTTAGAAGAGCTATCAGAAAGCTTGCTGCTGCTTTTTTAAAAGGAAGTGGTTGCCTCCTCCCAGAGGCCAAAGTCCAGCTCAAAGAAAGAGTGGGATCCAGTCCAACCGGACTTGGCTTTACTAAAGCATCTTATCAAGTGGTGGTCAACATTGGCCAACAGAGCTGCAGTCCACAACAGGCGAGAGAGGCCGCTCACTTCTAAACCCTACTTTGGGATCTGGCACCTGGCCTGCTCAAACTCAAATAATTATCCTTCCTTGCTAACTGGCCAGATTTCCCTCTTTGGGACAGTAGGGGACCTTTTTGCTCTTAACCAGCAAGGTATATTGAAAAATCGAAAACTCCACATTGGCTTCATGGTGTAGTTTGAAGCAGCGTGCCTGATAGTAAACTTGTTTTGGCTCACCTAGAAGAGGCTTAACAGGATTACTGGCTCAGATCTAGACGGTGCCACTAACAACACATGGCTTCAGGTTGGTGGCTTCACAAATGATGGGCTCAGTTTTCTTGGATATGAAAAGAGTGAGTCACAAACACAATAGTGTTTCCCAAAAATGGATGCACAGGCCATCTGTATCTAAATTCCCAGGATGTTTGTCATCCTAAAGGTGTCCAATAGAGCAACTCAAGAATATGCCAATAGGATTTTTTATATTCACAAATTTTTCTATTGCCTTTGGAGATCAAACAGTGTATTAACTTTTGGGGCTGTGTGACCATCTCAGGACAACAGCCTCTCGACAAAACTCTTGAAAGTGAGTATGAGTTTACAGCTCTCCTCCTGTCATAGCAAAGCCAATAGCCTAGACATTTGTCTAGGCTTCAAACCTAGCATGGTGTGGGTCAGACAGGATTATTTGTTACTAGAGCATATATCAGCCTGTCCTAAATGATTCAAGGATCTCAAAGACCAGCTAATTGATGACAAGAAGGATAAAGAGGCAGTTTCCTGAAAAGTGACTTATGTGGCTTCCTGTTGACTGACACCAGTACATGCCAACACTTGCTTATCCCACCTTCTTTCTCTGCTCACAGTACAAGAATTCCATTCATTAAAGCAATGTGCTCAGTCCCAAGGGATGATAGGTAATTCCTCTACCCCTAGGGTCTTCAAAGTCCAGCAAGCACCAGAATCATCTGGAAAGCTTGATAAACATGGATCACTGAGCTCCAACCCCTCCAAGAATATTTGTGTCTAAAATTTCCAGAGGGTACTGATGCAGACTGCTGAGGGTCAAAGTCAATTCAATTGCCCTTTGTTGGATGCTTGCCTTTCTAACCTCTCTTACAGCTGAGAATGGTCAAGTGATCATTTCTAGTTGATGAGTCAAGAAAGAAAAACACACACATGCATGTGCACACACAGTACACGCCCACAGTACACGCCCGTACCACACGCACACATGCATCTCTATAGATGTAGTAACAGACCTTACACCCTTCACAAAAATTAACTCAACGTGTATCACAGACATAAATGTAAACTATGCACCTAAGAAACACCTAGATAGCAGAAGAAACCAAAGCTGGCTTTAAGCAGGACTAGCAAAAACCTTTTGAATAAAGACACACATGAAAAAAAAAATGATCAATATGCTAGACTATTTAAAAAAATCTTTCTGTTCTGCAAAAGATGTAGTTAAGAGAATAAAAGGACAGGTTACACAGAATATTCTCAAAAGTCACATCTGATAAAGGGCTTGAAAACTTTTAAAACTCAACAATAAAAAAAAAAGAGCCAACTTGACTTCAAAATGGTCCAAAGATGTTCCTTAATAGAGATCTGTTAACTGTCACATAAGCACGTGAGACAATACCCCATGTCATAAGTCATTTGGGAACTGTAAATTAAAATAGGGAGCTACCACAGCACCCTAGCTGGAAAGTATGCAGACAACACCAAATGCTGTCAAGAAAGTGAGGCAACAGGAAGAGAAAACTCGACTTTGTTCTTATGGAAATGGAAAACGGCAGTGGCTTGGGAAAACAGGTGGGAGGTTTCTTAACACGAAGCATGCTCATAAATCCAGTGAACATGTTTCCTGGTGTTTACCCAAAGGAGTTGAAACAGGTAGTTCCAGCAGCTTTATTCACATGTAGGATGCAACAAGCTGTCTTTCAGTAGGTAAATGGATCAATAAACCAGATAGCCTCTCAGAAAAAAAAGAAAAAAGAAAAAGAAAGAAAGAAACAGGTTACCATTCAGCCTTAAAGAGAAATGAGCTATTAAGCCATGAAAATTCCTGCAGAAAATACCCATTAGATAACAGATGATGGTTTATCACTAACTGAAGGAAGCCAGTCTGAAAGGCTCTATATTGATAACCCCAGTGCTATCGCCTTCTGGAAAAGGCAAAGATCATTGCTTTTCAGGGCTTAAGAGAAGGAAAAAGATGAACAGGCATAACACAGATGGTGAGGGCTATGAAAGTGCTCTGCATCGCTCTATAATGCTGGGTCCATGTCATTGAACACTTGACCAAACACAGAATGTACAGCATTATGAGAGAAGCCTAATATAAATTACAGACTGAGAAGTAATTACGCTCCAATGCAGGTTCATTAAATGAAATAAAAATGTGCCACTCTGGTAGAGTGTGTGTGTGTGTGTGTGTGTGTGTGTGTGTGTGTGTGTGTGTGTGTGTGTGTGTCATATATATGTATATAAATAGGAATACATATATATGTCGTAAATCTATATACTGTCCTTTCCATTTTGCAATAATTCTAAAACTGCTATAAAATGTCTTTGAGAGAGACAGAAATAAATGTCTCTTTTATCTTGCCTTAGATGTGGTTGCATGAAACCATGGTATCTGTTCCAGTTGTAACATTCTTGCAACCATGAGGTAACAAGCATGTGGATGAAAAGCATACATGCAAAAAAAAAAAAAAAAAAAAAAAAAAAGAACTTTGATATGCTTGGCACCGTGTGGCCAGCAGACCGCACTTAAAACAAGCTGCCTCCAGGCTTCTTGCTCTATGAGGTAAATGCATGTCCACATTTTTTGGCTGCTTCTTATCAGTGTTCAGAGGGCATGCCTGTTTTCCCGGCATTGTGATCAATGTTGCAGGACACGCTCTGGACCTCTATCCCCACTTTCCAATCTGACAAGGGACTTAACCTGATGGACTTAGGTGAGCACCTTCTGCTCAGGCCCTTCTTTTGTTGGTTGTAATGATCTTTCTGTAAAGAGATGAACTCGGTTTAGTTCTCCTTAATGTAGTGAAGGTCAGTGGAGCAGATTGTCTTTGTGGAGAAGGCCTATGCTACCAATGATACCATAACTCTCAGTGTGCTGAAGACAGAATGTCTACGATGCCTCTAGGAGACAGATTACTCCAATGCGCAGCCCCTGTGACATGGTGACCTATTGCTCCCATAACTATGTGGTATAATATGGCTGACCTTTAAAACAGATTAGGCTTGATCTAATCTCTGAGCCATCAAAAGCAGAGAGCTTTCCCCCAGTTATGCCAAAGTGTGAGGAGGATACACTACATCTTTGATTTTGAAACTGAAGGAGCCTCTGTAGCAAAGCATTTGGGTGAAACAGAGAAAATGGCACTGTGGTGGTTTGAATGTAGTTGTCCCCCATAATTTCATAGAGAGTGACACTATTAAGAAGTGTGGCCTTGTTGGAGGAAGTGTGTCACTGCAGGGCCAGGCTTTGAGGTCTCCACTGCTCAGTATATCACCAAGTGTCTCAGTAGACTTCCTGTGGTCCGAATATCAAGATGTAACCAGCACCACACCTGCTAGCACACTGCCATGCTCCCCACTATGATGATAATAGACTGAACCTCTGAAACTGTAATCAAGCCACCCCAATTAAATGTTTTCTTTACGAGAGTTGTCATGGTCATGCTGTCTCTTCACAGCAATAAAAACCCTAAGACAAGTTGGTACCAGAGATTGGGGTATTGCTGTGTTGGACCTGATCATGTGTTTGTTTGGAGGAGTTTGGACTTTGGTAGTTTGAGTTATGAAAGCAGTGGAGTGTTTTAAGCACTGTTTAATGGGCCATACTAGTAGGAGCATGGAAGACAGAGATGCTAAAAGTTATTTGGGGCCGCACTCAAGAGGTTTTAGTATGTTGCCTATAGATTGTTCTTGTGATATTTTGGTGAAGCACATGGCTGCCTTTTGCCCTTATCCAAAGAATCTACCTGAGGCTAAAGTGAAGAATTTTGGATTAATTTATGGATTAATTCTGTTGGCAGAGGAAATCTCAAAATAGCCTAGTGTAGAGTCTGTCATGTGATTTTTTTTTTTTTTTTTTTTGGTTTTTCAAGACCAGGCTGGCCTCAAACTCACAGAGATCTGCCTGCCTCTGCCTCCCAAGTGCTGGGATTAAAGGCATGTGCCACCACTGCCTGGCTTATTTTTTTTTAAGTGATAACTCTAGTGAAAATTTATTATGAAAAGGAGCAAGCTGAGCAGGGTAAATTAGAAAATGAAAACTTTGAGGAGAAAAAAGAGCACCAGGAAGTGGAATAGAGCTAAAGTCTGTGTTCGAGGAAATAAACAGATTAAGAAATGAAATAAAGGGCTCTCTCTTTACTCATCACTCTCCCTTTGTCCCCCCCCTCCCCAAGCTTGCTCCCTCTCGCTCTCAAACTCTGTTTCTGGTGGTCGACCACTAATTCTCTTCTCTTTCTTACTGTCTCTCTTGCCTTCCTCTCTTCTCTTTACTCTCTCTTACCTCCTCCTGCTCTCTGCTCTCTCTCTCCTTCCTCTCTTCCTCTCCCGCTCTCGCTCTCCCCTCCCCTCCCCCCATAATAAGCTCTATGATTAATGTAACAAACCAAAAAAAAATGAAATAAAGGGAATGGTGACCTCAGGGCAAGATCCCCACCCCACCCCAGCTAAATTTCCAACTTGTAAAAAGGAACTAAAGAAAAGCTGAGAGCTAGGTGTGGTGCACACCTTTAATCCCAGCACTGGGAAGGCAGAGGCGGGAAGATCTCTGAGTTTGAGGCCAGCCTGGTCCATAGAGCAAGTTTCAGAACAGCCAAGCTTAAACAGTGAAAGACAGAAAGCTTGTGAAGATGTAATTGAATGAGGGGGTCCTGTGGCCTGCATATCAAGATGTAGCAAGAGTCACATCTTCCTGTAGGCCACCATGCTCCCTGCCATGATGATAATGGACTGGACCTCTGAAACTGTAAGCGAGCCACCCCAATTAAATGTTTTCTTTGTAAGAGTTGTCATAGTCATGGTATTGCTTCACAGCATAAAAACCCTAACTCAGGCAAGCTCCTCCTTGAAAACTAGCAAGGAAACAGGGCTTGCCATCCTACAGCCACAAGGAACCACGTTTGTAGCTCTTTCCTCCAGATGGAAACATTGGTTGTGGAGGAAGCAAAGAGGATCACAAGACTCATGAAATTCCCATTATGTGTGGGGACCCTGCTGAGGTTTAATAATCACTGAGCACCCCCTGAGAAGGAGACTCTTCCATAGTCTAGCCACCCGAAGGCTGAGTGGGAGCTCCATGGTGCAGCTTTGTGAGTCATCACCCTTAGAGGATAGGGGTTTGGTAATGCAGCTCCCTGGTCATTGACACTTCTGTACCTAACTCTTCATGCACTCTCCTGTAAGCAACCCCAAAACTCACTGGTCACTCAGTGAGGCTTAGATGGAATTATGACTTTGGTTTGGCATTCCTTACTCTAGATAAGGGCAATAGAAAGACAACCCACCCCAGGGAAAGTAATGAAGTAATTACTGTTTTCTTTCCCAAATGCAAATGCACTTGGAAGCAGGTTCTCCCTCAAACCTGGAGCCTCATCTGGCCCAGCACCTTGACTTTGGCCTTATCGATACCTTGACCATGTAAGGCATATCTGCCTCACCTTCCTGAATAACTCCCTGTCTTTGATGGTGCAAAGACCTGAGGGCCCTCAACATAAAAATGAAATGTGCAAATGTTCAGGCATGGCTCCAGAGTCTACTGAAGGGCCTTTGGGAAACAATTCAAAAGAGGGAAATAGCATGCTCCCACTTGTAGTCTAAACTGCATTACAGGAATGCACTCCCAGTTTGGTAGGCATGCAGTAAAATGACTGTAATCTCTCCCCTCCTGTAGAATACAATGACTAAGTCTGCTAAGGAGATCTGAAAGATGCAATCCAATCCTTTCTTCTATGACCAAGGAAACCAAAACCAAGGGGAGCTACAAAACAGGGGAAATGCCAAATCAGTCATTTCTCCGTGGGAATGCTCTAAGAACACTCCTGTTTCTTCTGAGTGTTCAGCCACCCCATCTATTTTTTTCCTAACTCAAAGGGCTGTGCAGACGGCTAAGAAGTGCCTCCGAGGAGTTCAAAACAGCTCTTTGGAGACAAAGCCTCTGTGTCTGAGTTAAGAAGATCTAAACATTTGAGAAACTGAGCACCATGGTTTCCATGGTGACCGCTGAGGAGACAGGTGCACATTCTAATGAGGCTGGCTAGCCAGCCAGCACCCAGGGAGCAAAGGCTGTGGGACATTCCAGAAAAACTCACACATACACAAAATCTGAGTGAGTGGCTAGCCTGCCAGCAAACTCTCTTCTCAGGAGGGACAGCAGCTCTAAGCTCTGTATTTCCAGCCTGGGCCAAGTTCTTGCCTACCCATTATTTCATTTGGCCATCACAAAAGGCTTTCTAAAGTTGATTTATGCTCTGTCGCCTTTTGCAGATGAGTATGGAGGCAGCTTCGAGGGACTGCTGGGTTTATGAACGTGACTGTGGCCCAGCTGTGCATCTTGCTCGTCTGCTAATGAGCCTCTTAAGTTTCCTCTCTGAGAAGCTCCCCTGCATCAGTTGAAGAGAAGCAAATCCAGGGTTTGTGGAATAATCTGAGAGGTCCTGTCTCCCTGAGGGTGGGGTCTGCACTGATTTAGAACTCACCACTCACCCATCCTTATAGATTCCAAAAAGTTCTTAAAATATCATTGTGGAAAATTATATCGTCAGAGGATGGAGAGACGGCTTTGTCTGAAAAGCGCTTGGCACACAGGCATGAGGACCCCAGTACTATCCTAGCACCCATGTAGACAGCTGCCATAGTAATGGGCATATATAATCCCAGTAGTTGGGGGTCAGAGACAGGAGAGTTCCTGGGACTTGCTGGCTGACCTACCCAATTAAATCAGTGAGCTCTAAGTTCAGTGAGAGACACTGACTCAAAAGAACAAGGTGGGGATCAACCAGGGTAGACACCTGACATTAGCATCTGGCCACCACATGCCCACATGCCCACACACACACACACACACACACACACACACACACACACACTCACAGAGAGAGAGAGAGAGAGTGAGAGAGAGAGAGAGAGAGAGAGAGAGAGAGAGAGAGAGACTACACAGTTAAGTTACCATAAGAAAGACTTCTCTGATGAAGGACAGAAAGACTTGAAAATGGCATCAAGACTGAGCAAGAGCCCAGAAATGGCTAAGCTAACCGTGATTTTTATGAAATCCAATGAATGATGAGTTAAAGGGCACTGGCCATCTTAAACCACTCACATCCATCCTATATGCCTGCTACAGGGGTCAAACATACCACAGTTAGAAAATAAATTCCTCATGTAGATGTTCTTTTTATGGTAATCACGTAATCTTTATCTACTTATTATTAATAATAATAAATAACAATGATAATAGATAACTAACAATAATAAATCCAATTTTTAAAACTATTCTAATACATAGAAATTCTATTTTGAGAATTTAACATATATTTTCTTTTTATCAAGTTGATGTTCATATGAAGAAAATAAATACTAAGGTAATAGCAATGCTCCACACCCCTTAGCATTAAGTAGAGCATTGGCATTCTATTGCAGAGGGAATGCAGAACAAGGAGGAGCCACGAAGCAAGAGACAAAAATCACAGAACAGAGAACAGAGAAGTTCAGAATCCAGGATCCCCTGGAGATGCTGCAGGAATAAGGCAAGTGAAGGGATTCTAATAATGAAACAGAAGGGTTTCTTTTTCATTTGGTGTGTGCGTGCGTATGTGTGCGTGTGTGTGTGTACGTGTGCGTGTGTGTGTGTGTGTGTGTGTGTGTGTGTGTGTGTGTGTGTGTGTGTGTGTGTGTGTGTGTGTGTGTGCCCTTGCACACACGTGGGAGAACATAGCCCATAGGAGGAGGTCAAAAGATGATTTGTAAGACTAGATTCTCTGATTCCACCATGTGGATCCTGGAGACTGAACTCAGATTGTAGGGCTTATCAGAGGGTGCCTTCACCCACCAAACCGTCCAGCCTTTTTACCATCTTCCATCTTTAAGGGAAAGTAAGCTATGGTTTAAAAGTGACAGGTGTTGGCTAATGCGATCTTAAGAGACAGGGCCTTTAAAGGGGTTAAGTCATGAGGGCTCCTCCTTCACCAATGAGGTAAAAGCCCTTATAAAAGAGTCACCCTGCAATGGCAAGCCATTTTCCCTTTCCACCCACCCATGACATGAGGTCTCAGCACCCTTCTCTCTAGAGACCACAGTGACAATGCCACCTTGAAAGGAGGGCACAGCCTTTCACCAGGCACCTGAACATTGATCCTATACATCCAGACTTCAACCTGTAGGAAATAAGTTTCTGTTGTTTCTATTCCTTCCTGCCTCAGGCCTTTCATTATAGCAGCTTAAACAGACTCAGACATTGAGTGTGCCAGACCTCTTAGGGAAATGTGTTGGTAATCCATACTTAACCTTCTTTGATCCTGTAAGTACCACCAACGGCAGGAAGTTATTCAAGGAAAAAACATTTAGACGCCATCCTATGTCTGTCATTGGCCAAGAGATAAAACACAATTATAGTATTCAACTATTCCATTCAGTCAGAGCCTTTGCTGATGCTTCTAAACCCTATTAGGCCAAAGCCAATGGATCCGGTAATGGGGATTTAAATTGGTGCAGTACTCACTCGAAAAACCTTTTCCACTCTTGCAATGCTTTTGCCAAAGATGGTTCCAAGTTGGTCTCCAATTCCAGCCAATAAGAAACCAAAGAGTGGGATCCCAAAGATGGCATATAAAATACAAAAGATTTTGCCTCCTTCAGTGCTTGGAGCAATATTCCCATACCCTGAGGAGAAAGAGCAGAGAGAAAAAGAGGGAACGCAGTGAGGTGGCAGAGAAAGTAGAGCATTGACCAAAGATTCCTCAGAGTTCATATTCTCCAAAACCCTTTACAATTCAAAACTTGCTTCTCTCCCCATAAATAGTCTCCAGGTTTCTGAGAACTTAATACACTTAAGAAACGTGTGGTCAGCCTGAATTGCATTTCTGATGCAAAATTGATACTTTTCTCTTATGAAGTATCACACATCATGGACAGGACTGAATGTGTTTTATCAAAAGTTTCACCTTTGCTTCTGTAGACAAAATGTAGACAAAAGCCTCATCTTACAGTGCTGTTCCATAGGCATCCTCTTTGCCTGGACTCACTACATTCAACATCTGCTCTCATAGAGTAATAGGCACTGAACATTAAAGAGGAAATACCATCTACTGCAAACCCACAGGGGATAAAGGGCTTGTTCTTCCCTAACCTGGGAAACCTGATAATGGAGAGAAATGAGTAAGCAAAGATTTTGTGTCTCTTTCCCGCATTGACGATGATGTCTAGCTGTGCCCAACTCTCTCTTCTAGAAATAGCACACAATCCCTGGCTCTTGCATCTCTACCCACTACCCTTACACCCAGAGCAAGCTAAATAAGTGTTTGTGGATAGAATAGATGTTTGAACACAAAAGAGTCTATCTACAGTCAGGTCAATTAAAATGAGTTGCACATAGTATAGTTGTTTGAAAATATGAACATCTGCGTTCTTAAGAGTTTTGCAATTATGTAAGTAATTCAAGTATAGTGAGTGTTGGACTTTATGGTAGTTTGAAAAAATGGCCCCCATATATCTGTAGGGACTGGCACAATTAAGAGGTGTGGCCTTGTTGGAGTAGGTATGACCTTGTTGGAGGAAGTGTGTCAATGAGGACAGGCTTTGAGGTCTCAGATGCTCCAACTGGGCTCAGTGTAGCAAGTCTCTTCCTGCTACTTGAGGATCCAGATGTACAGCTCTGAGATCCTCCCCTCCAGCACCATGACTGCCTGCATGCCTGCCATGCTTCTCACTGTGATGATAATGGACTAAACCTCTGAAACTATAAGCCAGCCCAAATTAAATGTCTTCCTTTATAGGAGTTGCTATGGCCATGGTGTCTCTTCACAGCAACAGAAACCCTAACTAAGACAGGATTATTCCATACAAATGGGACTGGCAATAGTATTACTGGAAGAAAGAGGCTTATAATATTAGTACAATTTACATAGGATGAAAGCCTCAAGTAATTGATATTCATTTTCTTGTCAATTAGCATTACACTCTTAGAACAGCCACTTAACACTCCCCAGTTTGAGTGGGGCCTGTTTCTGAATCCTTGCAATGGGTACAGTATTGGTCCGTAGCAAGAAACATACTAGAGAGTATAGCACAGAAAAGATCAATGTTCTCAACATGGCCAAAAAAGAAAACTATGTTCTTGGTTGTCCATCATTCATGCTCCAACGGGCCTGCAGAGCTCACTCTTACATTCTGCCTTGGGGATGAGTCACTTTTATTTTCCTTAACAATTTTCTGTCAGAATCATTCCAACCTCTTACCACAAATTATTTAAATTGTGCTTTCCATTTCTTAGATGACTGTGCAGGCAAGACTTCCTAATCTTATTTCCTTTTGCTCACTATCATGTTGATTTAGATGTGGAACAAAGCTCCTGGGACTTTTTCTCTAACGCTTTCAGGAGCTTGAACAAAATGATCTGGCCAAGCATACTCACCTAGAATAATCCAATCTTCACTAACTTACTTATTCTATTAGAAAGAGAATGAGTGTGCCTCTGCAGCTTCACATCACAGGGGCTTAAGGTGTGCCTTGGAAACATTGTAGAAACTTGTAGAGACACTAACAATTTTAGCTTGACTGTCTAACAAACAGACTCATTTTGGGGAATACAGGTTTCCTTTTAGTCCATCTCAGAAAGATATTGCAGATGTGGGCAAGCTAAAGCACTGAGCCTACTGAACATGCATTTACTAATCCAGACAAGCTCTACACATGTCCTTCAGTGTGCTCACCGAGTGTGCTGGCATCACCAGAGAAGCACCAGTGAAAAGCGAGGAGATTTTGTATCCACCTCAAAATAACCTACTGTCCCTAGACCTGTGGAATCTCTCCAAGTCTTATGGTATCAGAAACATCCAAGAACAAAAAGAGTATTTGCTGGTAGCAGTAGTAGAATAGGATAATATTTCACAGGTCAGAATACCACAATAAATACAATTGAAGTTCTCCAGTAAGGGTATTAATAAGGCAATATTCAAATATGTCATTGTGTATATATGTATGTATGGATGGATGAATGAATGAATTATATAGTTGACACAATGTTTGTGTCTCTGTGTGAGCATGTGTTTGTGTATCTCTGTGTATGAATGTGTATGTCTGTCTCTCTCTGTGTCTCTGTGTATCTCTGTGTGTGTGTGTGAGTGTGTGTGTGTGTGTGTGTGTGTCTGTGTGTGTCTGTGTGTCTGTGTGTGTGTGTGTTTGTGTGTGTCTGTGTGTGTATGTCTGTGTATCTGTGTGTCTTTCTCTCTGTATGTGTCTCTGTGTGTGTCCTCTCTCTCTCTCTCTCTCTCTCTCTCTCTCTCTCTCTCTCTCTCTCTGTGTGTGTGTGTGTGTGTGTGTGTGTGTGTGTACCTTGAGCTGCATTATCTCAATGACTTGAGTGGATCCATGGTCATGGTGGCTGGGTAGCAAACATAATGATTCTTAGGCAGCCAAACACCACAGAGGCTGAGAAATAGAGGCGATAGCTCATCTGCTAGAGGAGCAACTGTTCAATAAGAACTAAACTGGAACATCAGAATGAGATGTAGGGGAAGCAAAGGCAGTCCAAAAGTCCCCCTACCAACCAGCTGCTTCTGACTCTAAGTAAAGGATGGCCAGCCCAGCAAGAACACTGAGAAACAGCAAGGTTGTTACAGCAGAGAACCAGATGGGTCTTGGTTCTGATCACCCTTAAATAGAAAGCATCTCAAAGTCCTTAAAGAAAGAGCTAATGTTTAAAAACATAGTCCTGAGACACAAAGAACTTTCCACATGCTTATGTGCCAAAATCAAATCTTTCCCACACTGTGACTGTAGAACCAACCTGTCTGTGCTAGCAGGGACGCTCTGTTGCACGCCTGAACTGTGTAAGTCAAACAAGACCTCACACCCAAAAAGGTCCTTCATAGCGGGAAAAATAAGTCTTTGTGCACAAAGATAAGCACTGGGTAAGCCAGGAAAAGTTAAATAGTTTATCTCTTCAATGGAATGAGGAACTTAGCTGTTCCTCCTGGAATGCTGGGAATGGATGTAATTTACAACCTGGTGATCCTTTGCTGTCTGATGAGCCAGGCTCTGACCTTGTCTCCCACAATTTATGCTTTACTTATCACAAACCTAAATCTTGAACATTAGTTCTAGTCTGTAAAACTCATCATTATGAGTGATGTCACTTAAACTTTACAACTAAGTGACTTCTATGTTATCTTAGGGCTAGGGCAATCCTGACAACCACAGGCATTATGTTTGCCTCAGTTATTCTTCCTGGACCTTAATCTTGGCCACTATATCTTCATCAACATACCCATCTTTGTGGAAAAAAAAAACAGATGTACTTTGTAAAGAATGGCAATGTAAACATGTCTCAAATTTATTGTGTACTTGGGACTGAGCAAATTGTTATCAGAAAACCTTTTTCCAAAATTGTTCTGTGCTTAAATATGGCTAAAGTAAATGATCCGGTGTCAGACTCTTGAAGTCTTGGCCTAGCACCGGTTATCTAAATCCGACTGAACCAGAGTTTCATTCTTCCCTCACCCTATCGTTTCCCTGCTGGCTGTAAACCTGAAGGGACCTTCCACAGTCCTGTGCTTGGTTAAATGTTCTGATGCTGCCATGTTGATATTCTTAATTACTTATTAATAATAAACCATGTTTTCCATTTTGCACCAAGCCCTGCTGGTCCCAGTAAATGACACTCAGTGATAACACTAAACTTCACTGCTTACTTACTGCGCATAATAGGTAAGTTGTTTAACTTTCCCAGACCTCATTCTTAACATTAGTAATAATGTGATCATTCCCTGCCTTTCTGGAAATGATGATCTATGGAAAAGTATCTACACACAGGAGCAAACATCAACCCTCCAGCTTACAAACCTAGTTCCTATGGATCTACCAGCAAAGGCAGTAATCAAAGGCTAGGGGGGGCTTCTCCTAAATTAGATATGAAGAAATAATCTCCTTCCAGCCTCATAGACAAATGAGGCTAATCCCTATCCTATGTGGTTAGTGCAGGTTTGAGTGAGATCATGTGTATGGACAACACTACCCCATGTCAGTGACTGTTAGGTACAATGGTTGCTATTTTGATAGCCACAGATTAAGCACCCAATCAAAGTATTTAATTAAGTTCAAGCAGCTACTTCAGTAGTTTTGCTGGTACAACCCTTCGTTGATGGGAAGTAGCACAGTCACCAGCTATCTCCTGAGACTTGACAGGGAAGCTTTCTTTGTTATAGGTATAGCCAGGTCACTCAACCTGAAAATGACACAAAGACAAAAATCTAATTGCATTTCATAGACACATTTCACTTCCTGCCTTTCTGGAAATGATGTTTTGTGGAAAAGCATCTACATACAGGAATGAACATCAACCCTCCAGCTTACAAAAGCTAGTTGATATGTTTCTACCAGCAGAGGCAGTAATCAAAGGCAAGGAGGACTTCTATCAGAATTAGATATGAAGAAATAAACAGGTGCAAGGCACCCTTGATCCAAACCATTCTTCCTTCTGGTCTGGCTACTGGTTTGGAAAGGTTCCTAAATGTGTTTACTTTGCTGCATCCCTGTTCCCAGATGCCCACAAGAGACTAGTTTCAGGAACCCCTGCAGACAACAGAGTTCATGGATATTCCATCCTCTTATATAAACACCAAATTTGCATATAAACCTAAACACTTCCCTCCATATAATCTAAACTACTTACAATGCCTAATGCAATGCAAATGTCATGTAAATTGCTGCTAGATTGTATTGTTTAGGGGATGATGAAATGCAAAAGGAGTCCAGTGTGCATACATCTTTTTGATCTGAATATTTTCAATCCATAATTGGTTGACTCTATGATATGAAAACACAGATACAGAGGGCTACTGGTACAAGCATAATCTCTAGATATATCAGCACACAAAAGGCTCTTTTAAAATGTGCATTGACCACTCCTACACACGTAACTCCGAGCTGCTCATAAGAGTCTTTCTGGAAGATGATTTGGCAAGCCCTGAAGTGCTCTGTGCCCTTTGACAGAGCAACTTCTTTGGGCCTTTTCCAAGGAAACAACCAACTTCCTGAATAAAGGTTTTCACTGTGGTGGTAAGAGGGTCACAAATGTAGAAACTTCTTAATCCTTCCACAACAAGTGACTACAGTATGGACAGTGAGCCCCAGGGGGCCATCAAAGAAGGGCTTGGCAAAGAACTCCGAAGCTCCAACATTGCTAATAAGGGAAATGTGAACAATAGTAGCCTGGAAACTATATGACCTGGAGCAAGCAGTTCAGGATATGAACTGCACAGTTAATGAGATAAAGCTTCCTGGGATAACTGTGCCACTTCCCTGACTCCTGGAGAGTGGGCAACTTCTTAGAGACAGCTGACGAATGGCCATCCCTGAGATTACTTGCAAGCCTCTTTGTGAGCCTTGGAATTAACTTATCATGTAAGTACTTGGTTTTTTTAAATTTGGCAATTTGTTTTCTCACCTCATTCCTTCTTACATTGTATCAAGCTGCTTTTTTTTTTTTAACTTCTCTAGCTATATGGCTTTATAAAACCATCTACTCTGGAATTAAATTTACTCAGCTAAATAGTACTCAACTTATAATTCATTATGTCTTAGTTAAGAGAAAGAGAGGGAAAAGTAACCTTTTCTAAGTTGCATAGAACGAGAACCCAGCCCACTGTAGACTTTGAGTGGCAGGTTAAATTTTTGTTTGTTTTTGTTTGCATATTTGCTTTATAGTGGTTGCCTGTTGGTAGACAATCTTTATGATTTGGAATAAAGGTACTGAGCCTATACACAATTGGTCAGACACAGTGGCCAGTCTTTCTGCAGAGAGAACAGCCTCTCAAATAACCAAGACTAGGACACATGAACCCAGAGGCTCATCCAACAGGTCAGCTCTGCCTAAGACTTGAATCAAACTCATGTGGCCCAAAGATGGCAGTTACAGTGGCCAGAGGACTCAGGCACTGGTTGTGGGGTCAAAGGATACTTCTGATCCCTCTAGGAACTCTATTTTGTCCATGCACATTGGTTGGGAATGTTTAGATTATAGAAAATCCAATGCAGACTACTTTAAGCCTAAACAATGAGAAATCTCACTGACTCTGGAAAAATAAGAAATTTAATGTTTCTTAGTATTTTTCAAATAGCTCCATTCAGAGTTCACAGGACATGACCAGGATCTACTTACCTCTAGCCCTTTTCTTACTCCAATAATGTTAGCTCAACTCTAGACAGAGCAACCTACCAAGGGAATATAACAAGAGGCAATTCAGGATCTTGGCTCTTCCTTTCCCAGGTTTACCACCAGTAAGAAATTGAGGAAGACATTCCCTCCAAAGTTCAAGCAAATCCCAAGAAATTCTTGTCGGCCATCTTTGAACTAATAACTCTGGCCATAGACTGAATGTCATTCTTCTCCAGAGCAAGGGTTCATGAGTGGGAAAGTGGGGGTCATGAGTTGAAAAGGGAGATTAGATATATTGTTGTTAAGTCAAAGATGAACTTAAAAAAAAAATGTCTGAATGACGGGTGACTGGAAACAAGTAAGTGTCAATAAATACCATTAGTACTTTACTGAAAATCCTACCAATACTTCAGAGGCCAGCATAGATACTGCCCTTTTAATGAATCAAACAAAGCCCCAATTTAGTAATTTCATACAATGAGGAAATGAATAGGCTTTTTCAATCTATTATATGTGATATACCCTAATAGTTCATGGATACAATACTAGCACTTAAGAGTATTTTCCAGCCGGGCGTTGGTGGTGCATGCCTTTAATCCCAGCACTCGGGAGGCAGAGGCAGGCAGATCTCTGTGAGTTTGGGGCCAGCCTGATCTCCAGAGTGAGTGCTAGGATAGCCTCCAAAGCTACACAGAGAAACCCTGTCTCGAAGAACCAAAAAAAAAAAAAAAATGTATTTTCCAAAGTACGCCTTTTGAAATGGTCAAGACTTTCTCAACTTTAATTATTTTACAAATCTTTTTAAAATGCATGATGCCTTTCTTCATTCTAATAACCGACTGTCAAACATATACTAACATGATGTCATTCTTATCTGATGGATGACTGCAATGTTCTTGAGTTGGCTGAGGTTCATAGCACATGAGGGTCCAGGTTACATGCTTTTCTCCATTGGGTGTAGTGAGTCTGTGAATTCCAATGGCCTAACCTGATCCAAAGGTCTCAGAGGCTTCTAGGTGCAGACCCACATGTACAATGGACACTTGCAACACTGACCAATAAGTGATGTTAATGAATTTAAGCACTGTAAATATAAAATAGCTTGTCATCTAGTTAAATTAAGAGAGTTGGTGGTTAATTTTAGGTGTTTACTTGACTGGGTTATGAATACCTAGAAAACTGGTAAAGCGTTATTACTGGATGTGTCTGTAAAAAAAAATATATATATATATCCAGATGTTTCCACAGGGCGTTGCGCTGTAAGTTGATAGACTAAGTGTGGAAGATCAATCCTCAGTGTGGGTAGGATCATTGGCTGAGAGCTTGTATAGAACAAAAAGGGGAAGGCATAGAAAAGACATCTCTCTCTCTCTCTCTCTCTCTCTCTCTCTCTCTCTCTCTCTCTCTGCTGTCTCCTCTCCCATATACTCATAGACAGCTCAGATACATTTTGCTTCTCCTACCCTTCAATGTCAGAGCTCCAACCCCTCTGGCCTGTAGTCACTGGATTTATTCCACTGGCCTTGTGGATTTTCAGCACTTTGGCCTCAGTCTGGGAGTTATACCATCAACATCCCTGGATATGAAACCTTTGAACTCAGACCAAACCATCCAAAAGCACTCCATGGCTTCCATTACAAGTAGCCTGCCAATTGGACCAGTCTTGGGCTCATGGTTGCAGAAGCCAATTCCACTGGCCCGTGTCTACGCACCTACCCTCTCATTTCTGCTTCCCTGAAGACCTCGACTGATACAAGTCTCAGTAAGAATGACAATTCTCTTTCATTCTCAATGCTTGTGTCACATAAAACTTTCTTGATTCCACTAGTGTACAAGAACATAGACCTTATGATTAGATATGAAAGCATAAATGACAAAACTGTATGCCTCTAGAACAACCCTTAGCCTCTAAAACAGGCACCAATAAAAAAAATTGACTGCCCACACTATAAACCAAAGTTAAGGGTTTTCAAAAGGTGTAGCTGGGCCTCAGAGAGAATCAGAGTAGAAATTCCTCCCAGAAGGTTAAAGCCATCTCATAGTCTCCCCCTGTCACCATCTCTGTGTTCCAGAATCACAGATGTGCACCCTCACCTCCAGATTCTCCAAGAGCCACTCTTAACTTCTAAAGGTGATTTCTAGCCAAACAAGTGAGGATAGGGAACTAATGCCATCTAATGATTAATAAAAGGAGGAGATACACCATCACTGACACGGGTTTGACATAGAGCAAGTGTGAAGATGGGGGTGAGGGAACAGAATGTAAATTGCATACTCTTATCTCTTATGCAGAATGGGTGATGCTTGGAACATGTTGCAAAAGGAAACTGAGATGCTGGACAAGCTTACTGACTTACTACTCGGACTAGGTAAGAGTTCACAGTTATCACCTAAAGCTGACAAATCACACAGTAGGAGCCATACTTATCATTTTAAGGCAAACATTGAAGAGATGGTGTCAGGTAAAATTGCGTGGTGGAGAAAGATGGGAAAGGAAAATCTCATCCCTCATAATCAACATCTGTGCATATGAGCTAAGGACTAGAATATCAAAGTTTTTACATACTATTATAATTATCAAGAAATCCCTAAGACAAAAAAACCCCACAGTACCTGAGTATCAGAAAATATAAAAAAATAAATGCATAAAATAAGCCTGACTCTGACCCAGGAAAGCAGTAGTGATGGTTTGTATGAGGAGCATGTGCAAAAGTCAGCTTCAAACAAATACCCAGGGTTTATGTAATTAAACTATCTTAGGGAGACAGAAACAAAGGAAGTGGAGCCCCCTGCAAGTGGAATGGGAAGGAAGAGACCAACGCTTCTTGCATAGTGGGAAGTTGAAAAACAATCCCCAAAACTGAAAATTCTGGAAGTAGCAATACAAGTTTGATTTTTAAAACCACAGAGGCGGGTCCTGAAACCATCAGACGAAGATATGGAAGCTATTTTCTCTGGAACAATAAAAAACTGAAAAGGAGGAAAGGGATGTTTTTCCCCCATACCCAACTTTGTAGTACACTTTAATACCACTATATATAATCCTACCAAGAAGAACAACCTTTAAAATGGAATCTGAACACAACAGAACAATCTGAGTTCCATTGGCCTGTCCATGCATTCTAATCTTGCTTGACAATAGGTTCCTGCAGCTGAAATATTTTTCATTCTCAAATCTCCACCATGCTTTGGTGTTGACAGAAAGCAGCCACAACAGCTGTGATCACTTGACCAAGTTGGGAAAACCTTGTCTCACATCTTAAGATGACAAATTCTGTCTAACCATTCCTTAGATGGACCTGCAGAGGAAAAATAAATGTTAGTAAATGGACAGATACCTATGGTGGTGATGACAGTTCCAGCAAAGAAAAAGGCACTTCCAAGGTCCCAGTGACTGCTGCTATTGGAAGAGTTTCCCACTGGGCTGACTCCTGCGTTGTCAGCATCGAGGGCATGCTGCAAAGAGAGGGAAAAGCATAAGAATAGGTTAGAAGGAATTTTTCTTAAGCTTCAGATTAAGTGCTGCTCTGCTCAAGAACCTGCAAGGATCTAGACACCACCGGTGAAGCAGAATGAAGTACACCCATCAAGTGGAATACCATACACCCGTGAAACTCCGAAGATGACTTTCAAATGGGAGAAAAATCTAAAATTTCTAATAATTATATAAAACTTTATATAAATTTATACGAAACTCAGAGGTGTGCGTGACTTCAATTACCCAAAACGCACACATACTGCTGTGGGTATGTATAGATGTCTAGCAGGATTTCACTCAAAGTGGTCGTTTCTGGAAAGGCAAGTTATAGGTTTCTTTTTCACTCATCTTCTTTCTATATTGTCAAAATGCTTTGCACTGAATTTCTTCCAGTATCAAAGGAGTTTAAAACTCAGGTCAGACCGGCATGGTTCTGCCTGTGAACACCAGAATCCTAGGTACTTTATCTCAACCTCTCTATGCCTAATTAACTTATTTGCAAATTGCAGGTGAGACCATCCCTTGCACAGCTATGAGGATTTAATGAGGTAGTTCCTTTAATAGTCTTAGCCCATGCCTGTCTTTGTTAGGATTTACCAAAGACAGCCCTGTGATTCAGGGACACAGTTGTCCAATATATAAACATCATAAAGTGGGCCAACACAAACAAAAATCACTGTGATATCAACAAGTTTACTGAGCCCCCCATCATGTGGGTGGCCCATTTTTGACTGAACTGTTATGCAGAACATGGCTGTAACTTCAGTTTCATAAGTATCATTGCACATGCTCACCCTCACACACAACTACTACTTTTTTATTACACTGTTGACATTTTATTTGGGGGAGGGATGTGCAGGCACCACAGTGCACATGTGGAGCCCAGAGACAGCTTGGGGGAGCCGGGTCTCTCCTTCCAGCATGCTGCTTCTGCTGGGGGAACTCAGATAATCAGGAATGGCAGGGACCCCCCCCCCCCCCGCCATTACCCCAGGAATCCTGCCCTCTTTTTTTAATCAGCCTGAATGACTCCTCAGTGACCACTGGAATTCCATAGGTCAATATGGCTGCTACATTCTCCACAATGGTGATCCAGACTCATCTCCTGGCAATGGAAATGTCCCCAGTCCAAGGGATGCTCTCCCATCCCCTCGTGTTTTTGATTCCACTCTCCCACAAACTATGCCCATTATCCAGAGAGTAATTCAGGTCCCCTTTCCCCCCAAAGCCTCAATCTATGCATTAGAGTTCCACAATTGCCCCTTCCCACCTTATGTTTGTGCACCAATTTCACATAACCCTAAAATTCGTCCCCAGCTTCAGCAGGAGCAGAGGAAGATAAGCCCTCTCAGGGGCCCTTCCTGAACTGGCCCTGCCATCCTGCTTCAGGTGGGGTGCAGAAAGAGTTGCCGTCATGTGTCTCAGGCACCTGCAGTCCACAACTGTGGGCTGTAATGATAAGCCTCCTACCTGGGAGCTTCAAGGAGGAGGTGACAGAAACATGAGCTACTTAGAAAGATTGAGACTCCATATCCTGGGCAACATTGGAATTACCCAGGAGGGCAAGGCACAAATGATGAGCCACGGTTCTATTTGTCCTCAACAGTGCCCGTTAAGCTTGTCTCAAACAGGCACATAGTCATTGCCACAAATCAGAGGACATCTGGAAAGTCCCTATGCTCTTCAGTAATGAATGCTTAATAAGATCACTCAAGCTTTCTAGGACAGGGATAAGTGACCTGTTCTATAAACTGCCACACATTGAATATTTTATTTAGCCTTGGCAGGTTACATAGAGTTTCTGTTGCTTATTTTTTTTCTTTCTGTTCTCTTATAAGTAACTGCTTAAATATGCAAAAATATCTTTCCTACTTCAGAGGTGGTATGAAAACAAGCCGTAGAATAGATTTTGCATGCAAATAAGACTGACTAGGTGACGGGGTAAAGACATTCTCTGTTTAAGTCTTTAGCCTAATCCTCCTTGCCTCTAGGAATATGAAGTAGTATGAAGAGTAAAGCTAGCTATTGTTTCTAACATAAATGCCAGCACCTCAGAATTTAACAGCAGCTGCATGGGATGTGCACAGATGTTCTTGCCAATGGTTTGAGAAGTATCCTTCAAGTAACAGGATTACTTACTAACCCAGCACTGCATTCTGATCTACTGTGCACTGGTACATGTACATGTGGATGTATTGTGTGTGTGTGTGTGTGTGTGTGTGTGTGTGTGTGTGTGTGTGTAGGCCAGAGGTCACCATTGGGTATCACCCTCTATCACTCACCAGCTTTTCTTGAAACAAGATCGCTCACTGGGCATGAAGCTCACCAACTGTCTAGACTGCTGGCCATCAAGCTCAGGGATCTCCCCATCAACATAGACATTCCAAATGCATGCCATCCCACCTGGCTGTTATGTGGAGGCTGTGATCCTCATACTTGTATAGCAGGCTCTCTGCCAACTAAGCCATCTCCCCAGCCTCTACTATGCTTTTGATGGACACAGGTGGGTAGTTCTTGCCAGTGCCAAAACCTCACTTTCACTGTGTTGAGTGAGAGCTGTCCAACCAGGTCAGACCATCTTAACCAAAGTTCATATCCATCCTCATTATCTATCCACCTCTGATGGTTCCACTCACGAATTATACCTCCAGGACAGTTCCAAGCCTCAATCACTAGGGTCTCAAATCACACCACCAATACCTAATAATTTACATCTTCCACAGAACTTGAAAGAGCGCTTAGGTTCAGTCAACTCTCACAGTGCTGAGAATTGCACACAAACATCATAAATAAACCCAGCACCGCAGATAGAATGCAGATTTGCAAGAAAGACAAATGGGAGTGATTATTGTTACATCAAAACATCTGAAGTAAGATGCCTTTTCAAGTTTTACTTTTCTTGAATAATGAAATTAATGAATATTTAATGTTTTTGCAGGTAACCCTCAAAGGAAGTGTTTATCAAATAAAAGGAAGGAAACTAACACTCATCAAGCACCTGCATTGAGCCAGGTACATAAGAAGTACCACTAAGTTTATTTTTTCCCCAAACCCAAGAAGATGGCATCATTCCCACTTCAGTGATGCTGCAACAGTTGTGGGAGAGTTGAGTAAAACATCTGAGGTCCCAAAGCCAGGAAGTAGAGAAACCTTGACCCAAACCCCATCTAGCCCAAAGTAGATAGTTTTGCTCGATTCTCTACACAGAATGCCCGGAATGCACTCCACTTCTTCTGCTTCCATCCTTATATACATGAAGATGAAGCATGGCCATTGTCCTAGAATGTAGGCAGGAGGGGCCTCTCAGCAGTCAGTAGCTTGGGTACTTGCAAGGAGCACCTCCCACTGATAGCCAACTCTGCATCATTTCATATCTGTGAAGTAAACTCCATTCTTTCACCTAAATCATACATAAAATGGGCAATGTACCCAAATGCCCAGGGAAGCAGTTCTATGGAAATTCTATATAAGGGTTTCTTTGGGTACCGTGGCCCCACTGATGACCTGAACTAAACCACTAGGAGCAAGACTTGGAAGTAGAAAGAAGGTGAAAACATGCTTTCCAATGAGCCCCCAAACTATTGTTAAGGCTTTAGACATTTGATTCTATCTAAAATTAAAATGACTGGCCAGGCAGTGGTGGCACACACCTTTAATCCCAGAACTCAAGAGGTAGAGACTGGTGGATTTCTGTGAGTTCAAGGCCAGTCTTATCTATAAAGAGAGAATTCCAGGACAGTGAAGTCTATCAACACAGAGAAACCCTGTCTTCAAATACCAAAACAAAATTAATTAATTGGTTAATTAATTAAACTAAAATGACTGGTAAACCTGGTTATAACTGTTATCACTTGAATTTGAGGATCAACTCTTAAAATTGTAACTGATTAAAAAAACACTGTAGCTGCTTTGGTATGTGCTATACATTGTTTCATGTTCACATATAGTAAACATATTTATACTCCCAAACAATTATCATTTACTTTCAGTGAAACTACTTAAAATTTATCTAGTGTTTTAAAATTATATACAATAGGGACACTGTTTTAACTCAATGGCAGTAATTCTAAATGAGTCTATGGTTTTAACATTAATTTGTGTTTAAAATTAACTATTAATTTTCAATGTACTGTCCAATGATTTTAATGGTTTGAACACAAGTGAACATTTTATAATTAAATGAATTTTCTTTAATGCTTTAATTATCTTTCTGTTCATGATACAAAAGTCAAGCTAAAGCTGGGTATGAGAGTGTACACCTTTAATCTCAGAACATAGGAAACAGAGGCAGAAAGATCAGAATTTCAAGGCTACATATAGAGTTCTAGGCTAACCTGGGCTTCATGACACTGTCTCAAGACAAAAAAAAAAAAAAAAAAGGAGAGAGGGAGATAAGAAAGCATCCAGGATATCATGACATTTGGGCATACAAGCAATGAAAAGACACAACTGAAATGTGTACAGTTGAGTTTAAAAGATGGTATATGGGGCTGGGGAGACAGCTCAGAGGTAAAGCACTCACCTAGCTGTTTATGGCTCTAGTTAGGTTCAACTCCAGTACCTCAAAAAATTTAAAGTTGTATGTGTTGAAAATTCAACCGACATTAACATCAACTTGGGTCACAATCTCTGACTCGGTGGGTATCTTCTATTCAACTACAAATGCATCCACTATCAAGTCTAAGAAGTCTTACGAGCAGAGAGATGGCAAGTGATGGACAGATGATAGGTTACTGGTAAATGAGGTATTGATACATGAGAGATATATCATAGGAAATAGGTAGGTGATAGGTATGTCAGTGATAGATGATTCATAAGTAGAAAAATAAACAGATACATGGATGATGGAGAGAGAGAGAGAGAGAGAGAGAGAGAGAGAGAGAGAGACTACATATAAGAAGACTATATTCTAATACCACTTGTCATAGTTCCATTTTGGCCCCTGAGTCAGAATTCTAGCACCAACCCAGCTGCCTAGCAAATGACTTAAGAGGGCACACTACAGCAAGTGTTTATTTTTATTTTATTTTTTTTTACAGTAGGTGTTTAAATGAATGAACAAGCTAAGGTAATAGACATAAGCACACAGTTTTTCAAGAGATGGGAAAACAGTTCTACTTCTTAGTATATGAGATAACCATTAAATAACAGCCACCACCCCACAAATACATGTATGGTATTGTGAAATCATAAAAAAAAAAAACAGGGTGGAGACAAAAACAAGAGGTTATCTGACTTGGAGGAGGGCATCATCTGAAAGAATCTGTATCTCTCTATCTCCCCACCCCTATATTCCAACACCATGCATCAAGCCCACTCTGAAAGTATAAGAGAGAAGCTACAGCCTCACAGAATGAGCCTGCTGTGAGGGGAACAGGGGAGGGAGAGGTGACTCTTCCTTGCTGGACCCCCAGTCAGGCTCCTCCGTCAGGATGCTGGGCTGTGTAAATCACACTTCCATACAGCACAGGATGCCATCATGAGTGTTAGTGCTGCACAGGGATAAATGATGGCCCACAGGGGACCAATAACTGTCTGGGGCTTTTCTCCTATGATCTGTGTATTTGGTGAGATCATCTGTTTCTTTCTCTTCTTATGAGGCACCATGAAGACAAACAACCGAAGAGCCATAATCATTGGCTTGTCTCAGATTAGCTGAAGAAATCAACTGATTTGTGCCACACGCATGGACACAGACAGCTAGGGTAACTGTTGGATTTATTGTCCAAGCCAGGACATATCCAGACGAAGACTACATCTGTTAAAAATTAAACTAGAACCACAGCTCAAGTATAACCTCAGCCACAGTCATTTTGCTAATAATTTACACCACAGGACAAAAAGAAAAGACCATATCTGAGGGTAGACCCACAGCTCTGGGTCCCCAAGGTTCTCCATCCCTACAGGGCACCATCAGCAAAGGAACTGATGAATTGGCTATTTAGCAAGGGTTGGGGGAGGTGGCACGGTGTGTGAGTGTGGGAGGTGGCTTCATACGCACACTAAAAGTGAGCATGCATGCATTCAGCCATGAATGGACAGAAAAAGAAAGCCCCAAGCCCCTTGAGAAAGGCACAGGAAGCCACATGCATTACAGCACCAAACACCCTCAGTGGTTCAAAACCCCAGCAGTGGGGTGGTAACACATCCTCACTCCTTTGTGATGGAGGAAGAGCCTCAGGTGAGATGCAGAAAGATGATATTAATTTGTTTGCAACCGTCTTTCCTCCTTTCTCCGACTTCAGAAGTACTTAACACATAAATATTTCATGAACTCAGCAAGGAGTCTGCCGGGGCTGGGGGAGGGGAATTTCGCTGCATCAGACTATCAGACAACGGTGAGAGCTGGAGGAAGTCTGGAGCCATAGTGAACTAGGCATGCTGCCAGGGTCAGAGACATCTTTGCCTCAGTACAGACAGGTAGAGAGTCTCTTGCAGACATAAACAAAGCCACAAATATGTGGACTGCGAAAGTTCCTCAGCTTCTGAACTTATTTTCTCATCGATAAAATGGGAAAAGGCTATCTCCCCTGCAAGGTTGCTATCGAGGCTTTCTTAAAATGTATGAGACAAAACTGGGCGGTGGTGGTACACGCCTTTAATCCCAGGCAGAGGCAGGTAGACCTCTGAGTTCAAGGCCAGCCTGCTCTACAGAGTGAGTTCCAGGACAGCCAAGGCTACACAGAGAAACCCTGTCTCAAAACAACGAAAACAAACAATGTATGAGACAGTTCAGATAGCAAACTCTCATTCTAGAATCATAATAATTAATAATGGTGATGATGACAATAATAATGGAGATCCCTTTCCCGTTTCTATGAGTGCACACATTAACCCAGCCCACACACTGACTGTGCGTGACAGTCATCACTACTGTCCCCCTGGAGCGTGTGAGGCTGAGAATAGTGAGGCCACAGCTCACATCTGATGTATGGCAAATCTAGCCAGTGATGCTATTAGAAAACCCATTGAGCCAAACTCTGGAAAAATGGATCTGTCCATCCTGAGAGGTTTGTTGGTTTTGTTTTGTTTGTTTGTTTTTCCTCACCATCTCAGATACTCTGTTCACCATACCTGTCATACCCAGGCTGGGACATCTCAACTACTTGTGAGAGAACTAGGTTTTGAAAGGAAGCTATGGCAACCTTCTGCCCAGGCAGAGGGTCCGTGTGACATCAGACCTGTGCTAGCCTGGGAGGATTTGACATAATCCAGAGGCCACCCTAACTGCACCACCTCAAAACCCTCAACAGCCACCCTCTATCTCCCCTCATCCCCCAGGCCCCCACCCCACAAAGGGATGTTCTCAGAAAGACAAAGGGAGAAGCACCCCCTGGGGCTATGGGTGAGTATCACCATGGTGTTTATTTCCTGCTGCTTTGAATATTCAGTTATGTGCAAATATTAGCCTTTCCTCAGATCCCAGGGGAGGCAAGTAGCAGCAGGCTTACATCAGAACTTTGTATCCTGACCATAAATCTAAAGGGAAAGCTACCTGCAGAAGGTAGATAAGCAGCACATCTATTTCTAGGATTGGAGAAACCCAGGATGAGCCAGCATGTACATCCCTAGCCCATGGTTTTAAGACAACCTAGACTTCCTCATGATGCCAAGTTAATCCTTTGAACAAGGTGGGGAGTGTGTTCTAAAACTCAATTCATTAATGCCTGAATATAATGACTGATTTAGCTAAAGATTGTCGTGGTGGACCAACGACATTTGGGGGAGCTTATCTAACTTCTTTCTAAATTCTGCCACATGTTATAATAAAATTTCTCCCCCCACCTGATTGAGCAGAAGAACAAAATAAAGAACAGTGAATGCACCAGGTCCTCTAAGGAGACACCGATAGGATCAATAAACTCTCAGACTAACTAAGCATTTTCCTTTCATCTCCGTTTGGGCTCAACCTCTACAAACTCGGTAACATACTTGCCAAGTAATGTTGGAAAGTCTTTCTGGTCCTGAGGAGAACATCTGATGGGTGCTCCATGGTTTCTATATTATTACTATTGGACATGAGTTTATCCGATTGCTACCACAAATAAAGAAATAAATAATAGGGCTGGCAAGATGGCTCGGCACATTAAGGTCCCCTGCTAAACCTGACTGCCTGAGTCTGACCCCTAGGGCCCACCTGGTGGAGAAAGAGAGAGTGACTCCTGAAAGCTGTCCTCTAACCTCCATGTAGGCACTGTGACATGCACGCCACCCCCCGCCCTTCGCCAACACTCAATTTAAAATAAAAAAAAAATGTAATTAGGAGAGTAACGAGAATAAAATAAATAGATAATAAAATCACTGGCTAGTCTACAAAAGCAGCATGAGCTTAAAGAGAGTGTTAGAGAGAGCCTGAACTTAATAGATGATTAAAACTATGGCTAAAAGGGCCCCCTGTGATTTCACTGTACTTGACTCCATTGCTTGACCCATTATTGACACCTAATTCATAGGTAAAGAACGAGTAAAGAACCAGTAAAGAACAAGCCTACATATATTCCCAGCATGCCTCTGATAAGCACAGTTTGATTATAGGGAAATAAGTAATTTGGGACAATCAGAGACACCCTGAAGAAAGTTCTAGAATGCCCTTAAAAGTAGCCAGCATTTGCAATATGCTAGACTCTTTGGTTCTCATTAAAACCCTGGATAGTAGGTGGGACTATTCTCAATGAGAATATTCTCAAATGAGACCACAACACGCAGAAGTAATTTGTTCAGGGTTATGGGAATTGGTAAGTGGCCAGGCTAAGACGGCTTTTAGACTTTAACGATAGCCCTCTCCTGTCTTCTATAGACAACTTTCCGTTGAGCTGCTAACCATTTTCCTAACCCTCATCTACTCTTTGACTGTGCAGAATGACACAATGCTGACTGCCTGCATTTTAGAGGATCCTAAGATCAGCCTCCGCCTGCTCAGTGGACAAGCTTGGCCTCTTCTTCCCATTTCTGTCAAGAGAAGAAGAAATGTTCTTAACACAGACTGAAAAGCTACTCTTAGTAATAGCTCTTGTACCCTGGATTATAGACAGAACATACTGACCTAGTCCTAACACCTGTGTTCAGACACAAAGTCATATTCCTGTAGAAGCCGGCTAGCAGTCATTACTGTCTACACCACTCACAAGTGCATGACCCCATCTCAGGGGACCTGGAGGTCAAGTCTACAACTTTCTCTTCCCATGAATGGGAGCCTGAGTGCTTCCTAGTCTTTTAAACCAATGGCATTGGACTCCATCCAAGCCAAGCCTGTCTCCTCCACCCAGGAACAGAGCATTGTGGTAAAAGAAAGCAAAGTTTCTGGAGCCACACAGTCTAGTCTGGTCTGGATCTCGGGTCTTCCTCTGATCAAAGTTTGTGCTAACTGTCTGATTCTCTGTCCCTTGGCTGCTACCCCCTCTGAGAATCCTCATGGGAGTAGATACAGCACTCTCCCAAAGCAGTAGAGCAGCAAGCACTATGCCTGTGTGAGCTAGCCATACAACTCACATTCTGCTGAAGGCTCTGTGAGAACAGACAGTGTCTGCATCATACACTAGCTTCATACTTTTTAGAATTGCTAAAGCCTAGCATGATATCTGTTTCATAACAAGTAGTCAAATAGTAATTATGCAAGTGAATAGCATGGATTAGAAATAATAACTATACAAACCACCATCAAAAATTCATTATTCCCCAATATATACAGCAACACTGTAAACAAAAGCCAACACAAACACATTTGTGTAGAGATGCAGACGTGCTAGCCTTTATTTCTGGGTTTTGGTATTATGTTTCTGAGAGGTTTTGGGTTTTGATTTTTGGAACACTGAATCCTTACTTGCTATTTTCCAGGGTCATGCCAATTTCTGTTAGCTCTTTAGTATTTGGCTTGAAAGCTTGAGGTCCTTTCACAAAACAGTGACAGAACCAACAACCCCGGGAGGTGGCAGGGGAGGGAAGCAATCACGATAATGAGGTGGAGGCCTGTGCAGGCAGGCCAGGGGCTGCAGGCCTGATCTGGCACACACTGAACAATTTTCTACATGACTGATTTACTGACTAAAGGGCAACCCCCTATGACTGCTAGTCATCAGCCAGGAAGAATTATGTCACCCCTCAGAGCTGTGTTCCTGGACACTAAGAACCCAACTGGAACTGTCAGAGGTCACCTGACTGGGCTGGCTGGATGAGGAGCAGTTTAGGTTAGGGAAAAAGCAGAGATGACCTGGTTTGGAACTCTGAAATCACAGTCTGGTGTATGGATATCTCAGAAGCTATATGTGGTGGCTTGAATGAAAATGGGCCCCATAGGGAGTGGCACTAGTAGGAAGTGTGGCCTTGTTGGAGTAGGTATGGCCTTATTGGAAGAAGTGTGTCCCTGGAGTGGCCTTTGAGGTTTCAAAAGTACAAGCTAAGCCCGGTGGCTCTCTCTTCCTGCTGCCTGCCAAGCCAAATGTAGAACTCTCATCTACCTCTCCAGCACCATGTCTGCCTGCATGTTGCCATGCTTCCTGCCATATGATACTGAACTAAACCTCTGAAGTGTAAGCCAGCCCCAATTAAATGATGTCTCTTATAAGAGTTGCCATGGTCATGGTGTCTCTTTGCAACAAGAGAACATTGGCTAAGATGCCATGCTTTCCTTAAAATGCTTCCATTCCTAAACATGTGGAGATACAGAGGGCTGCAGCCCAAACAAGACAGAAAGACAGAAAGAAAGCACTATTGACAACCAGACCAGAAATGACAGGCCATAGCCACCAGAGAGTTTTCTGGAGCTGGGGACTCATCTTGCACAGTCTGTTTGAGGCCTTAGGTGTAACATCCAGTACAACAAAAATATAAGATATTAAGAAAAGGATTTTCTGGCCAGGCATGGTAGCACATGTCTGTGGTCTCTGCATTTGAGAGACAGAGGCAAGAGGTGCCCCAGGGCCTTAGTTTCCTTTTGTCCTGATTTTACTTACAAATATCTACATGGTAATATTCATAAGGCTTGCCTCTCTCTCTTTATCTACAAATATAACATGTATAAAGCCAGGGCACTTTTGAAAGAGGTGAGTAATAATTAACAGTTACTCCAGAAGCATGGAACTGGTACTGTAGGTCATCTTAATTATAAATCCCCAAAGCACAAAGACTTCACCAAATGAATGAGCCAGTGAGAGGTTAAGCAGAAGAAAATGGCAAATTCAAGAGACTTAGAAAGTGATCGAGGATCGATCATACAATTACCCCAAATTTTATTCTAAAGGGAAAGCTTTGTCATCTCTAGTTCTCATCTTATCTTCACAATAGCAACTTTGATCACCATGACCAAAATGTTTATACCCAGTTCCCTTATACAGCTGCCCACATCCTAAATTCAGTTCTCTTTGACTAAAGCATGGTGGGATCAAGCCCAAGAAGCAAAATTAATCAAAGATCAACAGTCCATCCCCAGGACCTTGTCATAGACACTGTGGTCAGGAAGACTGCAAATCCATGAGTGAGGAAGGAGACAGTGTCACATGTCCAAAGACAAGCACCTATACTCACAAAGAAGCTCTCCCATCAAGCCATTTGAGTGTATTTCCCTCTAGTGGGGTAGTGTTTCTCTTGATCTTGTACATATTCTACAGGCCCATTGTGTCTGGCCAAAGTAGGACTCTAATTAAAAGACAATGCCTCTGAAGTTTAAGAGAACAAGATTCAAGTCTTGCTTGGACCTGTTCTCATCCTGCCACTACAGAGGTGTGAAAACCTTGTCCTCTATAAAACAGGATAGTGAGGATAGTCACCTATATGAGCATGGAAAGAGCCACATGGAGCTCAGTAATATAGAAACTCCCCAGCACTCAACCATACAGTTAACGCTCAAGAAAAGAGCCAGGTGGTACTCATCAAATGCTGCTCAAGGCCCAGGTTCTGAGTAAAGCACCTGAGACTCCATTTGGAAGTGTTAAAAGTCCATGAGAGGTCATGAAGGGGCTGGAAAGATGGCTCAGTGGACCCAAGTTTGGTACCCAGTAAACACTGACAGAGTCACAGCCTCATGAAACTCAAGATCCAGAGGATCTAAAGAACTCTTCTGTTCCCTTCAATTATAGACACACATACACATGCAGACACACACACACACACACACACACACACACACACACACACACACACACAAATACACACAAAAAAATACCTAAAATTTAAAAAGAAAGAGAAATCATGAAGTAAAATCCAATAAGTAAGTTCCTTTTTACCAACAGAATGTCACTGGACCAGTCATGGACCGTGAGGGAGAGAAAGATACAGCAGGATTAGAACAGACAAGGTCACATACTCCACCACAGTCTAGACCAGGCCTGTGTCAGGCAAATGGAAATTATGGGATTCTTCAGATAGAAAGACTGCCACAAACCGAAGATGACAACATTAAGGTCAAGGGAGTTCTAAGAATGTATCTCAGGCAGCAGTGAAGTGTGTCAAGAAAGTCAGCTTTCAGGCAGTGACATAGCCTGCTTAACACTTACTTTGCTGGGATAGGATAAACCTACCACCACCCCAAGAAATGCTTTCTAATGAGGCCAAAATAAATCCATGTTATATCCAGGCACTTAGAATGGGAGGTGGAGAATGATCTCTCTGGTGGGCTTCTTATGCAACCAGAAACTTTCCCCTATGAAATACCGTCAGAGTGTGTATCTATCAGAAGAAACAGCTGCCAAGTAGCCACCTGAGTTCCACCGAAGACATTCAAAGCCATAAAACACCTAAGAACTCAAATCCTGATACACAACTACAGCAAACCATTATCCATACAACCAAAGCATCCTTCCTTCCCTCATGTCAATCACTGCAGTCTCCGCATGATTTTATGATTTGTGGATTGCAGAAGATGGTGTTTTATAGCTTTCACCAAGATTAGTCAGTGCAGAAGTGTCTGGTACAATTGCACTGGGAACAGGGAGATAAGCAATTGTGGCAACAGAGAGTGTCAGGGATAAAGCAATTCTCAGGACAAAATGACTGTCATATCAAGTCCATGGAAACTGTAAGTTCAAAAGCACATTGGTGGTCTCTTTCTCCACAGCCAAAGAAATGCATGAACATGGTTACCTTTGTTCATTTTATTACATTCTTTGTGCAAGTCTCCTTGGAGAAGCAAGACGGACCATTGGCCAGGGAAAAAAAGAGCAGTTCCTGAATGCCAGTGACATTGAGGTTCTCTACCAGGCACTTACCACATGCAGTATTCTCTGGAATCCAAGTGAGGACAGACTCCTCCCTTTACAATGAGGAGGAGCCTTACATTCAGTGGGTAAAAGGGCAAATCCACCCAACTCTAACACTCCTACCCTTTGCCCTCCTTTACATTACACATGGTGTTGCAATAGTCTCCCTACTGGTCTTCCAACTTCTCCATTCTCCAATCCATCCACCTCTTTGGTAAAAGAGTCATCTTTCTAGAATGAAATTTTTATCGCGTCTTCACTTCCTACAGTTTAAAAATCCAAACTCCTCTGAAAGGCATGGGAAGGGCCTTCCAAATCCAGCCCATCTATTTCACACTGATTCATCTCTACTTATCTCCTCCCATCCTACTCAGCTCAAGCTGTGCTGACCATTGTAGCTTTCTCTTAAGACACTGAGAACCTTCAGTTATGGTCTATCCAAATGAACCCCTCTCACTGATAGAGAACATGAGATGCGTGGTCAACCTGCCTACCAATAAATTCTGCATCATTCACTTACTACCCAGATAACCCTGAGTATACAACTTCACCTGTGGTGTCTTGTTTCCTCATCCGTAGAGGAGCACCAAAGACATTCTTTATGGGATAGATAGTTGTGGGGATGAAAGGAGACTTATATCCATAAAATATCCCTGGACTTCTGACTCCCTGGCCCCTTAGGGTCCAACATTTTTCAGATAGCTACAATCCAGATAATTCCAATTATTGGTTACATGCTTCCTCCTTCAGGTCTTTCCAACTAATTTGTTCTTAAGCATAAGACTGCTCCTTATGCTGTATTTTATAAGATAGTTAGTGGTCTCTACCCACTAGATGTCTACAGTACCTTATTACTGCTGTGAAGACCAGCTTCCAGCAGTTCAGGGCTTTCGAGGGAGACTACCGAGTCAGTGGACCTTTGACTTTTCTACTTGAGGGAGCAAAACTTAACTCTCAGGGGCCAGCAAGAAGAAGAAGAAGAAGAAGAAGAAGAAGAAGAAGAAGAAGAAGAAGAAGAAGAAGAAGAAGAAGAAGAAGAAGAAGAAGAAGAAGAAGAAGAAGAAGAAGAAGAAGGGAAAGAAAGAAAGAAAGAAAGAAAGAAAGAAAGAAAGAAAGAAAGAAAGAAAGAAAGAAAGAGGAAAACACACACCTCTGACATGGCCACCAGCAGTACCTCTGCTGTGTGACAACAATGTCTCTACATACAGAGGCAATCTCCACACTTCCACACCTCCCTTGGGAAATACTGCTTTAAGCCCAGTGCTGGAGCACTTGTCTACCGTCTGTAAGACCCTGGGTTCTGTCTATCAATTCCAATACTGCCCCCTTAAAAAAACTACTCCTTGAAGTTCCAAGCAAGTAAAACAGCTACATCCATCACTAGCCTCTTCAGGGTGCTCATCAAATGCCACAGTTTAAGCCCTTCCTAGTGAATTATTGCTTTTAGCCTTCTAGCACCCAAAGGGCAGAAGAGCTTACATTTTGTTGACAATAAAAATTGGAGCACAGGGAAGCTAGCAACTTACTCAAGCTATGCCTAGGTCTCATCCTGTCTAACTCCAGCTCCCAGAGGAGTTCTGTAGCAATTCCAAGGATGAATACCTAGATGGATACATGAACTAATGAAGTGATGAATGAGACCATCTTCTCCATAACAACTATCATTTTCTGACTCACAGGGACAGTGAACTGTCAGTCTCTCAGGAGTCCCACAGTGCCAAAGTGATTCAGTTTATCAGAAAAATCCATCCCCAACTTTGGTCCTTCCAAGCTATCTGGGCATCTTGTCAGATTCTGTTGTTCTAAATAATCTATGTTTATTCTCAATAATGTAAACTATGCCTTCTAGCTTTGCTTTATGACAGTTTCATGCAATCTGCACATGAAATCTAAATTTCTACCCACTGGTCACTCCTTCCCAACTACTGTGAGATGCAATAACATTTTTCCAATAGGTCACAACTCACAGAAAGCCCTTCCAAATGTGAAGGAAAACCACTTTTAAATATTATACTTCTTAGAAGCTCTATATCCAGTGCTGCACAGAGACAAAGTGTTCAGTTGTTGCACTGATCCATAATCGTGAGTGCTTGCATACACATGAGGTATCAAGGCTTGAAGGGCAAACACAATGACCTGATTCTTTATTGGCAACATATGTAGCAGTTAAAACTACTTAATGTGTATTATGATAAAGACTGTAAATAGACATGAGAACAAACCCCTATGTCATAGCAGACAGACTGGAAAATATCCCAGGTCTAAGACTGATACTCAATGAGTATGGAGAGAAGAAACCGGAAATTCTTTCTGTTAGACACAAGGCACTCCAGTACTTTTCTACTTCGTAATGCAGGCAAGTATTACAGACAGAAAATAAAGTTCATTGAGACTTTTGGGTTCAATGAATGAGGCAGGTTACTAGCCCTTATTTGAATCCCAGATGGCTCTGACACTTTAGTGCTTAGGAAATTATTCAATCTCTTTTAGAATTTGTTTCCTCACTTAACAAGAGAAGCTAATAATGCCAACATTGAACACTATGTTAGTTTCATCACCATGAAAAGTATCTGAAGAAGTCAACTTAAAAGCAAAAAGAGGTAATTTTGTTCACAGTTTGGGAGGTGTCATCCATAGTTGCTTGGCTCCATTATTAGGGGTATGTTGAGGCAGAATAACATGAAAAGAAGCTTGTAGTGAAGCAAAAGTTGCTCATCTTATGGTTGCTAGGAAACTGGGAGACAGGGCAACAAGAGCATGCCAAGACAAGATCTGCCCCATGACAATCAAGCCCCATCCAGCCTACTCCCTCCATCCTAGTTTTCATCACCTCCCAATAATGCTATCAGGGTATAAATCCATCAATGGATCCATCCACTGATGAGATTCAATCCACATGATACAGTCAATCTTAAAGTTCATCAGTTGTCAACCAAGCCTTCGGTTTTTAAGCCTTTGCAGATATATCACGTCCAAACCAGAGCAATCATTGTTGTAAAGATTGAATGAAATAGTATATGTATGGAAAGTGGCCACTTCCTAATAGGTGTCTACAGTACTTTGTCAATGGCTGTAACATTATCTTAGGTTTATACACACCTCATGTAACAGGGGAATCATAGAGGTAAACAAACCATGGCACAATCTCACTCATATGTAGAATACAAGAGTTGACCTTATAGGGTGGTGATGTTAGCTTGGTTGGTAAAATGAGTTGCAACCCCAGAATCCATGAAAATATAAACAAACAAAAAACAGTCATGGTAGCATACACTTGCAATCTCAGCACTGAGTGTAGAAATAAGGAAGATCCCTGGGGCTTACCAGGCAGCCAGACTCACCTATTTGACTAGTCCCAGTCTAGTAAGAGACAATGTCTCAGAAACAAGATATATGACTCCTAAAGAATGATACCCAAGATTGACCTCTAGCTTCTTAATGTATGTATATTTATGCACATATACACACATACACAATGATCCTATAGAAGTTGAACTAAGAATGGTAATTAACAGAGCTTGGTAAGTACAAGAGGAAGGTGTAATGACAAAGCTTGACTAAGAGTACTAAGTTATAGTGAGATAGGACAAGAGTTCCCATCATTCATGCACAACAACAAGACCATGACACTATAGAAAGCTAGAAGAAAGAATTTGACGACTGATGAGATTGCTTAGTGGGTAGGGGAACTTGGAGCCAAGCTCAGTGACCTGATTTCAATCCCCAGAACCACATGGGAAGGAGAAAATTGACTACTGTGGTTGTCTTCTGACCACCACAAAGTGCACTGCAGCACACACAACCACCACCACCACCACCACCACCACCACCACCCATCAAATAAATATTTAAAATAATTTTGAATGTTTGCCTTATAAAGAATGCTAAATATCTGAGATGATAAATACATTTACCCTGATTTGAACATTGCACAAGATATTGCTGAGTGCCCCATATACAGTTTCATATATCACTTAAAAATAAATATAAATAAGCAAACAAAATAAAACAGAACAAGTTGGGTAAAGACGCATGTTAATTGCATCATCAGAAAGAGGCCCTCCATGCTGTTCCACATCATCCTATTTTGCCTGAGTTCTTTCATAAAGCAGAGGGTCAAAGCCTGGGCAATAAAGCAATACTTAATTAACCACCCATTGGCATACTGCTCACTTGCTGGCTTCTTTGAAGTATCACATGTGTGACCTCTCCAGAGAAGATCCCTGACCACCAAAGACAAAACTTGGTGGCCCATAAAGACAACGTCTACCCCATCATCTGTTGCCAAAGGCAGCTCCCAGCTCACCTGGATCAATGTCTCCAGCTCCTGGGGGCTCACACAGATATGATCTCTCAAGAATTCTGCCTTCTCCAAGGCGATGGTGTTCTTCTGACTGCTCTCAAAGGGCTGCTCCAATGCCCGGAAGACAAGGCCACCTGTGACGAGGTAGACCACCACAACCACAAAAATGGCAACCACTGTTTTCCACTTCATAACTGTTTGCAGGCCTCCCTGGGAGGCGCCTTCCATCCTGGCTACCACCGTGGCTCGGGAGGAAATGGAGAGGCGGGGAACCGGATGGTGCCCGTTAGTGGCACTCTTGGGCTGGCACACGGGTGGAGTTGCTGCAGGCACGGCCACTGAGGAAGCAGGTAGAGAAGAGGAGAGAATTTGTTTATAAATACAAAACACTGAAGTCATCAGAAACAAAGAACAGATGCCTTCCTTCAGCCGCCTTTCCATGTGTAGGGATGAAAAACTGGTTCACCAAGCCTGCAGTTGGGGAGTTTGATCAGTTGTTAAGTACTTGGTTTTTGTTGTTCTTCTTTTTTCTTTTTTTAATGATTTCTTAAAAGTGAGCATTGGGAGTCCTAATTCAAAAGGGAAGGCTATCAGTGGGTTAGGAACACTTATATTTTCCAAAAAAGATCCAAACTGGAAAACTATCTTATATTTATTTATACCATATCTCCTCCCTCGGCTCCCATGTTCAAACATGTACAAATCATCGGATTTGGAAAACAAACCTATTATTCAGACTGAAGAAAAGCAAACAGAAGAGGGGCACACAGCTATTCTAAGAACAGAAGCAGAGAAGAGATGGACATCCAGTGACTTTAAAAAGCCATCTCAGAGACCAGGGAGACGGAGCAGGCAAGTATGAGGACCTGAGTTTGGATCCCCAGCACCCACATAAAAAGCCATGTGGGTGCAGCAGCCCACACCTGTGACCCTAGAGATGGGGGCAGGCGGGTGGAGACAAGCAGATGCCTGGTTTGCGTCAACGAGTATATCCAATCGTTGAGTTTCTGATTCAATGAGAGACTCTGTCTCCAAAAAATTAAGGTAAAAGTAGGAAACACCTGACACTGACCTCTGACCTCCACACTCACACACAGACACACATACCCACATGTAAAGAAATCCACATACAAACACATACTTATACATACAAACACATACTCATACATACAATCCCTCTCCCCGCCCCCCCAAAAAAAACAAAACCACACACAAAAACAGAGAGATGGGAGAGTGACTAATTAAAAGCCCATCTTTTCACAAAATGAAACAAAGAAGCTAATCTCAAACTAAAGAAGAAGGGTCAAAGGTCAGGCACAGTAGAGAGGTTGGGGACTTGCCTAGATAGGTGGCTATAATTGGGGAAGGAAGCAAGAGTGATGGTTTATGTCAATTAGCCCTCTTGCCTGAAAAAATAATAAGAATAAAATAGATCCCGAGTGCATTGCCTAATAGAAAATGCAATGACTTTGGTGTAACCACTGCTGAGCTATTAGCAACGGAATTTTTTTCCTCCGGTTGTCATCCAATAAGAAGCCACTGGAAATGAAATTTCCCCTGGTGCTCAGAACACAGAATTTGTTAAGGTCCCCAGTTCTCTATAAAGGCAATTTCATTACCTTAGGAATAAATACATTAAGTTGGCAGTTTTTCTGCCAGAACAGGGGGTTGGAGATAGTGCCACGCACCACAGAGCTCTGTCTTATGCAGCAATGAGCAGTCACCGCACTGAGATGTGTTCTTGCTTTTATTATCCTGATTCTCATTATGGCCTCTGTTTGGGCTGCACCCCCAGCTGTGATGTAAATAAGGTATTAACATATACATGTGCAAATAATACTGCCCCAGTGGGGCTAAACTGCTCCATCTCTACACTGGGGGTGTCAAGGTGATTCTGTCATGTCACTCTTCCTGGAAAATAGGTCTGAACCTGACCCACCTGGCTAGAGGGGCAGTTACTTAGAAAAATCTATGTCTATAAACATCTGCTCTCCTAGGCCCTAGAAAATCAGTTTTGCTCTTTGAAACCAGGCTGACTACCCACCTTTCACTAGATGTTACTCTGTTCAACAGTTATTCAATATTAAATTCTTCTTGGTCTTAACATGAATATAAAATTCTCCATAGTCTCCAAACTATGAATTAGAATCATCCAGTTAGGCATCATGTTCTTTGACCCTCCTCTAAAGACACTGAATTCAGGTTCCCACTTGGCCTTGTACACAAAGAACACTGCTTTGTGTCCAGGACAGTTTCCTTCAGTAAAGCCTGAACTTCTCATCCATTCTGCCTCTCCATCCAATGGCTACAGCCTCATGCAGGCCATCAGCATGTCTTGTCGCAACCAACCTAGCAGCCTCCTAAATTACTTCCCCATTTCTGCTTCTACCCAAACTGGCCAGTTAATCTCAAGTTAAACCTTACTTCCTGAAGTACTTCTTTCCATCCATCTCAAGGTGGGCAGAAAAAAAAGCCTCCGAAAACACCTACATCTTAATCCCAGTAGCTATAAAAACAGTACCTTACATAGCACAATGTGATTGAAGATCCTGAAGTGAGGAGCTTATCCTAGATTGTAGGTGTCACCCCAAGACTATGAAAAAAATAAAAGCTAACAGTTAACTAGTTTTTGTTTGCATTTGGCCTTAAATGTATTAAATCTATTTACTTTGTATATTACAAAATAAAGTAATCTGGCCTTTAAACTGTTTATGTGATGTTATATGACATACAGTATAAAGGTAAATTATCATGTGCTGTCTAAAGCCTGTTGAGAACATGAAGAACCTGTGGCTACATGGGTCACGGGCCCTAAGGGAGAACCTCCCCTATTATTCTACTAAATAGACATTGTATTAAACTGACTCCTAAAGACTAACTGGTATAGAGCAGTGCGTCTTGCAACCCTATCAGAGAAGCTTCCTTTTCAGTGGCGCCATTGACCCTGGGACCCACAGCTTGTCACAGTGAGAGAATAGGAGAGTACGGAAGGCTCAGCCCTAAATGGGACGACTGTACCACACCCATTCTTCTCAAGCCTCAGGGATCATTATGGACAAAGAAGCACACACACACACAAGAGTGTATGGGCAGCACAGTCAGAACTTGATAGACTTTATTTAAAAAAAAAAAAAGACATGAGGCAGGGAAGAAGTGTTGTAGATCTTGGAGGAATTGGGAGTGACTATGATCAAAATTCATTATGTATGAAATTCTCATGAAACTAATAAAAAGAAGAAGGGAGCAACTCTGGAAGCAAGGAGGCTCCAAAAAGCTCCCTGTCCCGGAGAAGGCTGCTGTCTTAACCCTATACCAAAGAGGAAGGAAAACAGCAAGCATCTATGGGCCTTATCAATACTCTGTCGGTGAGGACAGCACGAAGGTGAACTACGAGGTTGCTATTGTTCATCCTATAGGATAAACATGCCAGCAGCGGGAACAGGAAGTCAGAAGCTCATCCATGGAGAGAACTCAGAGGAAGTTCAACCCAGAGCTCTATCCTTCGAGACTCTAGCTGCCTGCCTCAGCTTCTCCAGTGGTTTCTTGGTCTTTATCGATTTCAGGTGCCTTGGTGATGTCTATCTGCTACTATTTGTTCATTAACTCAGAAGCCTCAAAGGGCACATACTGTTCTACACAGGACTCCCGCTGGGAAACCCAGCTGCTTGCCTCACAGGGGCTTCCCCAGTCAATTTCTACTGAATGTTTGTAGCCTCGCCCCAATTTGGTAATGTTACCTTTTGTTTGCTTTCTGAATCAGACTATTCCAGTCATCCTTACTCTAGGTGTGAGCCACTCACTTAATGGTGTTTTCCCATCTGATTGCTATTTCTCTTTATCTGCTACTCAATATTGATTCTTCTACATTTCCTTGCTGTATACTTACCTATACACTCATTCAAAAACTACTGTAGGTAGATCTTTTATTCCAGTCAGTACAGAACAAATGGTTCTAGAAACCCCAGCACTCCCAATGCTAGGTGGAACTGGGCTGGAGAACAATCTTTTAGGCTTTGGGCCAGTTCTTTGTACTGGTTTGCTAAGGACTGTCCCCAGGAACAGATCTGAATCAAATCTGAAAAGGGCTAAGTTTGCAAAGCACTGGAGCACAAAAAACAGCTTTATCCCCAAAACATCAACTGGGTGACCTTGAAACTGTCACTCGGGTTCTCTGTTTGCTTATCTGTGAAATGTAAATAATAACTTCACTTCTTTTAACCTCATAGGGCTCTCAGGAACGGCAAATGAGCTGCCCTGGTTTGCTGATTGGAGTTTATTTGCAGATGTCAGGAGTCCTGGCAGGGACTTCAGAATGTTACAAAACCTTTTGTGCATTTGACTAAAAATGGAGTTGGCTGCTTTAGAAAATATGACTGTGCATTTCAGCAGCTAGAAATGGATTTGGAGTCTGTTTCTCCTTGAGGTTGAATAAATTTTCAGGGAGTATTTTCATTACTCTGCCTTTTCTCCAAAACTAGAGTTGCTTTCACTCTAGCAGAAAATTGCCTAGTGACCTGAGATGAGTCATAATGGTCTCTGACTTCTTTTACAAAGAAACAAATCTGGATAAGGTGGTTTGTGGTGGTGGTGGTGGAGATGGTGATGGTGGTGATGGTGGTGGTGGTGGTGGTGGTGGTGGTTGTGATAGTGGTGGTAGAGGTGGTGATGGTGGTGGTGGTGATGGTGGTGGTGGTGGGTGGTGGTGGTGGGTGGTGGTGGTGGTGGTTGTGATAGTGGTGGTGAGGTGGTGATGGTGGGTGGTGGTGTGGTGTGGTGGTGGTGATGGTGGTGGTGATGGTGGTGGTGGTGGTGGTGGTGGGTGGTGGTGGTTTTTGGTGGTGGTGGTGTGGTGGTGATGGTGGTGGTGGTGGTGGTGGTGGTGGTGGTGGTGGTGGTGTTTTTGGTGGTGGTTGTGGTGGTGGTAGTGGTGATGGTGGTAGTTGTTGTTGATGGTGGTGGTGGTGTTTTTGGTGGTGGTAATTGGTGGTGGTGGTGATGGTGGTGGGTAGTGATGATGTTTGTGGGTGATGATGGTGTTTTTGGTGATGGTGGTATTTGTGGGTGGTGGTGGTGGGTGATGGTGGTGGTAAGAATCCCAATCAACGCCTGCCGCTCTAATAAACACTGTTGACACCACTGCATTGATCCTCACTCTGGCATTTATCACACTATGTGCATCCAGATCTTCCCAGAACAGATCCCGAAAGTGAGCTAAATGGGCTCATGTTTTTATTGAGGGGAATGCACACATGAGAAGAAATGAGGGAGTGTCAGGCTGGCTAGAGCAGCCATCAAACACTGTGTTAGTCTGTCCTTGAGTACAGAAGAGAGGGGAGAGGGATGGGAATTGGCACTCTGGACCACCCACAGCCTGAGAAAGGTTTGGAAAATCTGTCAAAGAGTTCTTGAGTCAAAGTCAGCCATCCAGGAATTTCTGGGGGGTCCCATGGCATCCTTGCAAGTTCAATTCTGGGCTGAGAATAGCTCATGAGAAGCACACCTGCTATACAGATCAGGCAATGGATCCCACAGAAGCTTCCCACAGCTCATGATCAATCTCACACCCTCTAACTGGGACCTGCAAGTGCATGCTCACAGCCATCGCAGCTCCACTGCAAAGACAAAGGCCAGAGGACTAAGCAAGCCAAGGCCAAGTGGCTGGGATTGCAGAGGCAAGACTACAACTAGAATAATAATCTGACTTGGAAGTTACCTCTGCAGTGGAGCATAGGAAAGGCACAAGTAAGAAACAAGGCCCTTCTGTTCAAAACGCAGAAAGGAATTTTCTTCAGACAGGCCTGAAAATGATTTCTGGTGTGTGGAGTTCTTCCCCATGGAGTGTATTGATAATGGATAGGTCCCATAATGCAATGGCCTATCATACTTCACAGCTCCCACAGAAAAATATACAGCAGTAAAAGGGCTATAGCGAGCTGATGAGAAAGGAAACATTGGGTGGATGTGGTAAAATATATGCATACACGAATGAAACTTTCAAAGAGCAATAACTTCCCTTCCACTCATTTTTAAATGTTTTCTCATGAATATTCAGAGCATTTCCTCATGACCTGTGTGGGGATGGAAACAGGACCACATATGGAAGTCAGCCTTTTAGTGGTTGAGTAATTTCTTAGTAATTTTATATTACTTGTTTTTTCCCATGTCCTGAAGACTTCATGGTATTGCTCATTCTTAAACTCAATCAACACACATGTGATCTCACCTTGTCCCATGCTTGGTACTGGGGGCATGTAAGTGAATAAGACATATCCTTTGCCTTCAGAGCCAGCAATAGGATTGGCACACACCTATGCCTGCATGAATCTAGCTTATCTTCACAAGGTTGTTTATGGGGGGCAGATAAGGAAACTAAGGCCTAGAGAGATGAGCTCTAGTAACTTTTTTAGTGAACAGAGTCAAGCTCCACTCTGTCTTCAGATGCCTAACCCTGACAGATGCCCTGTCACACTGCTAAAAGCTAACAGCATCCAAAGGGCTAAAGATCTCCTGAAAACCTGAAACAGCCACCTCAGAACTTCCATCAGCACCCAGACAGAGTACAACTGCGTCTGCAGTACACTCACCGAAAGTGGCAATCCACTCCCTCTCACATCCCTACCTCACCTCCCACCTACCCCCAAGGCCTAAAATCCTTCCCAAGATGCCTGCACATCAGCCCCAGAGAACCCTAAAAGCCCGAGACTAAAGCTCTCCCAGACTCCCTAAAGGGCTTCCCCCAGGCCCAGGAGGAATTCACTTTCTACATAGGGCAGGATTGGTGAAGAAAGGCCAACAAATCCACCTCCAGCACACCAACCATACCTGTCTGTAGCTACTAAGGCAGCCAGCAGTCAGCCATTTGAAGGGAGTGTTCCCTCCTAGGATTCCAGATACCCCAGAAGCCAAACATGGCTTGTCTTGTTTCCATGTGACTCCTATGTGTGACAGTTCCTTACTGTAAAGGCAATCAAGCTAGTCCCTTTGAGAAAGGCAATACAGTCCAGTCTATAAACACAATGAGCAACCCCCAAAGTGACACTATGCCTTTGAGTTAAGTGTTGCTTTCTCTACCCTGTCCTCCCTAAAGCTTCTTACAACTCCATTCACAATCGCTAAGCTATGAGAAGCTACCTAGCAGTGCACCCACAGAGGACTAGGTAAGGAAAACATGGAGCTGTTTCCAGCCATAAAGAATGAGATTACGCCACTGCAGGAAAATGGATGCAACTGGAGGTAATCATATTAAGCTCATTAAGTCAGCCTCGGAAAGACAAATACTGCATGTTTCCTCTCATCTGTGGACCCTAGATTTTACAGAGGCATATGTAAAATTATGTACATACAGATGACAGGCAGGTAGAAGTCAGACTGTCTAGTGGGAAAAGGGGGGACTAAGGGGGGAGGAGCAGTGGGATACAATAGAAGTACCCAAAGTGTATTATAAATATGTATGAAAATAACCACATGTAATTCAGCAGGGTGAAATAACAGAATTTTAAAAGATCTTAAACTCCAGCATTCCCACCACTCCTGAGGATCTATAAGCAGGTATGGTTGCTGGGGGGGGGGGGAGACATCCTTTTCAGTGCTGGGGCCACTGGTAAGTTGTCCATGTTCCTGTCAATAACCCCTTCTGCCCATGTCATGATGAAATTCATTGAGGAAAGAAAGAAAGAAAGAAAGAAAGAAAGAAAGAAAGAAAGAAAGAAAGAAAGAAAGAAAGAAAGAAAGGAGAGAGAGAAGAAAGAGTAAAGGGGGCTAATTGACATGGTCAATATATATGATATGTATGAAAATGTCGATGTGGAACACATTATTACGCATAATTACTATGTGATAATAAAAACCTTTAGAAAATAAACTCAAGATATAACAGGCCAAGGTGTAAGAACCTAAAGAGCCAACAGAAAGAGAAAAAGATGGCTAAGAGCAGGCTGGCCCACTGCCTCCTACCTGCCCTCGTCTATCTCCCCAGCATGATGCCCGTTTTCTCTCACCTGAATCACTGCCACAGCTTGCAGGCCCCTCTCCTTTAGTTCCATCCTGCACATCACAGCTACCTGGAGCTCCCCAGTGAAGCAGACCTGCTGCAGGTAGCACAGGTCCAGGGTAAAGAGCAGACTCCCCTCCCCGTGGCTTGCTCCAAGACTTCCACCCAGGACTTGGCACTCGCCTATCTCCCTACCCCACCCGCTTCCACACCCCTCCAAACAACCTTTGCTCCAACCAAACCCAAACCTGCCCACACTAAGCCACCTAGTTACACCACTGTCCTGGAGAAGCAGGGCCCTGTTCCCCCATTCCCTTCCTCTTACTCCGTTTTTGACAAACTTCTAGCAACTCACATGTGTCACCACTGAGAAGTCCTCCTTGATCAGTCACACCCAGGATGGCCACACATCCTGCCTCTATGGCTCAAGTTAGAACGTATGAGTGCTTATAAGTAGAAGGCTCTTAACGAGAGTTTGTTCCACTCCTGAACTCACCCATTCATCCCTACCAGCACTTATAATATTGAGCTCATATACGGGCTCCAAAGAAAAGTTGATGTTGGTAAATCAGCATGTTGAAGCAGTCCTGGTGCTGTTGTATGTTTTCAGAGGCAGACATCTAGTCTCAAGTGTTAAAGCTCTCAGAAGACAAAATGATCTGAGCACCACGGGGCATCTGATTTATAGAAATGAGTTAGAAGGAGACACTGCACTGTGTTCCAAACACGCCGTTCTGGGCTCTCCTTTTAATTGAGTACTAGCAAGTTGTTTTGATTTAGCTATATAGAGTAACTTTTATGTAAAAAAGAAACCTACATGGTGCCACCAGTTACTCTCAGGAATTCATCTCTCATCCAAAACAGGCCAAGTTCCCCTCTAGTCTTCCTCCCTTCTGACTAAGAAACTTAGATTTGAAGACACCCAAGACTTTAGGGCTTTTCTTGCCATGCTCCATTACTGCATACCCCAGACAGGAAGAGTATAAAGGAAACAGGCTCATTTGAGGCTTAATGGACCAGCAACCCCATTTGGGGGACTAGTAAGCACATGGTTTTTCCTGATTGTCCCATGATCTTCTGCATCTTTTAAGCAAGGTCATAGCACAAAGCAATGGCAGTAACGGGATGAGAAGGAGCCCAGAGAATAAAGCTCCTAGGACTGGGGGAATGGTCATCCAGTCTACTACCTGCCCTGAGTTTGCAATCCAATACAGCACCATAGTTCATACAAAGCATTAGGGAAGACAGAAAGCAAGCACCCTGGAGAAAGAGGCCTTAGTTCCCCCATTTCATCTTCTCCTTACTCTGCTCCAAACATACCCCCCTCCCTCAACATGGCAAAGTAAGGAAGCAGAATGCCATTCAGAAGGGTCCACACAATGAGGCAGGACACATTGCTCCATGTTTAGTTATAAGCAAGTACTCAATGAACATGAGCTTTCCACATCATCCAGAGTAGAAAGGACTGTGGGAGCCATGGAAATACATGCAACAAGTGTGCTCTAGCTATGCTGGGAACGAGGACCAGGAGTCTGCCATAGAGCAAGTGGAGGCAGAGAGGAAGGAAAACCAGTCACAGGTACAAACACACTTGACTATGAGCCATCCAGGGATACTTAAAAACGTAACCAGGCCTGCCAGTGGTGGCACACGCCTTTAGTCCCAGCACTCGGGAGGCAGAGGCAGGCAGATCTCTGTGAGTTCGAGACCAGCCTGGTCTACAAGAGCTAGTTCCAGGACAGCCTCCAAAACCACAGAGAAACCCTGAAAAAAAAAAAAAAAAAAAAAAAAAAACAGGTCTATAGGTCAAGATACAGGGTTTAAAGGCAAAGCTGGAAACAGCAGGAGGCATAAATGGGTTTAAATCTTCTTAGTGAGCATGGGAAGCCATCAACACAACCAAAGAGTCACAGAATGCTATGTGGGGTGAGCAAGCAGGGTCTAGCAACACTATGAAGGAGCCTGTGAAGTAAGAGACTAACAGGAGACAGTGTGGGTAGATGTTAGTGAGATGAGGGCTTGAGGGATGGCCAGCTATTAAAAGCACTTGCTGCACAAATGTGGGGACCAGAGTTCAGGTCCCAGGACCCATATAAAATCTGTGTGTGGTCCCTTGTGTGTCTGTAACAGCAAAACTACAGGCAGCAGAGACAGAAGGACCGCAAGCTCCTGATTCAGCAAGAGACCCTTTCTCAAAATAACAAGGCACTGAGTGATGGAGGAAGATGCTCAGTGTCCTCCTCTGATCTCTGAACCAAGCATGCACACCTACTCATGTCTCTGCCCACACCACACACGTGTGAAAAAGGGCAAGTTTACAGGGTGACATTATGTCCCTAACTTAGACAATCACAAGGAAGACAAAGCGGAAAGGAGAGCAAGAGGTGTGAAGTAAGTAAAACCCACAGGTCCCTAAGATTAATGGGCAGTCAGAAGTGATGGGGCAGGGGGTTAAAGGGCACAGTGCTCTGCAAGGCAGAAAATGCCGGAGACTTGAGTCTCCTGTCTCTCAGAACACCCAAAGGAGCTGTCCTAAACACACCAAGCACAAGGAACTGGAACTCAGGGGGAAATCCATCTGGACCCCAGGGTATGAGTGTGATGAGTATCTAAGTGGTACTGAAGCCGCAGGACTGAATGAAGTAGTCCAGAGGGGGTTGTAAAGTGAGCAGAAAGTAAAAGATGAGCTCAGGGGAGGAGCATTTAAGGGACAATGGATGAGCATAATGCACAAAGGATTCGGAGAAAAAAAAAAAAAACAGAGAGGAAGTCGGGGGAGAGGGGTAGCCTAGATGTAGGAGTGATGACGAATCATGGGACAGAGTGATGGAGAATCTCCTACCTGGGGCACATCCAGCATCTTTCATGCGGCCTGGCCCACAAGTGTGGATATGTGCCAGATGAACCTTTACTGTCCTAGGGAATCATTTGTCTGTTTCCACCACATCCTGATTACCAGAAACCCCTCTTCAAAAGAATACCTGTTCTAGAACTCTCGGGCTTGCTAGAACTCTTAGAAACTGACAGGATGAATTTGTTGACTCCCACTAAAGTAAACCCTTCCCCACCCACTCAGGGGCAAAGAGCCTGGGACCCAGAGTGGCTCCTATATTTGCTGGGCTGGGGACCCAGCTACCCGTTGTGCTCTCCTTTGACCTGACCCCCGATGTCAAGACTGGAGAAGTGAACAGCCACCACTGCAATTCTTGTGGTTTAGTTCAAAATGCTTCTGTAATATATTTTGATTCATGCCCCATTTTTTCCCTCTGAAATCCAAATTAAATAATATATGCAGTTGCATCTCTCAAAGTATATTCTTTCTTCTGTATTTGGAATCCTATTTTGAATGCCATTGGTAGGGTCTTTCCTTAGAGTTAGAGGTTTGCCTCTGGCCGGAGTCTTGTCAAAAGCTGTTACCCCTCTTCACTGGGTCCCCTCCTATCTAGGCTCCAAGCAACAGCCAGGAAATCCTGCTAAAAACCCTACCTTTCTCTTGATCAAAACCCCACAGCACTTTCAAAGGGTTAGGGTTAGGGTTAGTGCCCATGTGAACAGGGCTCCCCTCCTTCCTCCAGCCTTCTTTCCCTCCACACACTCTTCTCTCACTCTGCAAAGTCTTCTTCAGACATACTCAAGTAGATTTTCAATAGCTGTTCTGCTGTCACCAACTTTCCTTACAGATCCATAGTGGGAAACAAAAAAAAAAAATGTATTTCAACCTATGGGAAAGAAAACTCCTACAACTTCAGTCCATAGCTCATTCTCTTGCCTAGGAAATCTGTTCATCACTCTCAGCCAATCACACTGATACGAGTAGCTAGAGAAGTGTCAATAGATTCTATGGCAAAATACTTTAATGCACTAGTATTTATAATGAGAGAGAAACGCACTAGTATTTATAATGACCTAGACACTCAATGTGTTTATCAGTTATCATTCAATCAGTGAATGTCAACTTTGTACCAGTAACACTCCCTAATACCCGATGTCCAGGCTGTCATTCGTTAGGAGACTGCAAGAACCAGTCTTTGAAGTGCAAGGCCACCAGACAGTAGCACACCACAAGAGTAGGTGTCCATGACCCTAGAGTTTTGGGAGGAGGGGTTGTTGTTTGTTTGTTTGTTTGTTTGTTTTGTCTCTCAACACAGCCCTGCCTGTCCCTGGAACTCACTATGTTGAGCAAGCTGTGCTCAAACTCACTGAGACCTACCTGCTTCTGCCTCCTGAGTGCTGGGATTAAAGTGTGTGCTACCACACCTAGCTGACCTTTGAGTTTCAATCTCTTGCTCAGAGCTTCCTCCTCTCCTCTGATCCACTTTCTTATTGTCCCATCCCCCACCCCCAGCCTCTGATCAGAACCTTGCCTACGTCTTCAGCTTCTTGGTGCATCTGCCTGCACATTTTCCTAGGACCCTCCTATACTCCGCATGTGACTCAGGTAGACTCTATTGAATCTCCATAATAGCGGGGCCTCCCTTGCTGCTCTAAGACTTGGGCCTCTAGCCCATCCAGTCCCCATCTTCTTTGTGGAAATTAATGGTAGACCTGAATTCTCTTCATGATTCCCCAGATCCTTCCATCCAGACCACCTTTCCTGTCAGGAACCCAATGTCAAACTACCAAAGCCTCCCAAGGTCTCTAGTTCTCACCACTGCCATCCTTACCTCCCTCCTCCGAATTTCAACTGGGAGTTTGTAATAGATCCCCAAAGCAGATCTGTTTGTGATTTAATGCAACTTAATTTACTTAGAAGAGACCCATAAAGAGAGTGGGAGGAGCAGGGAAGCAGGAAGTAAGTAAGGGAACAATTCCAAGTAGAGTTCTAGACTTTGACTGAGCCCATGGGGGGGGGCGTATTCCTGAGTCAGAATTTCTTTCCAGTGTTTGTCCAACTTTGAAGCTCTTAGTCAGTCTCTCACCCTCTTACTCAGTCAGTAATCATATATGGGGAAACCCTGGAGGATGAGAACTCCTAGAGGCATCAAGAAAGAGATCCCAGTGGGCAAAGGAAGGTTATAGATATAAGCCAGAGAGGAAAACACACACAGAATAGAAGATGGTGTACAGGGAAGAGCAGATCTGAGAGACAGCAGCATCTATGTGAGGATGCAGGAAGAAGACAGCCCTCTAGGGACCGTGGAACAGGCCCTCACAGGACACTGAGTCTGTCTTGGCTTTGGACTTCTCAGACCCATGAGAAATAAATTTCTGTCCTTTCAAAGCCTGCCGTATTTTGGTACAGCAGCACAAGCTAACTGAGGCATTAACTTGAGCATCTCCCTCCAGCTTTCTCTCTAATTACTCCCAGATTATATTCCACATCTGCTTTCTCCTCTGTTATGTCCTCCCTGCACTCCCCCCACACACCATCTCTTCTGCATCCAGCTTAGATTTCATGTTCAACACTTCCCTTCAGCCAACCGACTCAATTTTCCATTTACCCTCTTCTTTGTGATGGCTAGCCTTCATTGTATCTTAACTAGATTTAGAGATGGCGGTGCATGCCTTTAATCCCAGCACTCAGGAGGTAGAGGTAGGCAGATCTCAGTGAGTTCAAGGCCAGCCTGGTCTACAGAGATAGTTCCAGGACAGCCAGAGCTATACAGAGAGACCCTGTCTCAAAAACAAACAAACAAACAAAAAACAACTACAAAATAATCACCATAGAAACACACCTCTGTGTCTTTGAGGGTTTTTTCCATAAAAGTGTTTAGCAAAGCAAGGAAGCCCTACACTGAGTGTGGGCAGTGCCATCCCATGGGCTGGGGCCTGAACTGAATAAAAGGGAAAGAAACTGAGCATCGGTCACTCATCTCCCAGCTTCCGGACTGTGGATGCAATGTAAGTGACCACCTCACTCGCCTGCTGTCATGACCTCCCGTGGAACTGTGAGCCAGGATAAACCTTTACTTATTCAAGTTGGTTCTGTCAGCTATTTTGTTGCAGCATTGAGCAAAATAACTCATATACCCTAGAACACCTGGAAGTGTACCTCTCACAGTACTTTCTTCCTTCTCTGCCTCTACAAGTGGGATGCTGAATACTTCTGGAGAGATGGCGTCACCTTGGGGATTGCTACCATTCTCAGTGCACAGCAGTCCTGTTTCCCTGCTGTCATGCTGAACATTATGAAGACACTAAGGTAAGCCTCACTATTAGTAGACATGATATGGACATAGACACTCTACAAGATACATATTTACAAAAGGATTTTCCACAGAAAGCATTAAATAGTAAACTCTTGTGTACACCTAAACTAGACCTGGCTTCTATCTATGCATTTTAAAGAATAAACTATTTATGTCAAATGTGGTGTGCCTTCCCCATTGCCCCTTTTCCGGGCTACTGAGACGGAGGCTCAATGCCCCCAGCATATTCTGCTTTGCAAGCTGTCCCAGCTAACAACATTTGCCAGCCTAGTTGCTCAGTGCTCCTGGCTCATTGCAGCCACTTGAAACCGCCTTCAGAAAAACTTCAGTAAGAAAAAAAAAAAAAATGTTTAGACACGTCTTCCTTCACTGTGCCTACTAAGCTACAAAAATAAACAAGATCCACCAAAGGGAGAAGACAGTTTGTACAAAACATCCTACAAGACAGCTTTGCATTTGAGCATCACCCTCTGGGTAATCTCCCCTATAAAAAGGTTCCTCTAAATGCAAATTCGTGCCGCTGACATCAGCACCATCTCAGGGACTTGCTGCTAATGCAGCCATCAGAGGCAAGGAGTGGGTGTGGGTTGCAGGAAGAGAACGGCTAGAAAGGAAAGGTTGTCCACAGAGTAACTCGTGAGGCTGCGGAGACAGTGACGTCGGAGGTGTGGGAATCCATTCATCTTAAGAGTGAGATAGTAATAACTCTGATTAGGGAAGTCTTCAAGGAATCAAGAGACTAACTAAAAATTTGAGGAACTAGATTCCCTGTAGGAAGACAGCTCTGTGGATTCCCAGTAACAGCTGGGTCTAGAGGATAGGCTGGCCTCTGCTGAAGGCAAGAGTCAGCACTCCCTGGGAAACCTTGAGGCTGAACCAGACTCCTAGGGAATTTTCCACACCAGCTGCTGAATACCTCATCCCATCCCCAAAATATCCTCGCTTGCTAGCAATTCTTTCTGCCAGAGGGTAAACTCCTTAGGATGTCCCTTGACAGCCCTTTCATCTCTTTCTGGGTCTTTTAGCCAAGCGTTGGTGGTGCTTGCCTTTAATCCCAGCACTCGGGAGGCAGAGGCAAGTGGATCTCTGTGAGTTCAAGGCCAGCCTGGTCTACAGAGTGAGTGCCAGGACAAAGCAATACAGAGAAATCCTGTCTCAAAAAACAAAACAAAACAAAACAAAACAAAAAAAAAAACTCCCAATCTCAATGCACAGAATACCTTGGTTAAGTCCAAAAAAGGAATTCAACAGAAGTTCATCAAGTGTCAGGTGTAATTGAGGAACCAGGTGCACAAAGATGAGCAGCAGACACCCTGCTGTACAGGAGCTGAGCAACTGTGGTAGAAGTATCTTCTTGGCTGTAGGGAGTAGAGGGTGTTGCCTTCACCTCCACCTTCCAGTGATGCAGAAAAGGCTCAGCACTCGTTCTAGGGCTCAGAGGTTACACACACCCTCGTGTGGCTCCTATAGAAAGCAGCCAACCTTCACCTAGCTCCTTATGTTCTTCAAGGGTAGCCAGTCCAAAAGCAAGAGTGGGCAGAAGTTTGCTCCAGAGACATCTTCAAGAGCCGAATCCTTTCTCACCATAGATCCTCAGACTCAAGACAGTTAACCAGACAAAATCTCTGTGGCCAGTTAGATGCAACTGAACAGCCATTATAAGCATCCTCACCTCCAAGGAACCATGAGATTTATTATTTGAAAAGCTAAACCGAATTACATACTTAATAGTAGCACATAGTAGTGTTACGTAATGGGTGTAGAATAAAAGAATTCCTGTCAGCTTAAGTGAATGTTAATGGCTGGCATGTGATCCTTCAATATTGAACACAGCCAGGGGAAACCACAAGACAAAAAGGGCCATTTTCATAGAAAGTAAAATCTAGCCTTCAGGTTCTCAGGTTCGAGCCAAGGGAGGGAATATTTGCAGAAAATCCTAGTTCATGTTTAATTCATCAAACATTTTTAATTCATTTCCTTGAAATTGCCTCTAAAGAGGTCATCTGAAATAGTCTTGTGGTTTCGCCTCCTCCACCTCATGGAAAAGAGGAAAATAGGCAAAGAGATTGCCATACCCAATTAAAAGAGCAAATGACTCAGCCTGGCTCTTGTGGAAATTGTGGGCATTTCTGAAAGTTCTTTGCCACTTGAAGATTTTTAATGGCCCCTCAGAGGCCAGCTGCACTTCCTTACACTACCATGCTGAGAGGTGATCTACTCAACAGACATTTGCACCACGGACACCAGGTGTTTGATCCCACAAGCACATGCTGAAGTATTCCACAACTAACTCACCAGGGACTTCTACATGAGGCCCAGTCCTCAGCTGCTCTGTGTTATACCTCAAGTACAGGGTAGTCATTGTCAATATAAACCTATTTTCTTCATGGCACATAAATATATGGTGCAATTTTCTTTGTTTCTTCTCTCTCTCTCTCTCTCTCTCTCTCTCTCTCTCTCTCTCTCTCTCTCTCTCTCTTGGACAGGGCCTCATGGATCCAGACTGGCCTCAAACTACTAATTAAGCCAGGATGACCTTGAGCATTTATTCCTCTTCTCCCTACATCCCAAGTTCTAGGACAGCAGGCACCTACTGCTACCCACAGCTGGCCTATGTGGTAGTGAAGGGCCAGCTCAGGGCTTCGTGGGTGCTAGCCAAACACTCTACCAGCTGAGCTACCTCCAGACAATAATGCAATTTCTATCAAACCAGCATTCGATGAGAACTATGTGCTCAGCACCCTATGAGATGTTCTAAGAGAATTTAGTGAATGCATTAATTATCACTAGAACTGGTGGGTAAAAAAAAAAAAAATCACCATTTTAACCATTGGAAAGTGAACACTCAAGGTGATCTTTCATATTCAACAAGGAAAAATGCAGGACAACCAGTTAAATTTATGTTTTGCACAAATAACCACAACGAAATTTTAAGTGTATCCCAAATTTCCTTCTGAAATCCAAATTTTACTGGATATCTGGCGTTTTCTCCACCAACCCCAAGTTATGGGCTAAAGAAGCACAGCCATTAACCATCCAACACACCAGCCAAAATCAAACTAGAAATTCTATGCTCAGTGCTATGGTTTGAATGTGTCCCCCAGAGTTTATGTGCTGCAAACCTGATGTCCAAAGTAACAGTGTTAAAAAGTAGCACCTGTAAGGAGTGATGGAGCTAGGGAAGTGACTCAGTAGCAGTAACAGAGCATGTCCTTAGTGTGTGTGAGGCCCTCGGTTCAATTCCCAGAACAAAACCCAAAAAGGTAATCCGACCACACAGGATCTACTCTCATAAGTGAGCCAATTTCACTGTCCAGGGAGCACGTGGGTTTGCTGTAAAATCAGGTTTGCTCAGACTTACATATTTAAATAATGTCACAAGGCCATCACAAATTTAAGTATAAGGTAAATGGATCCTTCTAGAGCAAATGTGGCCCTCCTAATAACTAATGAAGAAACAATACACATTAAGATTAGTAGCAGCCCATACACTATTCCAAATGCTTAATCTCTTAGGCATCCTTGTTTTATTATCATATGTATGTCTTGGCTAAGATGAAATGACTACCTCCAGATTTACAGTGAAAGTAACTAGGTTCCCTCTTCTTCTCTTCTCTTGCCCTCTCATATTCCACCATAGATAACATGGCAGGAAGGCGCTGGATGCCAGCATCTTTTTCTTTCTTATTGAAAATCAATTTTTCCCATATAATATATTCTGACTACAGTTTCCCCTCCCCCAACTCCTCCCAGATCCTCTCTATTTCCCCACCCATCCAAATCCACTCCCTTTCTTCCTCTTTCCTGTTAGAATACAAACAGATCAAATCATAATAATAAAATAAAATAAAAACAAACTAGCTAGAATAGGACAAAACAAACAAACAGAAGAGAAAGAGTCAAAGAGAAAGCACAAGAAGCACACATAGACACAGAGACACTTATGTTGGTGCCAGCAACTTGAGTTCAGACTTCTCAGCTTCCATGACTGTGAGAAACAAGTTTCTTCTCTCTAATAAAAACTAAGTCTGTGGTATTTTGTTATAGCAACAGCAAATATGCCAAGACAGTGAGTGTCAATCATGAAAATGTGCAAAAATAAGCAAGCTTCCACTTCTGTCATGCTATCAGGCCTGCTTTTGGCAAAATATCCAAGACCTCCATGTTACCAAGTCCCAGGGCCACTATCAGGGCCACACATGACTCAGTCTTTCGGTTGTATTCATAAGAAGTCATCTAGAATAACATGTACAACTCTTAACATGACTCAAGGTCTGGAATCAGGCCTCTGCCTCCATCTCTCATCTCCCCTCCCAGCCCTGCATCTCTCCCTCCATGCTCCAGCCTTCATGTCATTTATGTTCTTTTCTGCCTGGAAGGCCTTTCCCCAATCTTCTGTGACTAGCCCCTTTCTTCCTTTTGGGTCTGTGTTTAAATGTTATCACAGCAGAGAGGTCTTTTCTAACCTCTTTTAATAACTGCATTATTGTTATGTTAGCTCGACTGGGTCACGGGATGCCCAGATATCAGTGCAAACATTCTATAGAAGGTGGTTGCTTTTAGATAAAATTAACAACTAAATCAATGAACTGAGTGAAGCAGTTCATCGTCCATGATGGGGTGATCATCTTAGTCAGCTGGAGCACTGAACAGAACCATATAGCTATGCTTTCTTAAGTAAGAAAGCTTTCTTCAGCCCCCAGACTCATCTCCCAGTGGGAATTCTTCTGTTGACTTCCCTGATTCAGACTTGAACTGGAACTAAACGACTGGCTCTCCTGGGCCTGCAGCTTTCTGACTCATTCTGCAGATCTCCAGACCTGCTTACCTCCACAGTCATGCAGATCAAGTCCTTATAATTCAAAATATATTCAGAGACATCCCTTGTGGGCTCTGTTTATCTGAAGGATCTTGGCCGCCTCCTTTTTCTTTACCACAGCAAGGCTCATGAGGGTAAATATATGATTTGATGGTCTACTGTTGAATATGCCGCTCTCCCCGGATCCTTTCCCACTAGACTACAAACCCCCATGGGCAGATAACTTGCTCACTTAGTTCACTCTTACGCACTAAACATACTTGGCGTAAGTGAGCACTTACTATGAATGCACAATACCAAAAGAAGACAGTCTGTAGTTAAATAGTTTTACCAAAAATATAACAACAATAATCTGCTTAAAAGGCCTTTTGGATAGCAGCTAGCCCAATTTCTTCAACCAGAAGATCTGCGTAATTCGCCCAAGACAAATACTAGAACCCAGATACAAGGCCAGCTAGCATCTATCCAACTCTCCAGTGCAACCTCTATCAAGATCTCTTATTGCCTTCGAGTTCTGTTGCAAGGAATTCTATGAGATGAGAGAGTTGCTTGAGCCGTGCTGTCATTTATTTGGACACTTGGCTCATGTTTCTCAGTTTGGCACTAATAAGTCCTTCAGTCTCATCGGGTTTCAGTCTTTGGTGTTCAGGATTGCACTTAGGTCTATGAGAGCAAAAGAAAAACAGCCAGGCAATACCTCAAAGTCCAAATGCTGAAGATTTGGAGACTCCAGCTTTGGGAGAATATCCTAGTACAAATCAGCAAACTAAACAATACACTATATCAAAACAATCACATTTTACTCCTAGGAATCCACTCAAGATTCTGAAAAGCACATGGAGGAATGACCTTGGAAATGACAGTACATAAGATGTTTTTATTCCTATAACCTGGAAGCTTGGTATCAAGCCTTCCGTGCCAAAGAGTCAACGGTGGCTGAAATCCACAACTTCCCCATAGTGCTGCCATATTGCATAGTTCTAAACAGTGCCATTCACAGGTGCACACTATACAACCAGCACTGCCATATGTGGTTATCTTACCTAAAGATTTGGTTTAGCTTATTTGGGATTATATTACAAGTGTCCTTGCATCAGAAAATTCACATTTATTTTAATCCCAAATGAAGAATTGCTAGGTGTCTGTAGAACTTCTCTGCTTACTCTAGAAAATCAAGATTGTCATACTTTAAGATTACTTTCAATCTCTTCTCATCTGGCAAACTTTGCTGTGTGGAAATAAAGATTTCATTCTTTCTGGCATGCATTTATGTACAAAACTACTCAGGAAATTGTAACAGACATGTAATCAAACTTAAACGTGTGTGTGTGTGTGTGTGTGTGTGTGTGTGTGTGTGTGGTATGTGTGTGTGGTATATGTTTGTGGGTATGTACACATATGTATGTGGAGGTCAGAGGTCATTTCAGGTATCCTCTTTGCTTTTGTTTTTTAGACAAGGGTTCTCATTGAATCTGCAGCTCATGGATTTAGCTAGACTGGCTGACCAACAAGGCTCAGGGATTCACCTGACTCCTCCACCTACTCCAACATACTCTTCTTAGTCAGGGTTAATAGTGCTATAATGAAACACCATGACCTAAAAGCAGCTTGGAGAGGAAAGGACTTCTTTCACTCACAGTTCTGTGTAACCATTCATCTTCAAAAGCAGTAAGGGCAGGAACTCAATCAGGGCAGAAACCTGAAAGCAGGAGCTGATTTAGAGGCCATGGAGGAGTGGTACTGACTGGCTTGCTCCCATGGCTTGCTCAGCCTGCTTTCTTATAGAAGCCAGTACCACCAGGCCAGGGATAGCATCGCTCAAGATACTTATAGTAATCACTAAATAATTGCTAGCTATAGTTATGATTAATTAGTGGATAATTAATGGAATTGGAGATGTGCACCTGAACAGGGACTACAACGCTAACTAAAAAGTTTACATTAAACTCATTTTCTGTCTTATTTTGACTAGTTTTAGCTATCATTAGGGGTTGTCAGCAGTCTGCCTCCCCAGAGACCAGTTAATTGAAAGGCAAAGCATTTGTCTTTACCTGTTAGCTCACTGACTTCTCATAGCCTTTCAATATACCCTCACAGCAATTAACACAAACACTTGCACAGTTCAGAATCCATACAATTGTACTTAGTGTTCATTAAGTGAGTGAAAGCTTACTGGTTGTAATGACTCGGTCCTTGAATTCTGAAATAATTTAGGTTAAGAGTACTCAAGACCTTTTAATTAACAAAAGACTACACCCTGATCTGCAGAAGACATCCTGATTGCAGAGCATGTCCAGAATTTACAGGTTAATTGAGTTTTTTTCATTAATACATTTTTTGATGGGAGATATCCTTCTGTATATATGTTTCTCTTATTGGTTGATAAATAAAACACTGTTTGGCTGATAGTCAATAGAGGCAGGAAGATAGGTGGGACTAGGAGACAAGGAGAATTCTTGGAAAGGTATGCAGAAAGGTGCCAGAAAGAAATGCCATGGAGGGACTGGAAGGATCGGGAGCACCAGGTGTTCTCTGGTAAAATAAGGCCATGCAGAAATACATAGATTAGTAATTATGGATAATAATTAAGACAGAGTTAGCCAATAAGTAGCCCTAGTCATTGGCCAACAGTTTAATAATTAATATATAAGCCTTTTGTGTGCTTATTTGGGGCTGAAGTGTTGGTGGGACCTGCCTCAAAAGAAACCGCCAGCCACATATTTTGAGTAATTCTTTGAGGATTTCATAGAGTATGGTTTGATCATATTCCCTCCTTTCCACCGATCCCAGCTCCACCACTACCACCCCCCACCTTACTTTATGATCTGTCTTACTATAAATACATCTGGTATAATTGTGATGCCCAATTACTCTTGTGTGGGGAGCCTGTCCTGGGGTGTGGTTGGTCTACTAGGAGCCATATTCTTTAACAAAATTGACTTTCCTTCTCCCAGCAGCTATCAAGTGCCAATAACTCCTCAAGTACAAATGGGACTTCATGCTCACCTCCTCCAAACCCTCCATACTGGGCTATCAGCTGGCTTGAACTTGTGAAGATTTTATAGATGCCTTCACTGTCACTGTGAGTTCTTATGTGCAAATATCCTGTTAAGTCCAGAAAAAAAAACCTGGTTTTTTTTGTTTTTTTATGTTTGGGGATCATTACTATAGATCATGTACTGAGTTCTTTAGGGCTGGTGATCTCATAAATCACCTCCTATTTAAGCTCTGGGCCTAATTCAGTTTTTCCAAATGGCCACAACCATTTCTCCCATCCTCCATTTATTTTAACACTCTATCCAAGGGACTGTGGAATCTAGGCTACCTCTCCTTGAATCTGAGCAGGCTATGACTAAGGCAGAAAAGACAGCATTGCCACATCTGTCTGGTTCTCTTGGTACACTAAATCTTGGAATTGATGACCATGTTGTGAGGAAGTCCAAGTCAATTCACATGAAGAGCCACTGAAGATTGATCCTGTGTACAGTCCTCTGTCACATGAGCTGCAATGTCTCCCAGTGATTCTAGCCATCACTCTCCACCTTCCCCCAAGTCCCTATAGCTTTCCCATCTTCCCTGGTGAAATCACAAACATCTCAGAACACAAGCCATCCCCCTGTGCTGCCTAGATTTCTACAGTCCTAAGCCTGTGATGTAATAAAATGCTGGTTTTCTGCCAGGGAGTTGTTATTACAGCAACAAGAGCATATAAAAAATTGAAATGGGTGAAAACCCAAGAATAGAACCCAAGAATCCTATACATTGACTGGTAAACAAGCTGAAGACAATTCTAAAGCAACATTCTAGTACATACTACTCTTCAACCTTTAAGGTACACCATATGGAGACAATAAAAACCACTGCTATTCATTGAGTGCACTTATATAGCTGGCATTATTTCCAGTATTTTCCATGCATTAATTCATTTCAGTATCAAAGTTTACTTTCTGAACTAGGCACAGTTGCTACTCCATTTTACACGTAAGCAAAATCTAAACATGCCACTAGTTAAGACACCTAGCTGAGATTTGAACTTAGCCATCTATCTCCAGAGTAAGACACAGCATACTTGGGGTGCTTCTTCAGTCTTATGCCTCATGAATAATAATATATGTGAGTCATCTAGCAAGTGCTTGGCAGACTGTCAGCCCTCTACGAAAATGTTTCCTTCCTTCCTCAACACTGACATCACAGTTTAAATTGACACAATTCCTTTTGTTTTGGGAGACTTGGGGAATGTTGGTTTCTATGTTAAATGAGATGTCTTTTAAGTCAGGATCTCACTATGTAGAAATCCTCCTGCTTCAGCCTCTAGAGATCTGTGATTACCTTTGTACACAATACCACTCACTACTAGATATTGCCACAGTTTTTAAAGCAAAAAGTCTGCCCCTCTGAAAGCAAGGTGTATGTCTCTAACAATAGGTGACATTCATTGTCTACTCAATATATCTGCTAAAGTGTCCAATTGGAGTCTCACGCTGAAGGAGAAATCTGGTTTGAGCTCACACAACATCCCCAGATCTGCTTCTTCCCCCAGACTTCTGGGCCTCAGTTAATGCTGCTGCTGTCCTCCAGGAACTCAGCCAGACTCTCCAGTTGCTTTAGATCCCCCCTCTGCCCTGAGGTCCACAATTCATCGAGCCAACTCTACCTCTATAGCTATTGATCTCCACTACTTCTCTTCACCCCCAACTCCAAGTGCCCCAGTCTAAGCCCAGCAAACCACCTAGCACGTGACTCCAATCCGTCCACTGCTTTGTTGAAAACCTCCCCGTACTCCGAGAACAACCAAACTTCCCATTCCAGCTCCTGCCTGTGTCTCCAACTTCACCAGCTGCCATCTATGTTTATGTGACCCTCAGTGACAATGGGCTCCTAGTTTGTTCATCTTATCTCCAACCACTGGGACCTGCCCTCGCACTTCCACGTGGAACATTTTACCCAGATTCTTACCCATGGGCTCCTTCTTTAACACTTCTATCTCTTTGCCTATCGGCAAATGGCCAATCTCCCCACCGGAGAGCCTGAATCCTAACTTTAATTTCCTCCCAGTACTTCGTTTTCATTGCTGTCTGAAACTGTACCTTGTACCTATTCGCCTGCTCATTCTGTGCCTCTTTACAGCAAAAATAAATATCCCACCTAAAGAGATTTGTGTCTGTTTTATACATTGCCTATATCCCAGTATATAGATTAGTGACTACTGCATAACTGATGTCCAATGAATTCCTGATGAAATGAATGGGTACTGAACAGAAAGCATGTATACACAAAGGAATTTTATTCCACCATAAAGAAAAATTAAATCATAAAATTGCATGGAAATGAATGGTACTGGAAAATATTCTATTCACTGAGGCAGCCCAGGATAAGAAGCACAAATACCACACATTCTCTCTCCTAGGCAAAACCTAGCTTCTAATTCTTATACCTGTATATCTGTAGGAAGTGAGTGTAATATAGAGGCCAGGAAACTAGAAAGGGGTTCATGAGAGAGGAAATGAGGGTCTTCAAGCTAGTGGAATAGGAAGGGCTAATAAGGCGAATGTGATATGAAGGTGTAAGGAGGAATATTGGAAGTGGAAGGGTAGAAGAGGGAATTGGGACGTGAGGATGAGGGAGAGAAGAATGTGGGGAAGGAGAAATCAAAAGTATGTTTGGAGAAGTTACAAGGAAGCCTGTTGATTTTAAAATAATATTCTAAATAAAAATCAAAACAAAAAATTCAAGACACAAAATTTGTTTTTAAATGTTGAATAAAAAATCAGTGAATCCTCTAACTAGATAATAATTCCCTGGATGTAGAAACTAGCTATTGTGTGTCTCAAATTTCAAGCCAAATGTCTATCCCATGGAAGAGAGAGAGGAGGAGGGAGGGGAGGGGGGAGGAAGGGGAGGAAGATGGAAGGGAAGGAGAAAAGGAAAGGTAAGACAAGACAGAGGATCCTGAGACAGAGAAAACAAAAAATAACATGAGAGAGAAGTCTAAAAACATTCAACAATAAATTATACATAGTATTCATCTGATCAATCATTAAAAGAAAAATCAAGACTGTCCTTAAAAGGTCCAGAATGTATGAACTTGTACAAATGTGTCTAGATGCAATTATGCCCAAGGTAGTGGTGTCACCAAAGGAGTTAAGGGAAAGAAGCTGATCTTTGGAAATCGGAGAGAGTACAAATCCCTAGGCTAGGGAGGCTAGGGGCAGGGTGGTGTTTATCTCCCCACATCACCAGCACAGTCAGGACAGAAACCCCTGCAACTTCTCTTCTCCCTTGGGCCACATCAGCCAGTCAGTCTCAAAACCCCATCCACCCAGCTGGAGATGCAGCTCTGGGGTAACAATACTGGGAGAAGTGGAGGGAAAGAGAGAATAGGGAGGGAGGGAGAGAGAGAGAGAGAGAGAGAGAGAGAGAGAGAGAGAGAGAGAGAGAGAGAGAGAGAGAGAGAATCAGTCTAGAGTCAGGACTTCACCCATGCCTTGACTTTCATGTGAAATTTTTGTTTCTATCACTAAAGGAAACCCTGGCACAGACAAGGAATAATGAGCTCTTTAAGAGCCAAATGCTGGAGCAGGAAGGATAGTTTTGTGGTGAGGATTCAGTTCCCAGCAGCCAAATCGGTGGCTCACAACCACCTGTAACTCCAGCTCTAGTGGATCTGACACCCTCTTCCAGCCTCCTCCTCAAGCGCTGTGCGTGTGTGTGTGTGTGTGTGTGTGTGTGTGTGTGTGTGTGTGTGTGTGTGTGTGTGTGTGTGCATTTTTATTAAAGAAGATAAATCTTTTTTAAAACTTTTTAAAGACAAGTCAAATGTTGCTTTTCCCTCTGGCTTACCTGGATGCAACTTCTCTTCAGCCTTTGAGAACCACCTCACACACATTTCCACACAAAAACAGCTTTGCACTGGGAACTTTCTCTACTATTCACTCCCTCGGGTTGAAACAGACTCATTATCATGGTGATAAATGATTATGTTACATTCCTCTGAATATGAGCCCACTTTTGCCCAACTGTCAAGGGCCTGACTGAGTGGCTTTGGACCCTCCCTGGCAGTCTGGGAGAAATGCAGCACCTGCCTCCTGTGCACTCTGTTTGCCCCCATCAGCCCTCCATCGGCCCACCATCGGGGTGGCTTTGTGATCTGCTCTACCTCAGCTGCTCAGTCTTTATCTACAGTCTCTATGAAGAAGGTATGTTCACCCATTCTTCAGGAGACGGTACATGCATGGCAGAATGATAAATTTATACAAGCTGAAAACTCAGACTCAGTTCATGACAGTAGTCATGTGATCGTTGGTGGAAGAGAGGGATTGTAAGTGCTCTTATCATTAAAAATGGGAATTTTACCTTACCCTCTGTCCCTCCGCTCCTATCCTTAAAATGGGAACAGCCCCTTCCCCTCAGTGCTGTGGTAAGATTTCAGCAAGATACTTCACAACAAGTGCCTAGCCTAATACCTAGCATAGTGCATTCTTACGTGTCAACTCCTCTGATTATTCCATCACTATCCTTATATATTTATTTTGATATAGGTATTGTGGCTTGTTTACTTTGTGTCATCACCTTGAAGCAGAGAGGGTCTAGTACATGGTACATACTTAAAAGGTAATTTTTTTACATAAAAATGTGGCGTGGTCAGCAACATCTTGAGAAACTTCTTTCTAGCTTTTCCTTTGAATTTTCTTTTCATAAAATACTTCAAATAAATGGAAGTATAGTCATCCCTCAGTATCTGTGGAGTGCGCTAGCTCCAGACCTCCTATTGGTACAAAAGATTGAATGCTCAAGTCAGTTGTGTACAGTATAATGGTGTTTGTTTATCCACTCTTATTGTGATAGTCAATTGTTGTTGTCCACTTGACTGGACTTAGAGTCAGGAGACACAGCTCTGCTTGTGTCTCTGAGGATATTCCCAGGTTGATGTAGATGAGGTGCGAAGACCTACCCTTCACAAGGACTGGGACACTGGGCTGAAGAATAAGAAAGCTAGTTGAGTCTATCAGTCTTTACTTTTTGACTGTGAACACAGTGTGGCCAGCTGCCTCATGCCTCTGCCACCACAGCTAGACTACCTTTGGCATTTGAAATCTTGGAATTTTTGGCATAACCTGTAAAATTATTCTGGGTTCTTCAGTAGCTCAAAGGAAATAATACAGTGATTACTAAACAATGAAACAAAACATTTTACACTTTCTTGAGGTCCCTGTAATTAGAATCCAAAGAGAATTCCCCAGTACAAGAACAACTCCCTAAACATTAGAAAAATAATTAAAATTGTTCATCAGCTCCAAGTAGGGAATGTGAGTCCATCCTAAAGTAAGCTTCCCGAGGGATTTCCGGCTTTATTAAAAACCCCATACACTGAATTCTGGAATCTTAGCCACAACAGTATTTCTGATTTTTGAGTGTCTGAATAAAGTAACACATTTTGTTTTGTTGGTTTTTCAGAAAGGGTTTCACTGTGTAACAGTCTTGGCTGTCCTGGAACTCCCTCTAGAGACCAGACTGGCCTCAAACTCAGAGGTCCATCTGCCTCTGCCTCCTGAGTACTGGCATTAAAGGCGAGCACCACCACTGGCCCACAAGTAACAAATTTTTCATTTCCCAGGCAAGTAACTACTTCCCTGTCCTGTTAGCATGTTTCTGGTCTGCTCCATTCGCCTGGGTTCAAATTACCTCAAGACGTCTTTAGAATCTTGCTCAGAAACCATAGCATTAAATTCTGAGGCTGATTCTGTATAAATCTACCTAGTCTCGCCCTGCCATCTTTCAAGGACCCAAACAGCTGAGATCAAAGTCCATGTATATTATGAGATTTGGGGACACATTGAATATGAAAAGGATGATGGTGCCTGTACACCAAAGCTTGGATTCTGCTCTCATCACTTCCTGTGTACTATTAGACAACCACCTGCCAGTTTCATTCATGAAGCAGGATAGCAATGGCACTTAAGAAATACCCAACTTAGCTGGGCCTTGGTGGTGTCGCCTTTAATCCCAGCACTCAGGAGGCAGAGGCAGGCAGATCTCTGTGAGTTCGAGGCCAGCCTGTTCTCCAGAGCGAGTGCCAGGATGGGTTCCAAAGCTACACAGAGAAACCCTGCCTTGAAAAAACAAAAAACAAACAAACAAAAAATACCCAACTTGCAGGATTGTTTTGTTAGTGAAAGTAGTAGTGTCTTTAAAATGAGCAATGGTCAAACACTAGATAAAGTGATGTTACTGCCACTAGGCACTACTGGGTACATTCACCAGCCTTGATTCTTTCTTGGTAATCTCCGTCTCACACATCTCAGCCCTTGCTGCTGTCTCTTATCTGCCTGCTCTGTTTGGTGTCTAACAGAGTCACACTACATGACTTCTCAAATTTATGTAGCAGGCCAGAAAAATAGAAAATATGCAGAGACGGGAGAAACTGGAAAATGTCTCTCAATTCTGCTGTTATTGTCTATACAGCAGGAGTTGTTCATCTGCCCCTTCTGCTGCTTCTCCCCTGGACCCAGACATCCAACCATCTGAGGTCTGGGGTCCCTTCATCTACCTCACCTCAAAAATTGGAGGCTTAAAAAAATAAGTAAATTCCAAATGACGGTATTATACTGATCAAAGTGAGATGCCACTTTGGTATTGAGCAAGTATTTCCTACCAAATCTAGCACAACATCAGTCACAAATGTCCTTTATGAACCTTATGCAAAGTTAAATGACCAACTAAGTTGATATCATTGATTTAAAAATATACATGTTCTATGGCTGGGAATACAAATCCAAGGTAGAGCTTTTTGCCTGTTGTGTGTGAGACCCTGAGTTCTATTCCTATCCCAGAAAAAGTAAATAAATAAGCAGACAAACAAATAGGTGGATGGATTACATTCTGATTTCAAAATCGTTAAACCACCAAATGGACTTCATAATCTATTTTGGATAGTAGAACATTTCTCTTGATACAACATAAAACTGATCTCCTTGCTTTTTTGACTCCTGTATAGAACCCGGGAACCAAAAAATAAATGTGTCTTTAATGAACAAATGTATATGTGAATACACATTTCCTAATAGTCACTGTTACCTAAAAAAAGAATTTTGGTGGAACAAGAACATTAAATACTCATCATTTCACCAGTCTTCCACTTAAAATGTATCTTTAAAATAATAGTGAAATTCACTCTAAATAGCATGTACCCACTACATTAGACCTTGGTCCAGTAATAAAATCTAAAGCTACAGTGTCTATTCAACAGTTTCAAAGGCTATCATGTGTTTAAGTGTTTTATATCTGAGACTGTAAGATGTAAGGTACTTATTTAGAAACATCTGGTGGCATCCTTGGGGTGTACTTGAGTTTCCTATTATCTAGGAGACAGGATCAGCATCTGTGTTGATTGAAAATGTAGATCCATTTAACAGTACCATCTCCCTTTTTTTGTACCACCAAATTAGCTGTAGACCTGCAGATGTTTCCTGGCACTCAACCAGTCCCTTCCTGGTGATGGAGATGAAGGCCAATGAGTCATATTTCCCAAAGAAGTTTCCATTAGAAGAACCCAGTCTCTGCTCTCTACATAGAGCTACCCCTAAGAGTTGTTTTGTCCAACTCATTGCAATTAAAATTGGTACATCTCATCCCAGGTTCTACAGGGGTAGGCATCAGATAAAACAATTAAAAGATCAAGAAAAAGAAATACCAGATGAAAAATGGGTTGGATTGGGGTGTGTGGAGGAGGGGTATAGTAGCCATGTTTGCATGGTTGAGTGTGCAAGTGTGAAAACCAGAGGCAGACATTAAGTCGTGTGTCTTCCTTGATTACTATCCATCATTTTTGAGACAGGGTCTCTTGCTGAACCCGAAGTTGTTGAATTCAACTAAACTGACTGACCAAATGAGCTATACCCCATCCTGAGCTGGTTTTACAAAAGCACTCCTGGTCTTCTGTGTGCGCTAAGGATCTGAACTCAGGGTGCAACTGAATCATCTTCCAGTGCCTGGGTTTTGAGCAGCCAAGCATTGACAGAGTTCTCTGAAGAAACTTGCACACGTACTCTTTGCTCTCCAGTATCAAATCCCAGACTGCTCTGAGTAACCTTCCGTCTTCTCTTTGCCTAAACATACAGTCTTTTGCATGATGGCAGAACTGCATCCATAGGCACTAAATGTCACACCCTTTTGAGGTGGAAAACATGGGACAAAAGCATATGAACTTTTAACTACCTCTGACTCTGAAGACATTTAAGAGGAAATACCTACTTGATGGACAAAAATCAGTCACTCAGGAGAGATGTACATACGAACTCCAAGTGAGTGTGAGTGCAAATGTAATTCCTTCAAAAGCTCAAGCCAGACAGAATCCCGGCATTGACAGATGAGGTTGGTGTGAAGTTCACCCCTAGCTGAGAAGCTATCAGCAATTAATAGCTTCTGGGAGAGGCTATTTAAGGGTATGACCCCCCCAGTAGGTCAACCATACTCCAAAAAATGAACAAAGTCAAGAGTGTGTAGGCAACACAAATTGAACTCAATGGTTTGAAAAAAAATAACACAAAGCCAGGGGAGTAGGGAATAGGGGTGATCTGCGAACAGTGGTGGAGGGATAAATATGATCAAAATACATTGTACAACATTCTTAAAGAACTAATACTGTAGATGAGTTATTCATATGACATCTCCCAGCTTCCCAGGGCAAGTTAACCTTGTTCAAGTTAAGAGTAATAATGCCAGTATTCAGCTCCACCTTCTTGCCTCTTAGCCATGAAAATCTACAAAGAAATGATACTGCCACTTATCCTTGAGGATACTTAAAGATTAAATGGGAAATTAACCGAAGCCTGGTCTGCCTCTGCTCTTTCACAGTGAAGGATAATCTGTGAGTCAGGCCCACTGCCTGCCTCATTGTACACTAGAACTGCAATCATTGTCTTCTTAGCCGACAATCACTGTCCCCACTATCCATAGCTCACAAATGACGCTGAGCTCTGGTAATTTAAGAGAAACAATTGCCTTTGCAGAGTTAGTCACCAGTCAATGTCCATTTTCTATTCTATTTACACCTTTCTACTTCACTCTCCCTGGGGCCTCTCCAGCCCAGACCTGGAGCACAGTGACAGTTCACGGCCTCATTATTTCCCACCCAGATTACTGCAGTTTCTTCCTGAGCTTGCTGTTTTCCTTCCTGCTTATGTAGACTACATACAGGCACCCCATTGTTTCCAGAAGGTCAATTCTTTATATGTGATAGCCTTCCAAGGCTCCAAATTGCCTGTTGAATAAATCTATATTCAACCTAGTACCTCAAGGGTCCCACCTAACTTTGTCTCCCCACAAGACTGGAGACTTGCCCTTTCGCAAATATGCACCTGTTTCCCTCTTCGATGTCTAATTGATTCCCTTCCTTTTGATGGACCCTTCCTCTATCATTGCATTTTGCACCATCTCTTCCTTTAAAGTCCATCTGAAGTGCTACCTCTACTAAACAGCCTTTACTGGGCTCCAGAGCTGGCAGTGAGCTCTGTCTCCCTTAAGCTTTAAGCATACACCCATTGCATCTCATCTGTGGTCCTCTTCTACTCTGCCTCCCACTTCATCATTTGGTTTCTGGTTTATTGCTCCATAAACCATGATAATCTCCTTCATGTTCCCCAAGGCAGCATGTAGTCCCTGGAAAATACTGGAGCAAACTGAATTTGAAAAGAGGTTACCCAGCCCTGATTGTAGACTGAGAGCTCATGCTGCCCTTGGCAAAGCTAATGTCAAATGGCATAAATAAGAGCCACTGTCAATTGGCTGGAATTGGGAGCATGAAGCCCACCCACATCTTACTTTCTTATTGGTGCAACAGTCTCCAGTCACTTAGTTCCAAATCCATTAAGACTAAAGACTGAATACAATTCACATTTTCACCTTTTACAGCATATGAGGTTGGCCATAACAAGCATCTAATAGATATAGGCTGAATATGACGCGTTTGTTTTCATTCCTGCCACAACCAGAGAGAGAGCTGGTGTTAGTCAACTTTTTCATTACTGTGAAAGGCAATTAAAGGGGTAAGATTGATTTCAGCTTGTGGTTTGTGGTCTCAGAGGCTCCAGTCTGTAGTCATCTGGCTTCAATGTTCCTGAGCCTACAGTGAGGCAGATGATCATGGTGGAAGGGTGTGGTGAAGCAATGCTCCTCACCTTGTGGTAGGAGCCGAGAGAGTAACAGGAAGGAACAGGACCAAGACCCTTCAAAGACACATACCAAGAAGCCCACATCTTCCAATGAGGCCCCACCTTCCATAGTTTAAAGTTTTGGGATAGTTGTTGCTAATCATTCCCAAAAAGTCAGTAAGAGCTATTTGCCAATATTCATTATCCTTCCATAAGGAGGAAATTTCTTCACTAGTCAAAGATACTATAATTTCTGCTGGATCTTTTCCAGTCAGTTGATGAAGTATTAATTTGCCCTTTAAAATCAAATCAGAAATCTTTTCTATATATGTCTTTAACTTTTTATTTTGTTTATGTGGCAGAAATAGTTTAAAGTATTTCCTAGTGATCTGCTCAGATTTTAAAACCATCAATGGATTAAATCTTTGATTAGGTCAGGACCTTGATGATCTAATCATCTCTGAAAAGATAGACAAACCCAGAAGTGTGTTTTACTAATTACCTAGGCTACCAATCCATTCAAGTTGACACTTAAAATTACCCATCACAGAGCTGTAATTTGGTAAACAATAGTGCCTTGGGTAGTCCCAAAAGTATAGCATGCAAGTATGTGAGATAATAGTAGGTGACACACATACATAACCTTCTTGCAGTGATTATGGGTTTATCTTATAATAAACACTAGGAAAAATAGAATAGAATGCCTGTGATTACATAGGTGCTGCTATCTTAGATAAGACTGTATTTATTTGTTTTTTAAACAGTTGAATAAATAAAAGTACTAAATACAGTACAAATCATTGCGTAAAGGAAAGCTGGTGTTTTTTAAGTCTTTAAAAGTGAAATCTAGCTAGATATGGTAGTATAGATCTGTAATCTCAGAATTTAGGAGGCTGAGGCAGAAGAATCAAGAGTTTGAGGCCATCTCAGCTTACATAATGAGATCCAATCTCAAGATTCCTAATTAAATACAAAGTGAAGTTAGCATAGGAAATATTATGGAAAGAGGACAATAGAGAGGGGGCGAGAAGATGATTAACACTAAGGATGCTTGGAAAAGACATAAGGTATTATTATTATTCTATACTTACCTAAAATCCTATGTGTATATTTGTATTATATTCATATATATGTGTATATGTATGTGTGTAGATATTATATTGGTGTGTTTGTGTGTGTGTGTGTGTGTGTGTGTGTGTGTGTGTGATACTACTTGGATTGATAATACTCTATAGATAATACTCCAAGAGCCATAGACTATCTAACAAAAACTCCAGTACCTGGCATAAAAAAGAAATCTCCTTTAGAGTTTGTTGGTCAGGGGAGTCCAAGAGACCTCCAAAACAATATAAGCTATTGCTATTGCCATTGCTTGCCTCCTAATAGTTAAAGGTAGATCTCTATTGCTAAAGACACCATGTTCTTTGGACATAGGACTCACAGAATTTGACCAGAAAGTCTTCCTGAAGACAAGCTCTCATAGTACCAGAAAGTGATATGCAACTTACTAAGGCTGTGAAAACAATCAGCAGTCCTACCAAGCTGTAACACCTATGGTCCATAACAATGACCAACATGACAAACCATCCCTGAAGGGGCAATAGTAGTATTTATATATTGGTGGTAACCAATAGCTGTCTATATGTACTCAAGGCCCACTGAACAGGAAGGAAAGCACACCTGGTACTGTAAATCTCACCAACTGAATACGGCTGTTGAGGTCATGAGTCTTAGAGGAGAACCTACTACCACCACTTTCCTAAACCAGTAAAATTCCTAAGTACATTCTAAACACTCATCCTTCTCCCCACAGATAAGTGCAGATATCACTCTTCATCTGAGAAGCTTCTTTTTGCAACAGACAGAAACCATTACAGAAAGCTGCCACAAGTCAAAATGCAGAGAACAACTGACCTCGGCATGCCTACCACCAGTTGATAGATCTGCAATACAACTCCTGAACCTAAAGCTCAAGGAACATTGTGAAATAGAGGACAGAAAGATTACAAGAGCTGAAAGACCTAGAAATATTATGATCTTGCTGAATTGCCATACAATGGTAAGAGTGTGTCTTCAGGATGTTGCAGTGAGAAAGTAACTTAATCAGAATTTCTCTTTTAATTTTTTCTTTACTTTTTTTTAAATCAAGTCTCACTTTGTAGCACAGGCTGGCCTCAAACTCTTGATCCTCTTGCCTCAGCCTCCTGAGTGCTAGGATTATAGACACATGCCATCATGCCTGACCTCATTCCTTCCTAATACTTTTATAAGACTCAACTACACCTTTCATTCATCAGGGTGGAAGACAACAGTCAAGGGATCCTTGTCTGGAAACTAATTTTATTTACCACATATTGAAATATAGTCAATCATGTATCCTATATTATATTTCCCTTTCTTAATCTGCTAGGGGCTATTTTAATCATCACATGCACAAATACAGACCACATTCACCATGCATGCTTTGGATTCACTTAGACCTAAAGTAGATTCTCAACTGTACTAAATACTATTTACCAGAGTCTTGAGGAAACTCATTAATCCACATAGAAACATTCATTGAAAGTTTCGTGTACCAGACACTGTGACTAACCACCTGAAGTCTCAGTATAAAATAGGAGTGACAATATTTCCCAACAATGCGAACCTTGTCAGAACTAAGCACTGCAACATATGCAAAATATCTGGCACTATTCCTGGTCCACAGTAACCATATGCATCCGTTGTTACTGTGGTCCCCATCATCATCATCATCATCATCATCATCATCATCATCATCATCCTGGCTGTCTTCATTTTCATTACCATTATCTTCAGTCTTTGCAAGAGCATGAAATGCCGCTAGCTGTGTTTGCCTCCTTAAAAGTCTCTGCCCACTTAATGCATGCAGATATCATTTTAGTGGTTTTAGTTTAGTAATTTCATTAGTTTTGGTTCATTAAATTACCAAATAGAAGTTTTTGCAGGGAATTATAGGCCCAATGCAGAGAATTATAACAGAAGGTGACTGATGAGAGTGGGTGGCTAGAGAAAGCTTTCTGAGGATATGACATTTGGGCTGGGATTTCAGAGGTGAAGAGGAGCCAGTTACAGAAAGACAGGATAGAAGAGAATTCAAGGAGGAAATTAAGTTTTTGGAATGGTCTTTCAATAAGACAGAGTTTGGAAAAGGAAGAAGTCCAGAGGAAACTGAGGAGAGATAATTCCGAACAAGGTTGCAGGCAGGCTAGCAAAAGCCACTCCACAAGGCTTTGCAAGCCAGCAACAGTAGGGACTGCTTGACTGAAATGATATGCCATAGAACATCAGTGGCTAGAAAAAGAAGTAAATAGACCAATATGAAGGCACTGTCAGTCATCCAACTAAGAGGACACACAGATCTAAGGTGGGAGAAGAAAAGAATAGAAACAAAGATTCTATATATCATTTAGAGGTCCAGTGGATAGGACTTGCTGGAGAATAGAATGTGTAAGGGTGACAGGGGAAACAAGAGAGAAAGGACTCATGTGATATGACTGGATTTTATGAGGTGGTACTATTCCCTGAGATAAGGCAATCTGAGAAGCACAGGTTAAGAATGCAAAGTCCGCAGTTCTGTGATGGTCTTCATGGTGAAAGGGGACCTTGAGGGCATGTGAGTGAAAACATCAAGGAGGCAACTAGCCACACACACACTTAGAAATTATGGCATTTACATGTTATTAGAGGTCAACCAAGAAGAATCTACAGAACCAAACTAGAAAGACCTCCAGTCTAAGAGTTCAATCATACAGAGAAAAAGCAAAAGAGAAATAGCCAATAGGAAAGCAGGGAAAAGCAAGAATATTGAAAGAAAACCCATCCTGTTGCAAACAAGAATGAAATACTTTCTTAAAAGGCTGACCCCCCCCATGGAAGGCCTCACCCTCCCTGGGGAGCCGAAAGGGTATGGGATAGGTAAGGTGTTAGTTGGGGAGGGAGACAAGGGAGGAGAGGAGGAAGAGGGAACTGGGATTGACATGTAAAACAGTCTTGTTTCTAATTCAAATTAAAAATTTAAAAAAATAAATCTTGTAACAAAAAAAAAAAAAAGGCTAAGCTGTCCCAGCCATTGCCTGGGACTTTTATTCTGACCTTTCTTCCTTTTTGCTAACAAAGCCAATTTTACTTGAAGATTGGTTAAATGGAAATATATCAATAAAGATGGGCCCCACTTACAGAAGCAAGGCATGAGTCTTCGTTGCTTTGTGCTGAGAAGCATAAAACTCCCTTTGCTAGTGATGGGGTTTAGGGTTTATATGCAAGAAGTATGTGAAGAACTCAGGAAAATGAAAACTCCTTCAAGACAGAAAAGAATGGGGGAAGTGAGAAGGAGAAAAGAGAGGAGGAGCAAGGGAGAAAAAAGAAACTGGAGATAGAAAAGGAGAAAGGAGGCATAATAGTTTGAACAAGAATGGGTCCTACAGGTTCATGTATTTGGATGCTTAGTGACCAGGGAGTTGTACTATTTGAAAGAATTAAGAGGTGTAGGTGGGCTTGTAGGAGCTGGTATGGTCTTGCTGGATGAAGTGTGTCCCTGGGAGTGTGCCCAGGCTCTCAGTCTCTGCACATGAGGATGTAGCTCTCAACTACTTGTCCAGCACCACACCTGTCTGCTGCCACGCTCTCCACAGTGATGATAATGAACTAAGTCTCTGAAACTGTTAAGCAAGCCCCCATTTAAATGTTTTCTTTAATGAGCTGCCTTGGGCATGGTGTCTCTTCACAGCAATAGAACAAAGACTACGACAGTAGGGAAGGAGAAGAGAAGGGGAAGTAAAACAGAGGGGGATAGAAAAGGAGAAAGAGAAAGGAAATATCCAGGAAGGAAGGGAGGGATAGAGGGAGAGCCTGTCACTTCCTCATTCCCTTTGCTGTCTTTAGGTTAAAATGGCTTTGGGAGCTCCTGGGTCTTTGTACTGCCATCCAGGACCTGTGCTGGTGCATTTCAAGGAAGTATAATAGGAAACTGAATGAACCAACAAGAATGATGTTCTTGATGGTGTTAGAAAACAGCAGAGTCTGTCCTTGAACTTCTTCATTTGATGAGTCAGTGACCATGTTGTACAAGGAACTTCAACAGAGTCTTGGCAAAATGAAGCACTAATGTCTTAAAGCATACTCAAAAGACTATACAGATGAAGAAACCCTCATTGTGAAAGTTAACCCTGGGAAGCAGTGGTCACTTAGAAAGTGAGGTAAATGAAGACATCATCCTTAGGGCACTCTTTCTAGAAATGAAGTGATGGCGAGAGGAGATGGAGGGCCAGGGAGAAAAAATGTGATACTGGAGCCCATTTATACGCAGATGGGAATATTCATGTAGAGAGGGAAAGACCAGTGGTTACAGAGAAGAAAGAATTTCCCAAAGGGCAAAGAGAACCCCAGTGTTAAGAGGAAAGGTTAAAAGACATACTTGATTCATTGAGGATCGGGAGGGTCCCAGAGGTTACTGGGGCATCTAGCCTAGCACAGTCAATCACAGTGAACAAGGTTGTTCTGACTATGTTTTCCCAATGTGTGTTCAAAATGCAACCTGTCAAGACCTACCTGGTGTGTCCCTCCAAGTCTTTTATGAGGGCTGTTTCTCTCTACTATGTTATGTCACTGGATGTCTCTGAACCACTGGAATGGACCCTTAAAGGGCAAGGATCATTTCATTAATATCTCAGTATCAGTATCAATCATGGAGCCTGACTCACATGTTTATAAATACACTAAACTGAAATCAAGTCTCAGTGTGATAAGAAAGACAGTCGTCTCGCATTATTATTCACAAATTCTATTTTCATGCATTCCCCTATTTGAAAATTTTATCTAGATCCCCTTGAGATCAATATTTGTGGTGCCTTTGTGGTCATTTGCAGACATGAGGTAAACAATGGGTGGGGGTGGGATCCAGGCACAAGGCACACCCTCAGCTGAAGATCAGCCAAGTTGTGCTCTGCCTTCTCACTTCAGCTTTCATAGTGTGAGCATCTGCGTTATTTGTGATATATTTATGATCTCACTGCCTAAAATATCTAAGAATTGCCCGGAAGTGCTACCTAGAAAAATAAGAGATGATAATGAAGAACTTCAGAGGAAAAGCTAGTGTGTTGAACGAGCTTCCTCCAGGCACGGGGCAGGGTTGTAGCCAGGAGTTCAATGTGAAACGAACCAACAGTGCAAATTCAATAGGATGACAGCCTAATCACTTGATGAGAATGTTGTGACCAGAGGTTGGAGGGAACCTAACCCTGTGCCTCCCATAGTAGCAATGGTTCTCATTTGCTAATTCAGGATTTGTAGCAACTTTGTAGAACATGATAATTATTGCAAATAATGAAAATCAACCGCATTTCATTTTTCCCTCTCAGGAGAAGGAGAATTATGGAAACAAACTGGTTTGATGAGCTCGGGTGAACCTCATCTAGCCTTAGCTTATCACATTCTTGTGGTTCATTTGCCAGAACCAGGACTCCAGGAATATGTTTTGGAGAGTAAGTGGCTTCTTAGGTATAGATTATATTCCTTGAAAGCTCTTTGTCTTAGTGACAAATTAGGTATCCTGGGGTATTGTACCCTCTCCCCTTATTCCACCATCAAAGCTGGTGTCTAATGCATAAGGCAGAGACACAGGGGAGAAAAATCTTCACCATATGTCTTCCTTTGAGTTTCCTGGATAAGCTGAATCTACAGTGAGAATTTGTAGTTTGTTTGGGAGGTGCAAAAAGCACCATTAGGGAATTAGAGAAAAGAGCCACAGATGGAAAGGTTGCTAAGAAACCAATAAAAGATACAGCATCAAGTGAGTTATCATTGTGAGGAAACTGAGGCCCTGAGAAAAACATAGCCAATGCTGAGGGAAAGGAGGTGTTGATGAACTACCATCAGGTAGTCCACACCTGTAATGCCATGGATTGAAACAGGAGAGTGTCAACTCCACCGCTAGACTGGGCTATATAGTAAGATCCTCTCTATGAAAAGAAGTCAGATTATTTTGATTAATCTTGTATCCTGCCACTTTGCTGAAGGTGTTTATCAGCTGTAGTTCCCAGGTAGAGTTTTTTGGGTCACTTGTGGAAACTATCATATCATCTGCAAATAGTGAAAGTTTAACTTCTTCCTTTCCTATTTGTATCCCCTTGATCTCCTTTTGTTGTCTTATTGCTCTAGCTAGAACTTCAAGGACAATATTGAAGAGATATGGAGAGAGTGGACAGCCTTGTCTTGTTCCTGATTTTAGAGGAATTGCCTTCAGTTTCTCTCCATTTAGTTTGATGTTGGCTGTTGGTTTGCTGTATATTGCTTTTATCATGTTTAGGTATGTTCCTGTTATTCCTGATCTCTCCAAGACCTTTATCATGAAGGGATGTTGGATTTTGTCAAAGGCTTTTTCAGCATCTAGTGAGATGATCATGGGTTTTTCTTTTTCAGTTTGTTCATATGGTGGATTACATTGATGGATTTTCACATGTTGAACCATCCCTGCATCCCTGGGATAAAGTCAACTTGATAATGGTGGATGATGTCTCTGATGTGTTTTTGTATTCAGTTTGCCAGTATTTTGTTGAATATTTTTGCATCGACGTTCATGAGGGATATTGGTCTGTAATTCTTTTTTTTCCATTGTGTCTTTGTGTGCCTTGGGTACCAAGGTAATTGTAGCCTCATAGAAAGAGCTTGGCAATGTCCCTTCTCCTGCTATTGTGTGGAACAATTTGAGGAGCACTGGTATTAACTCTTCTTTGAATTTCTGGTAGAATTCTTCACTGAAACCATCTGGCCCTGGGCTTTTTTTTTTGGTTGGAAGACTTGTGATGGCTGCTTCTATTAGGGGTTATATATAGGTATGTTTAAATCACTTATCTGTTCTTGATTTAATTTTGGTAAGTGATATCTATCCAGAAAATTTTCCATTTCCTTTAGATTTTTGAATTTTGTGGAGTACAGGTTTTCACAGTATGACCTGATAATTCTCTGGACTTCCTCAGTATCCGCTGTTATGTCCCCCTTTTCATTTCTGATTTTTTTAATTAGCATGCTCTCTCTGTGTGTCTTTTGGTTAGTTAGGATAAAGTTTTGTCTATCTTGTTGACTTTCTTGAAGAACTATGATAAATGCACTGAGAAAGAAGTCAGAGAAACATCACCCTTTACAATAGCAACTAACAACATAAAATATCTTGGGGTAACACTAACTAAAAATGAGAAAGACCTGTATAGTAAGAACTTTAGTCTTTAAAGAAAGAAATTAAAGAAGATACCAGAAAATGGAAAGCTCTCGCATGCCCTTGGATAGGTAGGATCAACATAGTAAAAATGGCAATCTTGCCAAAAGCAATCTACAGATTCAATGCAATTCCCACCAAAATCTCAACACAATTCTTCACAGACCTTGAAATTGAAAGAACAGTACTCAACTTCATATGGAAAAACAAAAAACCCAGGATAGCCAAAACAACCCTATACAATAAAGGAACTTCCGGAGGCATCACCATCCCTGACTTCAAGCATTATAGAGCCATAGTCCTGAAAACAGCTTGGTATTGGCACAAAAATAGGTTGACCAATGGAATTTAATGGAAAACCCTGATATTAACCCACACACCTATGAACACCTGATTTTTGACAAAGAAGCTAAAGTTATACAATGGAAAAAAGAAAGCATCTTCAACAAATGGTGTTGACATAACTGGATTCGGACATGTAGAAGATTACAGATGGATCCATATCTATCGCCATGCACAAAACTTAAATCCCAATGGATCAAGGACCTCAACATAAATTCAGCCACACTGAACCTCCTAGAAGAGAAGGTAGGTGGTACCCTCGAACAAATTGGTACAGGAGACCACTTTCTGAACATAACACCAGTAGCACAAACATTGAGATTGACAATTAATAAATGGGACCTCTTGAAACTGAGAAGTTTCTGTAAGGCAAAGGACATGGTCAGTAAGACAAAATGCCAGCCCACAGAATGGGAAAAGATCTTCACCAACTCCACATCTGACAGAGGGCTGATCACCAAAATATACAATGAACTCAAGAAGCTAGCCACCAAAACACCAAACAATGCAATTAAAAAGTGGAGTGCAGAATTAAATAGAGAATTCTCAACAGAGGAATCTAAAATGGCTGAAAGACACTTGAGAAAGTGTCCCTGATGGCAACATCCTTAGCCATCAGGGAAATGCAGCTCAAAACCACTCTGAGATACCATCTTACTCCTGTCAGAATGGCTAAAATCAATAACACCAATGACAATCTATGCTGGAGAGGATATGGAGAAAGAGGAACTCTCCTCCATTGCTGGTGGGAGTGCAAACTTGTACAAGCACTTTGGAAATCAGTATGGTGGTTTCTCAGGAAAATGGGAATCAGTTTCCCTCAAGATCCAGCAATTCCTCTCTTGGGCATATACCAAAAGAATGCACATTCATACAATAAGGACAATATTCATACAATATTTCAACCATGTTCATAGCAGCATTATTTGTAATAGCCAGAACATGGAAGCAACCTAGATGCCCCTCAACTGAAGAATGGATAGAGAAAATGTGGTACATTTACACAATGGAGTACTACTTATTCAGCAGAAAAAAAAAAAAAAAAGGAATCTTGAAATTCGCAGGCAAATGGATGGAACTAGAAGAAACCATCCTGAGTGAGGTAACCCAGTCACAAAAAGATAAACATGGTATGGACTCACTATATATGATTTTTAGACATAGAGCAAAGGATTACCAATCTACAATCCACACTGCCAGAGGAGCTAGGAAACAAGGAGGACCCCAAGAGAAGATTGCATAGTACCTCAAAGAAAGGGAGGGGGACAAGAACCCTTGAGCAAAGTAGAATCACAGGGCATGGGTGGAGAGGAAGGAGGTGGGAAGTGAAGAAGGGGAGGGGGAGGAGAACAAGAGGCCTGAGAGAGGGGAGGAATAGAGGAGGGCAAGAAAGGAGATGCCTTGATAGAGGGAGACAATACAGGTATGGAGAGAGGTCTGGCATGTAACCATACCCCTGGAATTGAATTGTGGAGAGGGAGGAGGGATGAGCAAAGAAGCCAAGACAGTGCTGCAGAAACAGTTGACCTGACCTAGTGAGAGCATGGAGACCCTAGTCATAAAGCTGCGAAAACAGCATTGGACCGAACCAAGCCCTCTGAATGTAGGTGCCAACTAGGAGGCCAAGACAGTCTATGGGTCCTCTAACAGTAGAGCCAGTCTTTAACCCTAGAGTACAAATGGACTTTGGGAGCCCATTTCCTATGGGAGGATACTACTGCAGCCCAGATACAACAAGGAGGGCCTAGGCCCTACCCCAAATGATATGACAGATTATGAAGGTCCTTGGTGGAGGGCCTCACTCTCAGTGGGGAGGAGTTTGGGAATGGGTTGGGGAGGGGGTGGGGAACATGGGAGGATGGGAGGGCAAGGGAATGGGGGAATGGATACATAAATATGAGTAGTAATTTAAAATTTTAAATTAAATAAATAAATAAAAAGAAGTCAGAGAGTGCTGAAGTGATAGGAGTAAGACAATAAGGTTGAATACAGGTGTGTGTGTGTGTGTGTGTGTGTGTGTGTGTGTGTGTGTGTGTGTGTGTGTGACTGGTGGTGACAGTCATATATCAACTGTAACCAGGAGAGGGGTTATTTTTATGAGGAACCTGCTGCTTTAGTTACTTTTCCCAATTCTGTGGCAAAAACACCTGTTAGAAACAGCATGAGGGGTTGAGTTGGTTATGTTTGAATGACTGTGATCAAAATACCTGCCAGAAACAACTTGTGGGTGGTAACATTTATCCAGGCTCACAATTTCAGAGAGATTTCAGCCCATCGTGGAGGAAAAAGCACAGAGAAGAAAGCATGCGTCAGAGGTTCCTCATACCACAGCAGACTAGGAAACAGAACAGAACCAGAACCAGGAGCCAGGCTACCACTTCAGAAGCCCACCATCCTTCATGACCTACTTCTCCAGCCTAGGCCTACTTCCTCAAGCTCCTCAGCCTCCAAAAAAAAAATGCTACCACCTGGGGAAAAGGCTGTCAAAACATGAGCCTATAAAGGTCAGTGTAGCCTCAACCCCAAGCAAGGAAGAATTATTTGTTTTAGCTTATTGTCCCAGCAGGTTCAGTCCATGTTTGCTTGTCTCCATGCACTCAGGCAGGACACCACGCAGCAGGAATATATGACAGAGGAAACTTGGGTTGGAAAGAAAGCAGGTGTGGTCTAAGCATCAGGTTTTAATCCACATCTCTAGCAATGAATTTCTCCAGGTACATCGTAATTACTTGACTTGACACTTGCCCTGATGGCCAGACTGTGACTTCTCTGGGTGCCCAGACTTGGGACTTTCCATGTGTCTATACCCAGTGCCCAGTCCCATTTCTGTTTAAGTTCACTCGGTAAGTGTTCAGAATAACCAGATGGACGAATAACAACACAAGGCATCCTGACAGCCATGGGAAACAGTGGTGAGTGTGAAAGTGGACAAGGACTCACAGAGCTCCCAAAATCCAGCCCCCTGTGGCTGTCTAGTCTGCCTCTCTTTATAACTTGCTGCCTGATAATCTGGCATTCATGCGCCTATAGAAGCAGTGTTCTCACCCTGCCAGAGAAAGGAATCAATGTGTCATAGTCTCTCATTAATTCAGGCTCAGAGGAGGACTTCTGAGCTGAGGCCACAAGGACAGGACAAGCAGGGAGGGGGTCCTATTATAGTCAAAGGAAAAATACCACAACGTTACAATACCTCCGGACACACCATGAACAAAGAAACAGCCGGCATGGGGTGGGGGGGATGCTGGCAATCTTTATTAGGCCTGCTATGTTGGCCCGACAGCTGCATGCTTCCATGAATCATTTGAAGTTAGGAGAATATGGACACACCATAGCTTTCTGTTTATTGATTTGTTCACTCCAAATGCATAAATTACCATAGAATCAAGGGCTGAGTGACAAAGCCGGAGAAAAGATTCTTTCAAGTAAGAAATTGAATATGCAACAGCCATGGCTCCACAACACACCTCCCCTTTGCATAATTGCTTCTCATAACCAAAGATATTGTGAAAAGTTTATTTTTTCACAACTATGCTGTTCAGCTCCTATGAGTCCTACAAGAAGATCCAAATGTCCCAAATAAGTCCAGTATTCTGGCCGCATAGCAGTTATCCACTAAAAGCATTTGCTAAATCCATTGTACAGTTTACAAGTGGTTTAAATAATCTTTAAAATGAACTTTTAGCATCATCTTCCTGCGTCACCCTATTCCTGGGGATCCCATTGTCCTTAAGAAAACAACAAGCACCCCATCTGTCACCTGTTACACTGGTCATGATGTGCCCATCGTTCCTGTCACCACCCTGAAGTCACCATACCACACATCCCCCTCAAGCCAATATCAAAGTCTCTTGACAAAAGACCAGAGTTTGAATGTATCCAGCCTTGTTGGCTTTCTCTTTCCCTGGGGAACACATCCAAAATTCTCCGCATCTAACCCGGCTGCCAGTGAAGCAACAGGCCAGCATCACAGAGTGAGAGCCACGTTATCAGGCAGTTGTAATTACACCCGCAGCATGTACAACCCCAGCCTTATGAAACTTTTCACAGTAGAAACAGAAATGCTGAATACATTATACACATGTGCCCCAGGCCTAGGTCGTAGCAAAGCCACCGTGGATCCGGGAGCTGAAAATGGGGCTTCCAGAACCTTCCAGGTTCAATTCTCAACATCTACATGGGAACTCAAATGTAGCAGCAGTTCCAAGGGATCTGCCCTCTTCTTGCCTCCACGGGCAATAGGCATCCATGCAGTTCACAGACATACATGCAGGCAAAATCCATACACAAAAAATTAAAATTTAAAGAAGAAAAGAAAACAGGGGTTCCAGAAGTGTACAGTTAACAGAAAGTTAAAAGCCCCAGGGTGAGGCTGAGGCCTTGGCTGAGTGGGTAAAGTGCTTCTTATGCAAGCATAAAAACACCAGTGCCCACTTACATGTCTGTAGTCTCAGTACTGGGGGTCACCAGAAATCAAGGCCATCCAATCTGCAAACTCACTGAACTCCAGGTGCAAAGAGAAACCCTGCCTCCAAGTGGAGGTGGGAGAGCTATGGAAAAAGATCTAAAATCTCTCTAGGCTCCAAATGTGCCGATGTGAGCAAGCAATCACACACACACACACACACACACACACACACACACACACACACACACAAGGGATAACAAGATGGCTCAGTGGGTAAAGGTGATTACTACCTAGTTTGACTGCCTTAGTTTGATCTCCAGAACCCATATCTAAGAAAAGAGCCTACTCCTACAACTTGTCCTCTCTCTCTCCCTCTTTCTCTCTCCCTCTCTCTCTCTCTCTCTGTGCACATATATAATATATACATAATTATGATGAATAAATAAATTTTTAATGTTTAAATTACCAAGGAAGAATTCATCCTATGGGGACAGAGGGAGTTTCCAGGTTGAAAGAACAGAGGGAAAATAATAGGCTCGGTGGGGTGGGGGTGGGGGTGTTACAGTGGCATATGGGCATCCTAAGATTCTTTCAGCCCTTAGTTACCATGGTTACAGACAACATAAGAACTGGCTCTAGTACAGGACTGTGGCTTGAGGCAGCCTCACAGAAGCCCCTCTTACCCTGCTGTAGACCCTATCCCTGTCACTTTGTTTAGAGAACAAAATACTCAACCATCCCCAGCTCTTGATGGTGCTCAAGTCCACAGCGACACTCAAAGATACCAGCCTCACATTGTTCCGTATTAGACTTCCCTCAAAATACAAACCACATGAGGGATGAACCAGGTGTGTGATGCGGGAAATTGTGGGAGCCCTGGTACAGCCTACTTCCAGGAAACCATTTATTCAAGATTACAGAGGCAATGAAGCAGTTTGTCAAAAAGAGTGCTTACTGGAAACATGACAGGGAGTGCCAACAAGTCCTCCTCCACCAGCATGTCACTGTGTATGCCTGTTACCCCAGGCACACTGTCCCTGCCGTCTTAATGAGCTACCAACTCATGTTTCAGTCACACGATTCAGATGGTGTCATCACTGATATGGGTGGCGCATTCCTCAGCATTCGGATTGCTCAGACCAGAGACCACCCTGCTTCTTCTGACTTTATTTGAGAACACTGACTGGAATGTGGAGGGTTTTTTTTAGGACATTGTTTTTGATGTGTGTGTGTGTGTGTGTGTGTGTGTGTGTGTTTTGGAGACAGGGTCTCACCATGTAGCTAGAACTCACAGCATCCTGCTTCATCCTCCCAATTGCTGGGATTACAGGTATGATCCACCACACATAGCCGAGGCCTGGACTTTCAGCCACTAAGTATATGAAAGAAGAAAGCTTATGAAGAACCTTCAAAATAGGGAAGTTTGAGTTTTCCCATTCAATCTCTGGTTCTCCTGGTGAGTTTAAAAGGGTGTTATTATATAGCCTTTCTCTTTTTGAATCATCGTCATCATGGTTCTCATATAAATAGCTCAATAGATACTTTCTATTTTGATAGTTGTGAGGATGGAACCCATTGCTTCATACATACCAGGCCTGTTAAATATTGGGATTATTTGGTGGCCAGTGATATAGTAAAACACTAAGGGCCTATGAAGACTCTCAGAGGGACTGGACAAACATCATTGTGCAAAATTATTTCATGATAACCTGTCTTTGATGTTGCTGCTGTTGTTGTTACTGCTTTTGTTTTTAGTATTATGACTACAGTTTTTGTTTTACTTTGTTTTGTTGGTGTTTGTCATTTGGGATCTAACTTGGGGACTTTTACATACTAGGTATGCCAGGCAAGTGCTCTACCACTGGATCCATCCCCAGAAAGGCCTGACTTTTCTTTTTCCTTCGGAGCATTTGTTAAAACCAGCTGTATCTCACAGAACACATTTTGGGAAAAGCTGGTGCAGAATTTTACAGCTTATAAATCATAGTTACATTTATCTCAATTGATTATCTCAATAGCCAAAAATGTTATTGTAAGATGTGTTTTGTTTGGGGGGTGGGGTGGGGAATAGGGAATGGGAAACTAAGGCTCAAAAGGTTAAATGACTTTTCCAAGTCCACACACTGGTCTGGTGTTAGTACAGCAATCTAAATGGACTAAGACCATCAGCCAATAAAGCCAGTAAAACAAGAACTCAAACTCAAACATTGTGATTGCAAACTATGTTCCTTCTCTGATTTCTCATTTTAAAAAAAAGAACAGCCTAGGCTCTTTATCTCTCATTAAAAAAAAAGAGCCAATACACCTGAACTAAGTGTATTGGGACCACTGGAGATTCCAAAGTGACATGAATCACCCTTCCTGGCAACCTAGACAATGACTCACATGTATCTCAAGAAGTTGAGAGTTGCTGGAACCTTCACAGCAGCATAGGGTATCCATCATCTATGCCATGCTTAGAAGAATTCTGGATGCATCATTTCATTTATGTCATCTGTATAACAAGCCAAGGATATGCTGGCTATAATTTGTCCACCTTACAGTTAAAGAGACCAAGTCAAAATCAAGAAATTTCCTCCAGTCAGTTACTACTAAACAATACAACTCAAAAGAAGACCAAAGGGATTCAATCGATCAACAACTCCAACTCCATTCACTTCTTTTCTATAGCTGTAGCAGAGACAGCCCTGGAACTCTGATACACACACACACACACACACACACACACACACACACACACACACACACACTAACACATGCACAATACACACAGGTTAAATTACAATGTTTATCTTTATCCTACTAGAATATTTTGTTGGAATTCAGGAGACTTATAGTCCACTTATCTATATAAGAAGCTTGTTTTCTGCATAGTATAGTTGTTTCTGGCTTCTGTGTCATAATTACAAGGACTGGCACTTTAAGCCTATCTACAAAAGCCTCAGTGAACTCAAAGTTCTCTTTCATCTGAAAAAAAAATCTCATTGTGCTTCCACTATTCGTTTAATAACCAAAACTCCTTACATTGAATAACTGGGTAAGGGAGGAAGAGATGATATTTCACAGAGGTAATAGCAACTGAGATCAGAACTCCGTAAGAACAGGGTGAGGACAGAGGAAGGAAGAAAGGAGGGAGGAAGGAGAACTTGCCTGTGATGGCTGCTTGTGTGTGGCAGCAACAAACCCTGTTTACTTATACAGAAGCAATAAAGCCAAATTTATACACAAAATCCCCGTTCCTGCTCTTACAGCCCTTAACATCCATAATTCTACATCCACTCCTCCCCACCTCTCTAGGGCTAGAAATGGTAAAAGAAGAGCACTTTCTTCGTGGTCACTCCTCCTTTGGCCAGTGGCTGTGGTCCTCACACCTTCCCCAACCTCAAGTAAAGGATGAGAAAGTCAGGCTTCATTGTCACTCCATGGCATTCAGTTCCAGACTCTTGGAAGAATAAGCAGAAATCTCAAATTCTGTCCATAAACCTTGGATAAATGTTCTGTAGATATGAGGTCTCTGCTTTCCCCATTCTGAGTGACAGTGATGATTGTCACAGACAACACTAAGCTGCTTTGAAGGACCCAAAGGACCAGAGTCCAGAAGAGGATGAGTCTTTTTTTCCAGAGACAGGTAAGAGAACAATTCCTAACGACAGAAATAAGCCAGGTGGGTGTAAATCAACACAGTGACCTTACTCCCAACGCCACATTTGGGTTCCACAACAAAATCTGTGGATGGACCCCTAAGTGGATCTAACTCAATGTGAGCCACTCACTAAGTGCCCCTCTTAACAAAATCTGAAAGAGAGACTTTTTTATTCACATTTCTGTTTTCACGGGACTAAACTGAAACTTCTTAATTGGCCGTGAGCAAACAGCTTCTTTCTGCTCTATCACTCAACATTCTCTCTCTCTCTCTCTCTCTCTCTCTCTCTCTCTCTCTCTCTCTCTCTCTGTGTGTGTGTGTGTGGTGTGTGTGTGTGTGTGTGTGTGTGTGTGTGTGTGTGTATCTGTCTGTCTCTCTTTCGTGTGTGTGTGTGTGTGTGTGTGTGTGTGTGTGTGTGTGTGTGTGTGTGATTCCCCATAGACTAAAAGTAAAAGGTTCGTATAAACCTTCTTCAAGCCATATCTCAACTTTAGTGGAAGTTTCCAGTTGGGGCAAACAGCACTGTGTTTCTCAAATGACCTTATTTAAGATGAAGCCAAAGCATAGATGTGTCAGAAATGGGTTGGACAGCAACCTTCCACATACCCTATCTTCATTCCACAAAGGAAGAACCAACCATGCTGTAAAGGAAGCTTGATCCAAATCGCATCCCGGAAAATCTCTGGAACATCATCCTGCTGTACTTTCTGAACTAATTATGGTGATTTGGGCTCGTTAATAATTGCATTTGGAATGCTGATCTTCAGAAAGTTGGATATTAAATCAGAAATAGATGAGTTCCTTTCCAGAAAACCTAAACTGTGCAAATGTGTGTTTGGAAACATGCTAACGAAGACAGCACTCATGGGACCTCACAAACTCAATATAGCTCCCATTCACCACAGACTTCTTTTAGGCAGAATGGAAGGTGAGTTTCCACAGGCTGACTATGTTCTACATGCTGACTCACAGGGTGACATGTATGTCAGCCTATGCAGGGGCAAGCTGCTGAAACAGCCCACAGCTAGAGACCTACACCTCTCTCAAAGAGATTTGTGAGTACACTGTTGAGTAGGAAGTGAGGTGACCTTGGAACTGATAAAGACCCTGAAGGGAAGGAGAGAAAGAAGGTGTGAGGGAAACTACTCAGGCAGGGGCAGCCAATGGCCTGGATCTGCCTCTGCTCCACTTGTTTGAAGTTTGGAGGCCCCAAGCAAGCTGTTTGTCCTTTTTCTACATCCTAACTTTCCCAGCAATAAGAAGAAACTCTAACATCCGCAAATATAGTTGCCTGAAGAACAAATGACTTCGTTTGTTAAAGGTGTTCTGTAAACTGAAAAGTGCTACACGAGAGGTGAAGGCGGCCTTTCTGAAAGTGCAGCTTCTTAAAGGATCCAGTTCCAAGGTCTTACTTATTTCCTATGTCTATTAAAGTGCCTGAAAATAGCCACAGATCCACTATTAAGTCAATACTGACCAGATCTTTGTCTGGTTAGCCATGCACATTTGGTATCACTACCTCACACTCAGACTTCCAATTCTGGAGAAAGGGGAAAAGAGACGAAGTATGTTACAGGCTTGAGAAATGGAAAGGAATCTGGAATATGGGTATCCTTTCTGGGGCCATGTTATTGAAGGCAGTCTTCTTCTAGCCTTTTTGTACTTTGTGATTTGTAACTTAGAGGATTCTAGAATTTCATGATGCACAGAGTCTTGGGTCTCCTCCAAACCCACCCTGTTCATCATCCATCCAAACACGAATCTATCCATCTCTCACTCTACCTAGCTCTCCTCCCTCTTTAATCCATCCCTATCACCATCCATCCATCCAGTTCATCATCTATTAAATAATGGGTTTGCCAGGTACCTCCTGTGGCACTGGAGTACAATAATGAACAGGATGGGGGAGTGCCTGCTCATGAAGCTCACACATTAGGAAAAGGAGGCTGGCGTCAAATGCGATATACAAGTAAGATGGCTCCTGATTGCAGCAACTGCCAGAAAGACCCCTAAGCAGATGACACCTAATAGAAGCTGGCAGAGACTGGGAACTGGATTCTTCAAATAGGGCAGGAGAGCCTTCTCAAAGGAGGTAACATATGACCTGAGAGTCACATACTCATCACCAGCAACTCAGAGTACAAATGCAAAGGCCCCAAGACAAAAACAACATGGTTTATTTACAGAAAAGGAAGAGATTGGGAGGAGGAAAAGGATAAACTACTGCCCACATACCCAACCATCAGAACCAGGACGGTAGTATGATGAGAGAAGATGGCGAGATACACAAAGGTCGTGTCAATGACAGCTCTCTATGGAAAGAAAGTAGGACCCAGGGAAGCTAAAGGAATAGCCTGAAGAAACGCAGCTACTAACTGCTACAGCTGGCTCCAAAAGCTAATTCTCTTCTACCCTCAAATCTTGAGTTTTCTGCACTATATTGACCCACTTGCCTCAAGCCATGAGAACATTCTGCATTAATGTTTCTGGGGCTTAAAAGCCTTTAACGCACTCTCACAGCAAGCAAATCCCAACTAGGCAGGAAAGTACGGCTAAATGATTCCGGTGACTTTGAATGCATACCTGAGTTCTAATCCCTCTCCTCTTCATTCTCTTCCTTGTCTTTTTCCTCCTTCCAACAAGTTTTCAGTGCTGGGGATGTCTCTCTGCATGCTGTGAATATGTTTTATTACCATTAGTTAAGAAAGAAGTTGATTTGGCCAATAGCCAGGCAGAATAGAGCCAGGTGGGAAATTCAAGCAGAGATACAGGGAGAAAGAAGGTGGGGTCTGACAAATGGGGAAGATGCTTAAGACCAAACTAGACTCCCTTAATATAGGTGACTGGGACAATATATGAGGCCACTGGCAGTGGGTCCAAGATCTAACACTAATGCACCAACTGACTTAGTGGAGCCCGTTCAATATGGAGAGATACCTTGTCCAGACTAGACATAGGGATGTGGAGGTGGAGAGGTGCTTTGGTCCTGCCTCAAGGAAATGATGGGACAGACTTAGTAAACTTCCAAGGGGAGGGCTTACTCTCTCTGAAGAGCAGATGGGAGGTAGGGGGAAGTAGGGGGGAGCCGGAGGAGCAGAGGGAGGGGGAACTGGCATCAGAATGTAAAAAATAAATTAATAAAATAAAAAGGTGGGGTCCAAGAAACACCATCTAGCTGCCAAGAAAAAAGATGTCCAGACATCACTGGTAAGTCACAGGCCTTGTGTCGATAAACAGATTAATAGAAATGGACTAATTTAAGTTGTAAGAGCTAGTTAAAAATAAGCCTGTTAATAATAGTTAATAATAGCTAATAGGCTAAACAATTTGTAATTAATATTAAGCCTCCTAGTGCTTATTTTAAAAGTGACTGTGGGACCAGGCCAGACGAGAAAACTCCAACTACATTTCACAGTCCCTGAGTGATGGAAGACTCACCTGGCAAGAGTCCAGTGTCCCAGTAGTTTATGAGACACAGACTAAGAGAATGCTTAGAAACCCAGATTCTAATCTTGTCCTACAACCTACCAGCCGTGCAACTCTGAGCAAGATACTTGCCCTCTCCTTTCCTCGGTTCCCTCATTTCTAAAAGCAGGATAATACTTTCCTCCTAAGGTAGTTGTCAACATGAAGGAAACTAATATATGTGAAGTATTTGACCGATGTCTGGCACATAATCCTAAGACACACCCACTTTCCTCCTGCCCCATAGCCAGACTCTAGTCACCTGCACCATCAGAAATTAAAGGTGTGAATCAGACCACTTCTGGGGAAGGCAGCTTCACAGTGTCCGGGTGACAAGCAAAGGTCAAATAGGACAGTAACATACCATCAAGTAAGAATTGTAAACATGGAGCCTGGAGACTGAGTGTTCTTCCATAGAACCTGGGTTTAATTCTGGTACCCATATGACAACTGAATAGCCATCTGTTACTCCAGATCCAAGAGGGATCTGATACTTACACTTCTGGCCTCCATGGACATTACATGCATGTAGTACACAGATATGCACAGGCAAAACAACCATACACACAAAACAAAACAGAGATTTGTTTTAAAATAATGAAAGCAAACCAGGAGGGGACCAGTGAGAGGGAGGAAGGAGGACTGGGGTGGATAATAGGGGTGGAGGATATGAATATAAGCAAACTATAATGATATGTATGAATGAAGATGTCATCATGAAACCCATTCTTCATATGAAAGCTAAATTTTTAACTAAAAACTTGTGAGAATAACTGAATGAAATAATGGACATGAAGCACCTGGCATGCTGGGCTGGCTCATGAAAAGCTGTTATTTTTATTGAGGTGTTTATTTTTAGCAGCCATGGTTGTAACTGTAGAAGCTACTTGTAGGCTTTCCTTCTCCATATCAGGCTGTGAAAGATGGCAAATTTGTGAGAAGCACTCATCACTGGGACCCAAGAAGCTATTACAGAAATAAGTTTTCAAAGCCAGCATCAGGAAGACAGTCCCTCAATGATCTTCTACCAAAAGTCCAGAAGCTATCTATCTACCAGTCCCCAGTCAACTGCCTGCCTCCTGGGGACAAGTCACCCTAGAGTGGGCATACTCCTTTCCCCACACTGGGCTTCCCCAGCCACATCCTAGTCCTTTGGATAGTGTACTATTGTATCTGGTTCCCATAGTCCCATCACATGGCGATGCTTCTGAAACTTAGATCACATGACTCCAGCTAAAACTCTTCAAGGCTTAAAATCAAGACCCATCTTCCTGGATCCCAAACCTGACTCTATCACCACCACCACCAGGGCTTTGGAGCCAGTCTGTAGATTCCCCTAGCCATACACACCTTGCAGCACCTGTTCCTTACTCTTGCTCTGCTCTGGTCATGAGACACTACTTCCACCTCATCAAATGCACACATTCCCAGGAGGCAGGACCTACGACCTTGGCATTACAGTAGTTCCATCTTCCTAAGGCAGATCCCCTTCTCACTGGCCAGGTAACTCCCGCTGTAGGTGTCAGTCCAGCCTTACAAAAACCTCCTGAACATCCCCTCCCTTGGCCTTTGTCAATCTGCTTTCCTTTGTTTCAAACAGTATAGAAATCCAGGTTGCCCTGGGACTCACCATATAGCCCCATGCTAACCTGGCACTAATGGAAACCCTGGCTGGGTTGGCACTGTAGACATGAACCACCACACCCAGCTCCAGTCTTTCCTATCAGACTTTCTTAAAGTGTTCACAGTGCTCACAGAAGATGCTACACACTTAATTACTAACTCCTCCCTGAAGTGACTAATTTTGACCCAACACCCACACTGTAAATTCCAAGAAGACACATATCTTGTCTGTCCTGTTCTGACCATATTTCCAGGGCCATGACTGTGCCTGGTGGGAAGCATGTATTTGACAAATAAATATGCCCTGCAGGGATTAAAAATGAAAGCCAAATCACACTTCTTATTTCCAGAGATTTGGAGACCAAACAGAAGGCTGGGGCTGTACTGGGGGTGTTTGCAGAATGAAGGGCAATGCCTCTTCACTCACTCATAAGCCAGTCAATTCATAAGACATTTACTCTACAAATAACTTGCTTTCCTGGTTCCAGTCTGGGGGACAGAAGAAATGCAGTCATAAAGAAATTTAAATGGAGGAACTGGGCAGGAATTAAATATGACCAAGATGCATTGCATGAAACTGTCAAAGACTAAATAAAAACATTCTTTAAAAAAGAAAAGAAATTTAAACACACACAAAAATTTAACCCCAAAACCCACTCAAGCACTGACTGGCTACCTCAGTTCAGCCTGTATATGAGCTAAGGGGTGGCTAGACACGCTGTTTCAACTTCTCCTGTTCCCATGCTGGTCACTAAGAGCCATAATATCTGTACATTAACATCAGAGGCAATAGCCAAGACCAGGGGTGTGGTGCATCCCCACACCTGTCTTAATCTCTTTTACCGGAAGGGAAAGTGACCTCACATTCCTGAAAGTACACCACACCATTGTGTGAGTGGGCATACTGTAGGTCACCCCGTGAGCCCTTCCCAGACTCATCGTTTCCAAGGAAAACCATTCCCCACACCCCTTCTACAACCTGAGCCAAACTAGCAGGCAGGATTAGTAATAAGACCGAGCAAAAACTCTGGGGGCCCCGTGGGCTCCATTATTCTACATGTCCTACTAGAGAAGTGCTACCCCAGGGACAGCTGCTGCAGATCGCCGCCTTGGATGCTGCCAAGAAACCTGTCCCCCTGAGGATACCCGGGCCGTGCAGTGCAGCTCCAGGTCCAGGGAGAGCCACCCCACCCATCTGCCAGAGAGACAAAGATCACCAGAAACAAAGGACACACACACACACACACACACACACACACACACACACACACACGAACTCACAAAGTCAAAAGGAAATACCAACACTTGGTGAAATTTCAAAACAAACAGCCAGCTTGGTATATCTTTAAATAGATTGTGAAACCATCCTAGAGGGACAACGATTATGTGATCTTGACAGGCGCGATCTGGGCTCCGAACCCACGCTGCCTCCGCCCTCCTCCCACCCACGCTGCAGTTGCCAGTCGCATTTCCCAGCCTCCGGACGCGTGCTGCCGGGAGCAAGCTCATCCACTCCTGCCAGTGAGGGACCTGCTGGTGGAGGAGAGCCAGGGTAGCCCGAAGTAGGCAATACCAACCTTTAGGATCCCAGTTCACCTGCTTTCTTGGCGTCTCGATTGGAAATTTCATTGCTCCGTTGCCCACAGGGGGATGAAATGGAAAGAATTAAAATAATAATAATAATAATAACAATAATAATAATAATAAAGTCTTCAAGATTTACAACTCTTCGGTTAAAGAGACCAACGGAACAATTTGTAAAGGTGGAGGAGCATTGGAGTGGCTCGTGGGGAGCCCCAAAGAAAGACAAGCGGGAAAATACTAGCTGAGGAAAGCACTGATCCCTGGCTTGGGTGTTTGCACCGGTTAAGGAGGTGGCCAGCTGCTGCCCTCGTGGGTGAAAGAAAAAGTAAGATCGGATGCTGAGGGTGGTTCCGAGAGGATGAAAGAGCGGGGTTGCTGCTGCAGAAGCGCGGTAGGCAGATGCAAAGCTGAGCAGCCAACCACGGGGCCGACACCGGAGAGAAGCCCACTGCAGAGTCCCTCGGGTCCCCAAAGGCGTGTTCGTACCCCCTCTCTCGCTCGCACACACGCACATACACACACTACACACACACACATACAGGCGCGCACACACCCGGCCGCGCGCTCGGGCGGGCACGTCAGCCTCGCTCGGCTGATCACAGAGCACTCGCCCCACCCCAGCCGCGGCTCCTCGCCCCCGGGAGACGCCCCCCACTCCCCACCCTCTGAAAGCCATTGGACGGAAGGGTGGCGCGGCGCCCGGGGGAGTTAGCGGCCAAGGCGACCCTCCCCGTGGCGCTCTGCAGCTGCCGCGCCACTGCGGGAGAACGCGGGACGCGCGTGGATCCGGACACCCGGTCTGGACGCTGGGCGGTGGTAGACCTGTCCTCCCCCGGGCTGCGCAGAGACAGCAAGCAGAGGGCGCGGCTGCTACTTACTGGCGCGGCCACAGCGTGCTCGGTGGAGTAGCAGCCGGAGACACGCTTGGCTGGCTGGAAGCTCTGCAGGAGGCGGAGGAAAGGGCCTGCCACGGCCCCACCGCAGACCTCGGCCTGTGGGGGTGACCTCCTTTCACCGCTCCCACCCTGGGTGCCTGCTCTCTCTCTCTCTCTTGTCAGTTCATTTTTGGTACTCCACTCCCTGCTCTCCAGCGTGGTTCTCCCGCCTGAGTCCCGAACCCATGTCCCCACTGCGCTCCTGAGTGGAGGAGGCCAGTACCAGCCATGAATGAGCCTTTTGTTCTGGGACTGCTTGGCATCTCTCTGCAGCGATCTCACAGCATCTAGTCCCCAGGCACAGCTTGGTTCCTTCCCCAGCTACCTGTAGTCGGACTGGGGCTCAAGCTTGGAGGCTAGGGAGATAGGATGGGAGAGGCCCTGGGGCCCTGGGGAAAGTCGAGTTGCTAAGGCTTGGAGACTCTGAGAAGCTAAAAAGGGGTGGCCCAGGGAGCCCTTGAAAATCAGCACCAATGGTGGGTGAAGGAAGACCTCAGCTGTGTTCTCAGAGTTAGAGCCCCACCCCACCGGTTTATGATAAAATCTTAAGTCTCCAGAAAAGGCCAAGGGTGCTGGGGTACTCTTGAAAGAGCCACCCAAGTATCAACATGAATTCTGCTTACAAGTTCCCTGGGATGCCTAGCAACAGTCTTGCACACAATAGATACTCAAAAAAAAAAAAAAAAAATGTTTGCTAAAGGAAGGTACGAATAGCACACTGCGGTGTTCAATAGGAAGTTCAACTCAGTACCATTGTCTATAAGATTACTAAAGTCCATTGTTCATTCAGAATACACATACCAAAACCCTTCTGTGTACCATTGCTGTGCCAGGTTTTGACCACATGGCAAAGAGTAAGACTGGAGTGGACCTTTCCTTCATAGAACTAGTGTCAGAATGTCAAGTTGATTGACCACATGGAAGAGAAAGTGACAACCACCCTCTTCTCAAGTCTGCCAGCTGTGGTCCTAAAGCCATGCAATAGCCTAGCATTCAAGGTACCTTGAGGTTCAGGGGAGACCTGGGTCGTCTTATCATCCCCTGCCCACACACACACACACACACACACACACACACACACACACACATATACATCCAGGTCTTTAAGTCCAAGGGCAAGCTCTATGGAGGTGGACTGTGGCAAAGGTTGGGAAGTGCTTTGTCACTGACTTCACAAGGCCCAAACTGCAGTCCATACTCAAGGAAAGCTGGCACCATAGTGGAGCACTGCCCTGCCTCCTCAGCCCTTAGGATAGGTTCCCCAGGTGTATCAGAGCTGCCTCCTCTAGGCTGTTTCCACTCTTTCCCCTCCTTGGACTGTGAGGACGAACACAGCATGAAAAGAAGGCAAATTCCATTTACCCATCTCCCAATTGTGAGCCCCAGAGACTCCGGTATGAGTAGTATTCCCAAAAGGGGGGTCTCAGAAGCGCTTTCAAGCCTCACTCTGCCCTCCCCTCCTTCTCCATGGGAATCAATGGGGAATCAACCAAAGTACACTTTCTCTCCAAATCCCTTCCAGGTGAGGACAAGACAGTTGATTTAATGCAGCTTCACCTTCTCTCCTCTCTTGGTCCATCAACTTCCTCCACCTCTCTGAGGATGCCTTGCCTGGCCTGTTTTTACAGAGGAGAAGACTTCTGCTCAGGAGGATAAAGAAGCACTCCCAAGGTCACAGAGGCGAGATCAAAACCCCAAGTGTACCTGACCCAAAGACCCATAGTTTCTATACCAAAACCTTCGGGCCCAGGACCATGAATCTGACCATACCGGTTCTTTGGAGTAATGACAATCCAAATATTGGACTATCCAACATTCCAGCCTCTTGCCCTCTGTAGAATGAACTGGACTACCCTTGCATTCAGGAGTCAACATTAAAGAATCCTATCACTGCCCAAAGCACCGTTTTGTGGAACAAACAGCCATCTTCCGATGCCTTACCATTCAGCCAATCAACAAACACAGATCATCCCTTGTGTGCAAAGTTAAGTTGTAGGTCTTCTTTAGAAGTGATTTTGACCTCTGGGTAATGAAGGACCTCCCCACCCCAAGAGCATCAGTGCAGTTATGGGGAGGCTGGGAGACTTGGGGCAAACCCTGCTGTCCTGGGGAACAGAATGAATGTATAGCTGCTGGTTGGGTTGAAGTCTTGCTCTGGTCACTGGCTTAGAGGAACATCTCTACTGGATCCCTGGATTCCTTCCCTCTTGCCTTTCACTGGTCACTCACCTCTGGGCCATTCTCTCATCCCCACACTCATTCCCCCTTCAGTATGTATTCAAAGACAAGTTTATTGGGGGGGGTCGAACAAAAATAAATCCCAGTACCCTCCCTGAAATGCACGTGGTGAAATTAAATGTAATTCTTGCAAAACTGAGGTGCAAGACCACCCCCACCAAAAAAAAACCCTACTTAGCACATTAACCCTTTGTGCTCCTCTCCCCCACCTCCCACCCCCACCCCCACCCTGCTTCCATCACTGTCAATCCCTACCGGTTCGCCTTCATTGGTTATTTACAAACTGATACCACTTACCCAAAGGAGGAAGAAAGAAGTGACCTATGTAGGGAAAAAATATCCACAAAAAAAGCCATGCAGAGTGATTGGGTCTCGCTCTGCGCCACAGCAACTTCCATGGCTATCGCTGCGGGCCAGTTAGGTCTGGTGGAAAGAGCCCGCCTCGGGTTTCTGCCGCAGGAAAACAAGGCATGTGGTGAAAAATCACCCTGCGCTCGCTCGCTGTCCCCCAGCCAGGAGCCCTGGGCTGGTAGCAGCTGCATCCAGGGTGCATTGGGTTCTCCGCCCCGTCCCTGCAGCTCAGAGTAGAGAGTTGCCGCACTCTTTGACGCTAGCTGCGTGGCCCAGCATGGGAGGGCTGGGGAAACCCCGAAACCTCAGTCATCGCGGGTAACGAAGTTTGCCGGAGTTGGCAAGCCCTTACCCAGCAACCTGGGCTGACACAGTGTGACCTGAGGGGGCAGCTAGCTGCGTGGGGCAAACTGCTCAGCCAGAGAATAGTTGGATTCTACTCGGGGATGAGGCACGAATCACAGGGGACAATAAAGCATCTTGGGGGATTCTGCTTAGCTAACGAGAGGGGTGGTTCTGATCGAAATCTACTTTAAATTCATAAGGATGGGATCATGCACCAGCATAGAATTGTTTCCCTTGGGGTTTTGTCATTCTTCCCCCAGAACACAGAAGAAATCCCTGTGCTTCACCCCTCTATACATGACAGACAGATCTAAGCCCTCTTTTAAAAAAACAAACAAAAAAAAAAAACTTGCACTCCTATTTGCATGTCGTTTCATGAAGATATTAACTGGACATGTGTGCGTGCGCGTGCGTGTGTGTGTGTGCGCGCGCACACACACACACACACACACACACACACACACACACACACACGAGAAGAATACACCATTCATTAGGGAAAGGAAGGGGTTACCCACTAGCGGCAACTTAAATGTCTTCCAGAACTATTTTCTTTTCCAAGGCAGTTTCTCCACATAGTTCTCAGCATTCACTCACTCTTACGTTTCAGGTCCCAACCACCACCATCTGGGAAAACCTACCCTTAAGTATATGCTGCTCTAATCTTGGGCTATGCTTTGGCGTGGAAAAGCCAGAGACACATCCGCAACAAAAGGGCAGAGGGTGTCAGATATCACTGGAAACGTGGATCTGGGCTGCCCAGTAACAAACTGTGTGCGCACATCCTGCAGAGTTATTGTGATGACTCCAAGTTCTGACTAGGAATAAACGAGGGTGGCTTAGTATGAGTTTCCACGATGTCGTAATTAAAGCTTCAGTCTGATGGAGATAAGTCATAACCAGGCACAGTAGCCTCCCCTTGTAAGCGCTCTGTTCTAAATCTTAGCCGTAAGAGAATAATGTTTAAGCTCCCATTGGGCATTATGCCAAACATCTTAACCAAAATGAATAAACCATAATCCCACTTCTCATGTTACAGTGACTACCTTTCTCTGGATTACTACCAAAACATAAACCTAAGGGGTTTTTTTTGGAGGTGTTGTTGTTGTTCTGTTCTATTCTGTTCTGTTTTGTTTGCTAAGAACTTGAGCTAGAATTAATGCTTTTTGCTTTGAAATTTTTCAGTCAAGACTATACTCTGTTGCTTTGGAGGTTGAGGCAGAAGGATCTCAAGTTCAAGGTTTGCCTGCGGTACAGCGCTAATTCAGTGCCAACCTGGATAACTTAGAGAGACTGTGCTACAAAATAAAGTAATTTAAAAAGAGATATAACTCAGTAGTGGAACACCTGCCTAGTATGCATAGTGCCATGGGTTTAATCCTTAGTACAACAAACCAGGACGAGAAGGAAGAGGAGGAGAAGGAGGAGGAGGAAGAGGAGGAGGAAAGAAGGAAGGAAAGAAAGAAGGAAGAGGAAAAAGAAGAAGAGGGGAGGGGGAAGAAAAGAAATTATCAAAGATTATAGTTGTTCTGTTTTAGAAAAATCAGTGCTGTAGGACCTAGGAAAGTGATTCAGTGGGCGAAGAATAGGCCTGAGGACCTGTGTTTGGATCCATAGACCCCACACAAAGTGAAAACTGGTAGCACACACCTGCAATCCCAGTTCTTGCTCTGAGAGAGGAAGTTGAGACAGGCAATCCCCTGAAGCTCTTGAGCCAGCCAGCTTGTTTGACAAAGAGGCTGTTTCAAGCAAGGTCAAAGGTGAGGACCAACACTCACTAGAAGTTGCCTTCTGACCTCCCTGCACACACCCACATTCACACACACACACACACACACACACACACAGAGAGAGAGAGAGAGAGAGAGAGAGAGAGAGAGAGGGAGAGAGAGAGAGAGAGAATGCACAAAGTGTTTTTTTGTTGGTGGTGGTGGTGGTTTGGTTTGGTTTTGGTTTTTTGAGACAGGGTTTCTCTGTAACTTTGGAGCCTGTCCTGGAACTAGCTCTTGTAGACCAGGCTGGTCTCGAACTCACAGAGTTCTTAATGTAATATTATTAAGAATTAAGGCCATTAGAAGAGTTCCACCCTCATGAACTGGATTAAATCCTTTACAAAAGGGCTTGCAGGTGCCAGGTGGGCCCTTCTTGCCATCAGCCAACGGAGATGCAGCAAGAAGATGCCATCCTGGAAGCAGAGACAAGCATTTACCAACTATCAAACTTGCTGGCACTTGGTCTTGCACTTCTCAGCCTGCAGAACTGCAGAAATAATGTCTATTTGAAAATTATACAATATAGTAGTTCAAATGAACAACAACAACAACAAAAAAAAGGATGTAATCAATGACTGCTTTTGGTCACCATGCCTACATATTCTTTGATATCCACTGGGGATTGGTTCCAGGACCCCCATGGATACCAAACTCCAAGAATGTTCAAATCTCATGTAAAATGTCAGAGCATTTGCATAAAAGCTGTACTCATCCTCCCTTCAACTTTACCCTTTTAAGATTTATTTTTAATTGTATTTATATGTCTGTGTGTCTGTGTTGCGTGTATGATATGGGAGAGTTCATGCCCTAAGATGCCAAAAGAGGCCTTTGGGTTCCTTAAAGATAGAGTTACAGGAGTTTATGAGCTGTCCACTGTGAGTGATGAGAACTGAACTCAGGTTCTCTGGAATAATAGCAAGTGCTCTTAACAAATGAGCCATTTCCTCAGCCCTTCTCTCTTCTACTTCAAACCATCTCTCGATTACTTACAAACGTAATCCAATGTAGGTGTTATCTGAATAGTTGTTAGATTGTATTGTTTAAGAAGTAATGACAAGCAGGGAGTGTGTACAAGCTGAGTACAGATGCAATTTTTCAAGTATGTTCTCAGGTTGGTTCAGTCAGTGAATGTAGAGCCTGCAAATAAGAGAGGCTCATGTCTGATATGAACATGTTCTAGACAAGTTTCTTCACTTTTTAGTGTTGATGACTTTTAAGTTTTTTTGTTTATTTGGGGATTTTCTCTTTTTTGTTTTTATTTTTGCTTTGGGAAAGTATCTTATTTGGTAGCCCAGGGTTGCCTGAAATTCACTGTGTAGTCCTGATCAGCCTCAACCTCATGGCAATCTTCTTGCCTCAACCTACTAAATGCTGAGGTTACAGGCATAAGCCACACCATACCCAACATAATACTTAAGGTTCTTATTTTTTTCTAAGGATTTGTTTATTTTTACTCTATGAGTATAGGTGTATTTCTTGCATATATTTTTGTGCACCACATGGGTACAGTACCCATGAAGAGCATCAGATGCCCTAGATCTGGAGCCACACACTTCTTGTGAGATGCCATGTGTGTGCCAGGAACTGAACCTGGGTCCTCTGTAAAAGCAACAAGTGCTCTTAACCACTGAGCTATCTCTCCAATCCCAATAGTAATCATTCTTTAAAAGACATCCCACAAAATAAATAAATAAATAAATAAATAAATAAATAAATAATCAAAGAGCCCAAATTCATTTTCTTTCTGCTAAGATTAAATGTCACACTGCATGAAAGAGAAAAATAATGTATTTCCAGACCAGCAAGTAGTTAGGATGACTTGGTGCCTTCTGAGAACCCCAGTCTCCAACTTAACAATATTCTCAGAAGATAACTGTATGTCTACTAGCCAAGTTTCTCCCCTCTCACCGAAGTTATCTTTGTTTCTTATCCCCTAAAGACCAAGTTTCAATGATCAGTGTTTTCACACATATACACTGAGATGACAGGCATGGATGACATTTATTGAATTTAAAAATAAGAGCCTTAGCAGGGTCACATAGTAGAAATATATGCTGCTTTTCATGTTAGCCTAAAAAGGATTTTCATTTGAACTAAAACTTGAAGACAGACGTGTTTCCAATACTTGTTTGTATATGGGCAAATCTTATTCCCAGAGTCTTCAAGCTTGGCAGAATTGAAAATCCTTTAGAGGGACTTACTGTCTAGAGATGCTGGCAGATCCTTCTTCCATAACCCAATGACACAGGCTGACAAATAGAAAAGATCTCCTCAGTAGCAAGTGGGGAGGTAGGCTCAGACTCTAGTGCAGCAGTTCTCAACTTGTGGGTCATGACCCCTTTGAAGGGTCATATATCAGACATCCTGAATATCATATATTTATATTATGATTCATAACAGTAGCAAAATTATAGCTATGAAGTAGCGATGAAATAATTTTATGGTTGGGATCACCACAACATGAGGAACTGTATTAAGGGGTCTCAGCATTAGGAAGATTGAGAGCCACGGCTCTAGTGAGAAGAGAGAGAAATATTTGTCTCATTTTTGCTGCTTTTAAAGCTAATACTTGAGGTCTTAGTTAGGGTCTCCACTGTTGTGAAGAGACATCATAGCCATGGCAACTCCTCCAAAGAAAACATTTAATTAGGGTAGCTAATTTTCAGTGGTTTAGTCCACTATCCTCATGGTGCAACACGGTGGTGTGCAGGCAGACATGGTGCTGGAGAAGGAGCTGAGTCACTCCTACATCTTGACCTACAGGCAATAGGTAGTAGTCTGAGTTAGGCAGAGCTTGAGCCCACCCCACAGTGGCACACTTCTTCCAACAAGGCCATACCTACTTCAACAAGGCCACATCTCTTAATAATGCACTCCCTATGAGCTTATGAGGACCAATTACATTCAGACTACCACACTTATTTAGTTCAAAATTACCAGAACAGGGAGGCAGCAGAAGAATCACCCAGGCTGTCACTGCTGTGAGGCACAGGACAATAGATGCCACTACAGTGAGCCTATGGAGAGAGGCAGAACTGGAGATGTGCTGGCAGGGACAGGCAAGAGAGAGAGGGCTGAAGCTGACATACTGCCATGCGTGGTAGGGTAGACAGGGTGGTGTGTGGCAGCCTGGAGCTTATGCAGATGCAGACCCAGGCCCAGAAAAAGCTGATCCTTCATGGGATTGCCCTGGCTGTGGGCAACAACTATGCCTGAGATGAGGAAAGGATTGAATCTCCTGAGAGGACCATCGTGGTCCATGTTGGCACAGGAAGCCATGTTGGTGTCTATGGTCCCCAGTGTGACTCCAGGCAATGATGAAGCCTGAGATCCATGTGGATGTAAACTTTCTATACCACTGACTGATGTCTTGGTGATGTCCTCCTGATTTGCTGCTTGGGGTTGGGGGTCATGTTGATGTGAATGGCAGGTATAGCCACCTGAGGCAATGATAAGGCCCAAGGTCCAATGCTGAGGGTGTCTGTCAATGGTCCTCAGAAGACCAGAAGCCGTGTTGATGTCTGTGCTCTGTGTTACTATTGAAGGCCATGAGACTGTCTGTGGTCTGCGCTGCCACCTGAAGTCAAGTTGATGCTTGTCTGCCCTGCTGAGCTGGGCCACACACACACCCACTCACAGGCCACCACTTGGCACCCAAAGTGGACCTACCCCAATATCTAGACCATCTATGAGCTGCTGGATCATATGAAGGGGCCTATCCTACAGAACCATAGCTTCAGGACCTCTATGACTCTGGGCAACAGCAGGATATTGGAGAAGAGTCTTTGTGAGGGTCTAATATTGATGGTGTAGCAGAAGCTAGAGGCCTTGAACCAGACCAAAGACTCATTGCAATGAACATTTGCAAGTAAAACTATTTGGGCAAAAGGGTATACAGTGTGACACACTGCAGTTTTCAGTGCCGCTACAATGAAGAAGTGAGTGATGTAGAGGCGGGAAGGTCAGAGGAGTGCAGTGGGCATATGCCCAGCATGTCAGACAGCCGTGACTGGTGTGAGAGAAGGCTGCGGTTGATAGAAGACCAGGTTGTTGCCCAGTGGGGTCGTTGACACGTTTTTGTTTGTTTCTTTCTTTCTTTTTTTTTGGGGGGGTTACAACAGTTGAGGGAAGACATGGAAGGACTGGGAAATGAGTGTGATTGGGGTACATGATGTGAAATTCTCAAAGAATCAATATAAAATATTAAGTTGGAAAATAAATATATATAAAAACATGGTTGATAGAAGCTTTGAATGCATTTTATTATTACAAATTTTCTATAAAATTACTAAAAAATAAAATTAAAAAAATTACTTGAACAAATATGACATTCTTCTCCTGCCGTTGAGTCATCTGAATGTTTGCTGATCAGGGAAAGAAGTCAGTCATTGACCAATCTTCCTACTTTCGTTTCCACCAACAAATAACATTCACAGGTATAGTTCAAGACTTTGTAATACATGTAGTGAAAAAAAATGTGTAAACTCTTTTTTCAGTACTGAGTAGCAAACCTAGGGTCCTGAATATGCCAGGCAAGTTCCCCACCACTGAACTATACTCTCCTACCCTTAATTTTACTTCTTAACTTCTTATTTTGAGATAAAGAACTCACCAACTATCGCAGGCTGACCTAGAACTCAACCTGTAACCCAAGCATGCCATGAACTACCAGTCTTTCTAAACCAACATCCCCAAAAGCTAGGATAACAAGCATGTGCTTCACAAATCTTCATTAAAAGGCTTTTCCAAAATATTACATGCATTAGTAAAGTAAAAATCTGTTATTGCTGTTGTTGTTTTACTTCCAATTTAAATCTTCAAGTTTTCCATTATGTAGATTAAAAAGAATATTACTATCCTTCCTTCCAATATTTTCATCTATTATATGTTAAGTTCATCAGCATTCTTCTTGCATCCAGTAACTCTTTTCACCCAACAGATACAATCACACATTCAAGTCATATTTATGTGGGAGGAGGGTTCCATGTGTTTATGAGTATGGAAGCTGGAGTTCAATGTAGAGTGACATTTCTCAGAATATCATCCACCCTCTTTTCTGAAATTTGGTTTCTTGTTGGCTTGGAACTCACCTGTCTTAGCTGGGGTTTCTATTGTTGTGAAGAGACACCATGACCATAGCAACTCCTAAATAAACAAACAGAAAACATTTAATTGGGGCTGACTTATACTTTCAGAGGTCTAGACAATTATGGCATGAGGCATGGTGGTATGAATGCAGACCTGGTGCTGGAGAAGAAGCTGAGAGTTCTGCATCTTAATCTTAAAGCAGCAGAATAAGACTGACATACTAGGTGTAGCTTGAGCATGTGACACCTCAAAGCCTGCCTCCACAATGACACACTTCCTCTAACAAAGCCACACCTACTACAACAAGGTCACATCTCCTAATAGTGCCATGCTTTGTGGGTCAAGCATTCAAACACAAGAGTCTATGGGGGCCATGCCTACTCAAACCACCACATTACTAAATAGAGTAGTGGATTGCCTAATCAGTAAGTCCTAGGGGCTCACCTGTCTCCTTCCTAGCACTGGGATTATAAATGCATGCTAACACACCCACCCAGCTTTTTCACATGGGTTTGAGTTCTCATGCTTGCATAGCAAAGCCCTTTCTTTACCAACTGAGCTATCTCTCCAGCCCCCAAGAATGTCTCTATTTCTTATTGAACTCTTTTACTTATAAAATAGTGATCAGTAGTTGACTATGAAATATTTGGCCAACTTATACACACTTTAAACAACTGCCTTTTACAGTCAGGAACACAACCAAGTGCTGAAACTAATTCCATTTCTTCACATAAAATGGGGGAGTAGATATTGAAGCTACCTCTACCTACAAGATTATTGTAAAGAGGTGATGGATATCAAAGTGCTTTGCAAACTACACAGAAATTTACAGATGAAAGTACTCATCTCCCTGAGCCTTTGTGTTTCTTCTGAATCTCTGCCAGGCATGTAACTACCACTTTCAAAGAATGCCTCATTTATTTCTCATAACAGTCCTGGAAGATGAGTACTATTATTGGCATGATTGCATTTAAAAGTCTGATGTGTAACTGGGCACATAAATATTTATTGAGGATGACACTGGAGCCTGAAACAGGAGTGCTTTGTCCAAGTAAACACAGTTAGTTAGACATGGAAATGGAAAACAAACCAGAGCTGTGTAACTGAGGTCCAGGACCCACTAGTCTCTAGTCAAACTGCTATTCCCCCAGGGATAGCTGATCACATGAAGTTTTTTTCGTAGAGTCAGTCTCACTCAGTAATGCAGCTGAAACCATTTCGATGCCTTTCCCATCTGGTGGCCAACCCCCAACAACAACAACAACAAGTTCTGTCTACTAGATCTCCTGGAAAAAAGCGTTTTCTGTCTCTTAGAGAACTGGCAGCCAAGGCAAGGTACTGAACAATAAATCTGAAACAATAATCAAACAAATCAAACAAATCAAACAAATAGAAGTATTGGGGAGAAAGCAAACTAAGAGGAAGTGAGAACATCCGCGCAGTGCCCTTGAAATTCCACTACTCCTGTAGCTACCTTCCTTGTTGAAATGTGACAGCTTTCCTTTTTCATTAGTTCTTTGATTCGTTCCTTTTCCTAATTCTTATATAGTTCTTCATACAATGTATTCAGAACAAATCTATCCCCTTCACCAACACCTCCCTACCCACCCTGCTTTGTGTCTCTTGGTTTTCAATTCTAAGCCCATCAAAATCAGTTTGTGTTACTCATGTACTCTTGCATTTGTGGTCTTCCACTGGAGTGTGGCCTACCTACCAGGGGCCATACCTCTGAGAAGACTGACTCTCCCTCTCCTGGCAGTTTATCAGTTACCTATAGCTCCTGAGCTAGGAGTAGGACTTGGTGCCTACCTTCTTGCTCAGTGCTGAGATTTTATCTAGTTTCAGCTTACACACATTTTAGGCATGCTATCACAACCACTGTGAGTTCATATGTACATCTGCCTTGCTGTGTCTGGAAAATAGTATTTCCTGGTGAGTCATCCACAACACCAGGTTCTCATAACCGTTTCTGTTTCCTCTTGAGAAATTATCCCTGAGTCTTGGGGAAAGGGCTCCATTCTTCATGGTCTAGCCTGTTAAGCAAGGTTACTGCTAGTCTATATGATAACTAGAGGAGTGTACCCCTTCCAGCCTAAATAGCACAGAGGTGCCATCTTGAAGACAGTGCCTTTGTTCTTTTATTCGGGAGGGAAGAGCCTTGGAGATGAAGGGTGGAGGGAGCCATAGGAAGGGCCAACTGATACGAAGAAGCACAGAGGTATAGCTAGAGCTGAGTTTGAATCCCAGGTCTCACTAACCCTCTCAGTCTAGTGCCTGTATATGATGCACAAAACTGCACAACTGTATGCCCCAGCCATTCATATAAAGCACACTGATAGGCACAGTGAGCAGAAAGATACCCTGAATTCTGGTCACTTGAGATCAAGGGATGGTTTACTTTATGTTGTAGATGAATTTAAACTAACTCTAGATTAGTTTTAGGAAAGAAAACATACTTTAATGTTTGTCATTTCTGAACATTTTTAGCTTCTTGTTTCCTAACTTGAGTTTTTTCTCTATTTGAAAAACATCAAAATAGCTTAACTCTGTAAGATCATAACAATGTTCCCCTTTAAAAATTAAGCTTGAATGTAATATAAAAAACAATGCCTCTATTGCTTTAGAGCCATGAATGACGGAAATAATAAATTTAATTCTGAACTTCTGAGGGGAATTCTACTCTGCCTCTGGCCACCTAGGAAACACACTATTTTCATGACAGCTAGTGGGAGCACACGAAACTCATACATTTGTGGTGATTTTTGCTTTGTTCTACCCTACCCCAGGGAGATAGTATCATCTATTATTTTTAAGTTTGGTGATAGCAAATTTTATTTGAAATATAAGCTCATTGGAAATAGGATATTTTTCTGGCAAATAGAATTTTAAAAGCCAACAACACAGACTTCATCTATTGAATTTTATATTCAAGGGGAAGTAATTTGGAGTTAATGCATTTATCCACTCCCTGCTCCTTCTCCACGGAAAACTAGAGAACTTTATAATGTTTCTACCACTTACAGGGATCCTCAGTCCATCAGAGATGAAATTTCTTCATAAACTCTGTTTGGGCTTTCCTGGTGAGAAAGATGAATCATGAGATTTGACCATTAGAAGAGATTATGCAACGGGAGATATCAGACTTGTCCTGGTGTCTTAGTCTACTTTCTGTTGCTATAACAAAATACCTGAAGCTGAGTAATTTCTAAAGCATAGATTGTTATTTAGCTCATGGTTCTGGGCAATAGAAAGGCCAAGAGCATCTCTGGCATATGTTTAGCGAGATGAGGATATTTTTGCAGTATCGGAACATGGTTTAAAATACCAATTTGGCAAGTTAGAGCAAAATAGCCAGAAAGAGCTAACTTTTAAAACTGCTACTCCTGCTGCTCCATTAACACAGGAGTGAGTCTGACCATTCATAAGGACAGAGCTCTCATGCCACTATCACCTCCCCCAAATTCCCCTCTCTCTCCTGTGCCATTACAAGTCTGCAGCACATGAAACTGGGGAGCATTTCCAAAATACAGGAAGCCATGAAAAACAATAAATTTCCATTATTGAGACACCTCATTCCAGATTTACTATTAAGCAATATTTATGATATACTTACTCATTTGTTGACCCCATTCTTCGGCATCCTCCCAAATCCTACTTGTGTATGGCCTGCTTGGCTCCCATTAGCAACTTCAAGCTGATCCTTACACTGTGCCCCTTATGCCTCTCAGGCGAAACGTATCCTCTCCTTAAAATTCACAGTATGCCAGACATGTTGGTCGTGATGTGTGCTGCAAGTCATCACTGTTACCAAATATTTGACAGAAACAATGTAGGAAGAAAGATTTGGGCTTATGTTTTAGGGGGTTCGGTGGATGAGCCTGCAGGGAACACAACAGTGGTGGGTGTTTGTGACTGGGGAGAACTGGTTCATGAATGACCAGGAGCTAGAGTAAAGGGGAAACTGCCACTGAGCCTGCTTGCTCCTTTTTCCTTCTGTATTCTGGCTGGACCAAAGTCCATGAGATGGCACTGCCCACATTCCAAATGAGTCTTCCTCTCAGTAGATGTGAACCCCAGTCCTCTTGGTGCCTCCCCAATTCCATATACAGTTCTTAATCCAGTCAAACTGACACTCGAAAATACTATTTTAAACAGTCTCCTCCCATTTCATTCATTTTATCAGTTGTTCTATTTCTCTAGTCTTCAGTAGCTTAAAACAAGTGCATGCTTGCTATTATGAGTATTTAGTTTTTGCACAAGTGAGGGATGTTGTGATGGAGATGGAGACAACCGATTTTTGGTCAGCATTGCCGCACACACTGTGTAAACTTGCAAAGTCACTTCAGCTGAGTTTTTTTAATGTGTGTGTGGGGGGGTGTGCATGTGTATTTGTGTGTGTGTGTGTGTGTGTGTGTGTGTGTGTGTGTGTGTGTGTAGTCTGATGAGGGTGCTGGGAACAAAATCCAGGTTCTCTAAAAGAGCAGCAAGCCCTCTAACCACTTAGCAATCTCTCCAGACCCTCAAACTCTGAGCTTCTGCTGATCAATAAGAAGGTTAAAAGTATGATATTCTGCGTCCTCTCTGTGTCCACAGCATTTCTGTTAGAAAGGAACCATCTTTTCTAGTTTTTCTCCTTGTACTGGGCCTATTTTTAATGCCACGCACAGCACTCATTCAACAAATGCTAAGACTATCTTAGCTAAGACCTGGCTCTGGGGTGGGCTCCCCACTCCCGGCACGTATGAAACAGGAGCTGTATATACGATGGTAGCAGATCATTGACTTCAATGAAAGCTGTGTGCCTTTTCAGTGTCTCCATTCCTTCTCATGACAGCAGGCATTCTATCCCCATACATCTCGGATTTCCTACTGTGCCTCCTTTTCAGTTTCTTAAGACTCTTAGGCCTTTGCATGTATCGTCACACTATTTTTACCCTTAATGCCCTTGTCTAATAGTCTATGACAATTTCTATTTGTGGCTAGTTCTTTTTCTGGTTGTAGTTCGAGTCATGTTGACTTGTGTCTTTTGATATTGGTTAACCAGAGTCGCATGCATTTGTTTGGTTATTTTTCTCTTCAGAAAAGTAACTCTTGAAACATCTACCACTGCCTCATACATACAGTCATTCCGCCCAGCCAGCTGAGTCATATTTGACTGTCCTAAAATTATAATAATGGGCATAATGTGTGTGGAGTGGTAGCAGGTGCCTCTTCAATGGAGGGAAATCATTCTAAAGTTTAGAACAATACTTAACATTGTAGAGCAAGATGTGTGCCATTTCAGGACCTTGGACAGTTTACTTGGGCTGTAAACCCTTTGTCTCTTTCAGAAGGAAGCTTGTGGCCCACGTTTAAGTCTATATCGCATCAGACACAACACTGTTGCTTTTTAAAAATTTCTCCAACAAAGCAAAATCAAAAATTGCCTATTCAAATACAAAGGATGGATATTTCCAGGCATTCCACTCTGAACTCTCTAATATAAGTAAACGTAACAAAACTAATTCCTGAACATTCTATAAGTCAGGTTATTTGAAAGCCAAGATGACATCGAATATATATCCCAGACAGTGATGACAAATAAAATTTTCTGGCCACATTTTGAAACTTGGATTCTCTCATTTGTATTCCCCCCCACACATGTAGGGAAAAAAAGATACCAGTATACCAAGTTTTCAAAACTGATCATTGGACGTTTCCTGTGACTCGAATTTCACAAGAGTTAAAACACAGGACTGTGAAGTCTACTAGGATGGAGGAGAGCAAAGCACCTTAAGGACTGAGGAAACTAGGGCAGTGATGGGAGGGTTGGTCCAGTTGGGTGGTGAGTGGTTTCCTTAACTGGTCTGCTTGTGTTTTTTAAAGTTTAATCAATGACACACACTTCTGGGGAACTTCAGGTGAGCTGCATCAGGAGAAAAAGAGTTCAGCCTCACTACCGACAAGAAATATAAATTAAGCCACAGGGTGCTGTATCTCTTCTCTCAGATTGACAGAGATTAGAAAGAATCCCAAGAGTGTAGGGGAAGAGGCATTTTCATGTGCCACTGGAGGGAACACAGATTGGTACATGGAAGGCAATTTGGAATATCAAAAGCCTAAAATGAAATGATGCTGTATATGTGATAACATGCAAACATATTCTCAGCTCATTGTTGGTGGAAATTAGCTTATAACTTATATAAACATACTTACGAAATGCAAACATATATCTGAAAGGATACATACCAAAATATCAATCTCAGAGGATGGGATAGAGGCATTTACATTTTGTTATACAGTTTTCTGATGTATATATTCAATATGAATAAGCATTTCTGCTAAAAAAAAATTAACAATTTAGGCCTGGCTGGATGGCTCAGAATGTAGAGGCACCTGCATTCAAGCCTGATAATTGGAATTCAATCCCAAGAATTGAATGGAAGGAGAGAACCGACTCCTATAAATTGTCCTCTGACCTGTATTCTGATCTCACACATTCACACACACACACACACACACACACACACACACACACACACACACACACACACAAAGTATAGCTAAAAAATAATTCACCTAGAGCTAGGGATGTGACTAAATGGTAGAGTTCTTGCCCACCATGAGGCCCTGGGTTCAGTCCCCAGCATTACGAATGAATTAAATAAGTGATAATTTACCCAATCAATAGAATTCTAGAGATAATGACTACTTGTTTTCACCCTTTCAAGATCTAGATGTGAAAGATTGGCCTTCATCGTGTTGAATATACTAATGGGAGCATGGTGGAGCTGTAAATCTGTGGACAAGAAAGGAAATGGGCTCAGATAAGTGGCCAAAAGGTTGGAGAATGAGCTACTCAAAGCTCTGATGCCTGGAGAGAATATGTCTATTCTGGTAGGAATGGACCACCATTTCAGAACAGGCAAGGAAGGGGCAATAATTAGATTTGTGAAAATTGTATTTGGCCAGTTTTAATTACTGTGTCTGTCTTCTGTGTGGAAAACAGGACTGAGTGGGGTGAAACCAGGGACTAAAAAGACCAGTAAAATCATCACAGAATGTCAGTTCAGGAAAAAAAAGTAAAAAGATGAGATTTAAACTTCAAAAATAATAATAGTGGGACATGCTTATGCAATAAGGTAGAAAGGGAAAAGTTGTGAATACTCACACCTAAACTATCAGGAATAGCTCTGACACTATTCTTTAATATAGATTTATAAAACAAAACTAGTTACTAGTTCTCAAATCTTTAAACTGAAGCATGTCATTGTCATATGTTGAGTGGTGCCTCCAAAAAGATAGGCACATATCCAAATCCCAGGAACCTGTGGATATTTTCTAATTTGGAAAAGGGATGTTTGCAGATATAACTGCAACTCTTCAGATGACGAGAGTCTCCTTGGTTATTTGGTGGGCTGTAGAGCCAGCAACAGTGTGATGGTTAATTTCTACTGTCAATTTGATTGGATTAAGAAATACCTGTGAAGGGGGCTGGGAAGATGGATCAGTAGGTAAAGTACATTTTACAAAGCAAGAAGACCTGCTTTTCCATCCCCAGGACCCTTACAAAAATCCAGGTGTGGGAGTGCATGACTGAGATCCCAATGCTGGGAAGGTAAAGACAGGAAGACCCTGGGGGCGGGGTGGCTGGCTGTCTAGCTCAAATAGAGAGCTCTGGATTCAGCAGTAGAGACTGCCTCTCAAAATCAGCTAGAAAGTGACTGAGAAAAACACTTGATGTTAAAGTTCTGGCCTTTACTCAATCTCTGGTCTAGGTACACCAAAAAAACATATCCCATGGCATTGTGGTGGTTTGAATAAGAATGGCCCTCATAAGCTTAAGTATTTGAATGCTTAGTCATTAGGAAGTGGCACTATTTGAAATTATTATAAGGATTAGGAGGTATGGCCTTATTAGAGGAAGTTGGGGGCAGGGGTGGCCAGGGTGAGGTTTCAAAAGCCCATGCCAAGCCAAGACTCCCTCTTTGCCTGAGAAGGAGACTACAGCTCTCATCTACTGCTCTGATACCTGCCTGCATGCTGCCATGCCTCCTACCCCCAGCCATGCTGATAATGGACTAAACCTCTCAAGATGTAAGCAAGCCCCCAATTAAACATTTTCTTCTATGAGTTGCCATGGCCATGGTTCCCTTCACAGCAATAGAACAGTGATGAAGACAGGCATCAATGAGGCACACTCTGGGGTGCATCTGTTTTCTTAGTCATTGTGCTACTGAGATATGACTCAGGACTTAAGAGCACTTGGTGTCCTTCCGGAGTTCCTAAGTTTGGTTCCCAGCATCCACGTTGGACGACTCACAGCCATCTGTAACTTCACCTCCTGTGGATCTGATGCCTCTGGTCTCCAGGACACCTTGAGTCATGTACACATATCCAGATGCAGGCACACATACACCTACACATAATGTTTTTAAAAATAATAAAAATAAATCTTTAAAATTAAGGCAGAGAACACATTTGATGTTAACTTGCACCTCAACACATATTGCACACACACATGAACATTTATTTTTATTACCTTCTATGCTTTTGTGGTGTGGAAAACATTTCCAGTATTAAAAAGTTTCTTTAGGAGCTGGGTGCTTTGGCCAGCACAGCCATGAGCAACATGCAGACCTGGAAAGGAGAGTCAATGGTAGACAGAGACACAGGACACTAGGCTTGTTTCAAGAGCAAATAATTTTTATTTTCCCACTGCTGTTTATATATTGTTTAGCTAGCTACTAGAGCTACTTGAGCCAACAATCTTTGACCCCTTTATCTGAATTTCTCATTCCAAACCTCCCTTCCCTTGTGATCTTATTTTGCCCTAGAGGACATTCCTCCCAGGCATTATCTTATGCCTGCAGTTTCTCAGTCTCGGCCACATCTTGGTTTGTGCCTGGGAAAAGAACTGCAAACCATCTGGACCCCAGCATCAGGGCAGGTGGTGCAGTGGGCAAGTGTGCTTGTTATGCAACCATGAAAACCCAAGTTCAAATCACCAGAACCCATGTGAAAACCTGGCATGACTGTATACACCTGTAACTTGAGTGTTGTAGGGAAAGAGACAGGAGGATCTTGTTAATCACAGATGATTCTTTAGCTCCGCCTAACCAGAACCACAGAACCTTAAATCAAAATAACAAATGGCCCAACTAGAGTCTTTACATTTCACAAGTGAGGCCTCCATCCTCTGCACTGCTCTCAACATTCTTATCTTCCAAGTTCCACAGAACTCTCAACACTCAATGACTCTTCTAACACAGTTCAAAGTCTTTCCATGATCATCCCCCAAACATGGTAAGGTCCTGGTACCAACTTATCTTAGTTAGGGTTTCTATTCCTGCAACAAAACACCATGAACAAAAGCAAGTTGGTGAGGAAATGGATTATTTGGTTTAACTTTTAGATCATAGTGTTGTGCCCAAATTCTGAACCCATTTCAGTGTAAAAGTAATGAGTCTTTTATTGCAGTTGTTTAACAAGCTAACCCCCTTAGCTCAGGCCTTTCATCCATCCACCATGGCAGATGGCTGGGGAAAGACCCCGAGAAATCACAGGACTGAGATCTTATAGGGGCAGCATAAGAGGAGTGTCTAGGGGTATGCACAACCTCAGAATTGGTGCGCCTCCAGGCTTGGAGGATCTGTCCTGTGTTGATTGGTCAGCTGGTTGTTATGGCCCATAGGCCCTCCCTGGGTGGTTGCTATGCTCTGCACATCATTACTGTGCACTTGTCCATAAAGCACATCCAGAGCCATGAAGCATAACCCTGCTAGCTAACTTGTGATTGCTTCCTTGCCATGAGGTGGGCATCTGACCTCCTAGTGACCAAGGCAAGATCAGGCAACCTCGTGCTAGCCTGTCATGGCTGCCAAAACAAGGGTAGGTCCCTTCAATAATCCATCATTGGAAATCGAACAAGAACTCAGGCAGGGCTGAAACCTGGAAGCAGAAGCTGATGCAGAGGCCATCGAGGGGTGCTGCTTACTGGCTTGCTTCCCCTGGCTTGCTCAGCCTGCTTTGTTATAGAATCCAAGACCACCAGCCTAGCCATACCACACCCACCATGGCTGGACCCACCCCCCATTGATTGCTAATTGAGAAAATGTCTTACAGCTGGCTCTCACAGAGGCATTTCCTCAACTGACGTTCCTTCCTTTCTAAAGACTCTAGCTTGTGTCAAGTTGACCCACAAAACCAGTCAGTACACTAACTAAACATTTTTTCTGTGATAGTCCCATAAACCAGCCTTCTTAGTTACTGTTTTTGCTGTGAGGAGACACCATGACCAAAGCAGAAATTAACTGGGGTCTTGCTCACAGTTTAGAGGGCTAGTTCATAACCATCCTGGCAGAGAGTATGGGGCATACAGACAGGCATAGTACTGAGCAGCAGCTGAGAGGTTTTACATGCAAATCCATAGGCATAAGGCAGAGATAAGAGAGCCTACACCTGGCATGGGCTTTTAAAGCCACAAAGTCCACCCAAAGTGACACCTCCTCCAATAAGGCCACACCTCCTAATCCTTCTCAAACAGTTCTACTCTAAGCATCCACCTCATCTATGAACTGTTGGAGTATGTGAAGAGGATGAACCTACAGATCCAAAATGCAGGATCTCCATAACACAGGACAACAACAGGATATCCAAGAGGAGCCCCAGTGAGAGACCATTATCAGTGGTGTAGCAGAAAACAGAGGCCTCAAGCTATACTACCAATGACTTGAGGCAATGAACACTTGCAAGTAAAGATGAACAGACTAAAGTGTAAACTGTGTTACTCAACAGGCCATGCTACAGCTTCCATGACAAGATTCTTCTGCTTTTTTGTTTTGTTCGGTTTGGTTTTTCTTTTAAATTTGGTTTAGGTTGAGGGGGTTGCAAGGGCAGAGGGCAGATGCGAGGGGACAGGGAGGTGAGTGAGATCAGAATGCATGAAGTGAAATCCACAAAGAAAAGAAACAAAAAGAAATGTTATGTACTAGTATGATTGTGTGTAGAGATGGGAGCACACGTGATGACCAGGGGACAACCTTGTAAACTCAGTTTTCTTCTTCCACCTTTATGTGTGTCCTAGGGATCAGTCAGGCTTGTACAGTGCGTGCTTGGCCATACTGAGCCATTTGACAGGCCGCTCGGTTTTGCTTCTATATTTTCAACAGGATCCCCGCCGTGGGATGGAAGGCAACTGCAGCAGTCACCACCTCCACCTCAGATAGTTTTGTTCTCCAGGGAAGAAGCTTCCTTGGAAATTCTCATGTGGTCTGGTCACATGTCAGTGGTTCTGACTGAGGTGGCATCCAAGGAATGTGATGCTCAGCTGGACAGGCCTGAATTACCGGCTCAAGGTCTCTGATGAAGTTGAAGGCGCATTCAACACTCTAGGCTGTGCATTTTCTTTTGATGGCTCTCCAATAGCACAGAGGATGCTACTACTAAAAGGAGTTGCGTGTACAGCCAACAGTAGTGACTGCCCTCACCAGTATGTGGTGATTTTTATCCTGAATACCAGGAAGTTGCTAAATCAAAACTTAAACCAGGAGTTTTACTTTTTAATGAATTTCACTATAGACACTTCCCAAAATGAGAAATGTCTATTCTACCAAAGTCAAAACAAGATCACTATCTTTTTCTCTCTTTTTTCCTTTTCTTTTTTTAAGCCAAAGGCCTTTTTTTGGGTTTTAAGATTGTATTTATTTATTACATACAGTCTTCTGCCTGCATGCCAGTAGTGGTCACCAGATCTCATTCAAGGTGGTTGTGAGCCACCATGTGGTTGCCAGGAATTGAACTCAGGACCTCTAGAAGAACAGTCAGCATTCTTAACTGCTGAGCCAGCCCCCTCCTTATTTTCATATCCAGTCTCAATCCATCAAAAAAGATGAAGAAAATAAAATAAAAGTGATATCAAAGTGGTTTTAAATACATATTTTTGTGGAAGCTGATTGTGTACGATTCTTTCAACTTTTTATTATTCTTTTGACTTCTTTCCTTTTACATTTACTTTGTGTGTGTGTGTGTGTGTGTGTGTGTGTGTGTGTGTGTGTGTGTCTATTTCACGGCACACATGTGGAGGTAAAAAAAGACAATTGCAGGAGTCAGATCTCTCCTTCCACCATATGTATCCCAGCGATTGAACTCAGGTCAGGTCTGGGTCCATAGCGAGCACCTTTACCCACTGGGCTGTCTCACTGTCTCTTCTTCTACCTCTTAGATGGGTATAGGCTTTCTCTTTAGGCTTTATATTATGGCTCTACCTATCCCCCACAGACTCTATAGAATGTGGTGGAACCTTTAGGAGGAGCAGTCTAGTGGGAGTCACTGTGGGGCTACCCTTGAAGGAGACATTGTGGGTCCTGCTCCTTTCCTCTTCCTCTTTGCTTCTCATCTACCATTTGAAGATCAGCTTCCCCACAACCTATGTTCCCATGATAAAGTATCTTATCACATGCCCAAAAGCGATGAGCCTTCCGAGGACTGAAACCACCAAAACTGAGACATAAAATAGACTTTTCCTTTAAGTTATCTTGAGTATTTTATCACAGTGACAGAAAATTAACTAGTACTCAATGTCATTAGAAACTTTCAGACTTCAATATACAGTAGCTGGAGGTGCATGGTAACCACCACACTTGAAAATATCAAAGAAATGCCTACCATGAACTTGAACACTTAAAATTATATAGCATATAAGAAAACAAAGAAGGCTGGAGAGATGGCTCAGAGGTTAAGAGCACCGACTGCTCTTCCAGAGGTCCTGAGTTAAATTCCCAGCAACCACATGGTAGCTCACAACCATCCGTAATGAGATCTGGTGCCCTCTTCTGGTGTGCAGATATATATGGAAGCAGAATGTTGTATACATAATAAATAAATAAAATCTTTAAAAAAGAAAGCAAAGACACTACCAAGTATAAAAATAAAACAAAACCCTCTTACCTCAAGGGAAGGCTAGTCGGCCACTTGAACACACCTCACACAAAAGACACTGTTCAAGTGGCCAAGACATAGGCAGGAAAATATTCAACTTTATTAGTCACCAGTGAATTGCAAATTAAAGCCACTACCCAATTATTAAAAAGTAACAAGTGTTGGGGAACATATGCAGCAACCCAGATTTCTCATTCACTACTACTGTGAGTGTAAACTGGCAATCATTTGGAAAGCTATTTGACAGTCCCATTAACATGGATACATGACACAGAAGTGTCACTCCTAGATCTATCACTAAACAATATGATCATGGAGGTTCATTAGAAGCCTGATTTGTCACCATCCAAAACAGAAAACTGTCCAAGCATCCATCAACAGTAGAGCAGACCCATAAATTGAGATATAGTTGTGCATTTTCATAATCTGCAGCAGAATGAGCAAACAATAATTCCGAATAGCACAGAAAGTGTCTCAAAAAAATCAACTTAAATGAAGGAACATGGACCCATGAATACACGGAACATAGGTTGTATTATCCCATTTATATAAAAGTCCAAACCTGGTTGAATCTATCTCCGCTCTTGAAGGTTAGTAACTTTGGGGATAGGGCTGGAGGATGACTAGAGATCAAAAGCGGGACTTGGTCAAAGGCTGCCTCTTTATCTGGGATGCTAGTTGCACAAGCATGGAGGGAGTTAGAACATGAATGTATTTCTTTAGATATACACTATACTTTGTATAAGGAAGGAATCAGCTAAGTCTTCTTCCTGTCATTTCCTTCTCTCTCCAGTTCTCTGGCAGTTTTCTAAGGTTGCCCTTTGGATGTTAAAATAACTCATTGTTTTAACAAGTTGTGGGTGGATGGCATGATCTCTTGATAAATTGTTTATACAGGGTTTTGAGAAGTGCAACACGGATGCCAGTATTAAGCAGTTGTGGCGTGACACAATCTTCTTTCCCCATAGGGATCACATTATTGAATCAAAGTATCTTTTCCAACTGTCTAAGGGAACAAAAGTTGGAGCATTTTTCCTCAGCTTTATTTATGTAGCAGAACATTCCTAACATCAAGCTACAGATGATTCCTGTGAAGGTCACCATTACAGTCAGTACTTTAAGACAGAAATTGGACACAGCTTCCAATGTTGGTCCTGAAACCACTTTTGGAGTAACAAAGCGTGGTCCTTGCTCACACCAAATCTGTTTCCCATTATTGGCCTTTTCCTTGTAGATATAGAAGAACAAATGGTCAGGGTTGAACCCCACCTCTCTCTGTGTGACCCCACAGGTCTAATCCAGCCTTCACTCTCCTTTCCCTGAAAATAAGTATTGAGTATCAAAGCAGACAGAGGCTGGACCAACATGGAAGGAAAAAGCTGGAATACCAGATCAAGTGCTCTCTGTTGCTTAGAATAATTAAGTCCCTGAGCCATCAAATATATGACAACTCTAAAGGAATACAAAAATTCAGTAGTAATGAAGTGAAGAGTCAATGGGTGGACTTTTGTGGGAAAAAAAAATGGAACAGTGGAGGGCACACACCCATCTGCAAATTGTTTTATTCAAAGGGTGTTATACAAGAAAGGAGATTCACACTCATGTCAAATACCAGGAAAATCAAAACAAGTGAAAATAATGACTTGTCTTCCAGAAGCTGCTATTGTATCTTTACAGCATACTAAGAATACAACCATTTTCTTTTTTCCTTTTTTTATTGAAATTAGAAACAAGCTTCTTTTACATGTCAATCTCAGTCCCCTCTCCCTCCCATCCTCCCTTGCCCCTCACCCACCCCCTATCCCATCCCCTTTTTGCTCTCTAGGAAGGGTGAGGCCTTCCATGGGGGATCTTCAAAGTCTGTCATATCATTTGGAGTAGGGCCTAGACCCTCCCTGTGTGTCTAGGCTGAGAGAGTATTCTTCTATGGGAAATGGGTTCCCAAAGTCCATCTGTGTCCTAGGGATAAATACTGATCCACTACCAGAAGCTCAGAGATTAACCAGACCCCCAAACTGACCTCCTCATTCACGGGGTCTGGAACAGTCCTATGCTGGTTTCCCAACTATCATTCTGGGGTCCATAAGCTCCCCTTTGTTCAGGTCAGCTGTCTCTATGGGTTTCCCCAGCCTGGTCTTGACCCCTTTGCTCATCACTCCTCCCTCTCTGCAACTGGATTCCAGAGTTCAGCTCAGTGTTTAGCTGTGGGTGTCTGCTTCTGCTTCCATCAGCTACTGGATGAAGGCTCTAGGATGGCATATAAGGTAGTCATCAATCTCATTATAGGGAAAGGGCTATGAGATAACCTTCCCACTATTGCTTAGATTCTTAGTTGGGGGTCATCCTTGTAGATCTTTGGACATTTCCCTAGTGCCAGATTTCTCTTTAAACCCATAAAATGGCTCCTTCTATTATGGTATCTCTTTTCTTGCTCTCCTCTGTTCTTCCCCTGACTCAATCTTCCTGCTCCATCATGTCTTCCTTTCCCCTCCTTTTCTCTCCTTCTCGTTCTTCTAACTCCCTCTCCCCTCCCTCCATGCTCCCAATTAGCTCAGGAGATCTTGTCCCTTTCCCCTTCTCTGGGGGACTATGTATGTCTATTTTAGGGTCCTCCTTGTTTCCTAGCTTCTCTGGCACTGTGGATTGCAGGCTGGTAATCCTTTACTCTATGTCTAAAATCCATATATGAGTGAGTACATATCATGTTTGTCTTTTTATGTCTGGGTTCCCTCCCTCAGGATGGTTTCTTCTAGTTCCATCCATTTGCCTGTGAATTTCAAGATTCCATTGTTTTGTTTTGTTTTTCTGCTGAGTAGTACTCCATTGTGTAAATGCACCACATTTTCTCTATTCATTCTTCAGTTGAGGGGCATCTAGGTTGCCAGTTCTGGCTATTACAAATAATGCTGCTATGAGCATTGTTGAACAGATGTCCTTGTTGTATGAATGTGCATCTTTTGGGTATATGCCTAAGAGTGGAATTGCTGGATCTTGTGGTAGACTGATTCCCATTTTCTTTTTTTAATTTTTTTTTTTTTTGGTTTTTCGAGACAAATAAAACAAGACGTGTTTAGTAGATAACTCACCTTCTTGTCCTTGAAACTGAAAGGGTTGCAAATGAGGAAATGGAGCCCATCAGAGTAAGAGACTTCCATCAAGTTCCACGGCTACTCAAAGGTGAGATCTTTTTCCCTATGAGCCCATCATGACACCTGTGGTGTAGCAGTTGGGCATCCTGAGACTGAAATGATTGCTTCTTCTTTATACAGCCTTTCTAGGTTCTTACACCTCTGTAGTTAAAGCTCTAGATCACAAAAATAATCTGCCTTCTAATTAGGCATGGCATGTTACATGAAGTAATATGGATAATAGAATCAAAGATAAACCATTAAGAGTCTACCTCCTGTCTACTCCACAGTGCTATTTGCAAATGGAGAAAGGAAATCACTAGCTAAAAACATTAAATCGGTTACAATCTGGAATCCTTCAACAGAGCAAAAGCTGCCATGGGAACTGGCTAGTTGATTTTGAAGCTAATATAAGCCTCTTTAAATATATACTTCTGTGTTTTTTTTAACTATCAGTTCAAAATGCCTATGTAATTAAATGCTATTATTTTTTTAATTTTTTGAATGTCAGTTTAGTTTCTAAAAGAAATCTGTTATGATTAATTTATTTACCTAGTTTGGTGGTCAAAGGGTTAATTACAGATAGGAACCTCTATTTTTAGCTGTTACTAGAGACAGGCTGACATTCTATCTAAAAATAGCCCTGTCTTTCGCACCATTTTTAACCCTGCAAAAAGAGACTCACGCCTATCCAGATTAAGGATAAGCTTAAATAGCTCATCCTCAATCAAAACCATGGCAACCAGTACACAATACTCGTCCCATCATCTCAACCGGTAGTCCTTAAGATTTTTTAATCACAAGACAGGAAATCTGTTTTGCTTGGATGCCACAAAAGGGTAGATTAATATTACAGGACACTTGACCACTGACTTTTATTTAGAAAAGAAAACACATTTATGATGCTGTAAATTTTACTGTTAAGAAGAGACAAACACCATTTTTATGATTTATTTATTTATATATGCACCTGACTATTTCATAAAAAGAACTGTGGTCGTTTTAGAGCATTCAAAGGAGAGATAAAGTGGGAAGTATTAAAGATGGACTTTATGTAGTTACGAGTAAATAAACAACCATTTAACTGTCCAGTTAAATGATAAAAATAAAGTAGGATTGTGTGCAGTGGCCATGCCCAAGTAACACTACTAACTTGAAAGCACTTTTATTTTCCTTTCATTTCAGATTGAAAATAGCCATATGTGGTTTTCTATGGTTATAAGATCAATATATGCCCAGATAGATAACCCAAAAATTTTAGAGGCATACAGGGAAAGTTCTTTTTTTAAATCATTCACAGGCAATTGATAAAATTGTGATCTGGTCATTCTGGCATCCGTCTGTACACACAGCATTTTATACTGTAATCATGTTTCATACATGACATCACCCATTGCATTATTTACTCACTCTGCTTAATAGGAACATCTTTCTATTATATCCTTGTGCATGAAAAGACTATATAACTCCATACTTAGGAATAGTTAAGATGATGTTTCTAGAATTTTGCTCCTATAAATAACAGTATTTTACATATATTTTGCTCTAGGTGAATATCTCCATAGCTTAAATTCCTAGACGTACAACTTAATAGGATTTAGAATCACCGAGAAGACACATGTCTGGCCATGTCTATAAGGACATTTCCAGAGATGTTTAACTTGAGGGAGGAGGACACATTTTGAATGTGGGTGGCACAATCCCATGAGCAAGGGTCTAGGACTGAATGAAAAGTATAAAGCAAGAGAGCACAGCATTTGTCTCTCTCTGGTCCTGAGTGGGGAAACACTGTGGTCACTCGTTCTCTAGTTGTCATGCCTCCTCTACCATGATGGACTGTGTTCCTCTGAACTGTGAGCCCTAATAAAGCCTTCCTCCTGTAAGTTGCTTTTTGTCAGGCATCTGGTCACAACAATGAGAAAAGTAATTAGGACACTGCCTTAAGCTTAGGAAATCCTCAGTACTGCCCATGCTCTTCCCGATATACCTATCTCTGTGTGATTGAGAAGGGGAGAATTTTCTCATTGCGGACAAAGCAGTGCCTATGTACTGTACTATCTGATACTATCCACACAGTTAGCAAGCTCTGAGCTTCAGGATTTGACATATGCCAGTACTAACAACCTTGTGCCCTACCAAGCCTAACCAGGCTGGAGCTACAAATCCTAAGAATAATATTATGCTTCCCAGGTATAACAAGACACCGGGAAAACATGGATTGGAATATGCCTGTGGGTTTATCAGTCTCTAGACTATAACAAACCCTAGATTATGGCTTACCTCCTTGTGAGGTTTCTCTTTTTTAGCTATTCAAAGTATTTTTCATCAACATATTTTGATCATGTTTTCCCCTCCCACAACTTCCCCCACCTTCCCACCTCCCTACCTACCCAACTTTATGTTCTCTCTCTCTCTCTCCCTCCCCCTCTCTCCCCATCTCTCATTCTCACACATTCTTTCAAAAGGAACAACTCCAAGGAACTCCAATGGAACTGATGCACATAGATGTCACGTAGACTGCAATGCACACAAGGTCTCCATAGGGTCAAGCCAGATAGGAGTCCCAACACTGAAGGGGGATGCAGATGGGGAGTCACACCCCTAAGAAGCTATCTGTAACTGATACCTGCTGGCAAGGGGAAAATCCGTTTTCTCCAATGGAATGTGTCACTGGGTATATCTACCACACTCCAGCATAAGCCTTACGCCCAGGAGTAGCTAGCCAACACAAAACTAACTCCATATTTGTTTGTCTGGTTTGTTTTGGTGTTTTTTTGTTTGTTTGTTTTTGTTTTTGTTTTTTTGGTTTTTTGAGACAGGGTTTCTCTGTGTAGCTTTGGAGCCTATCCTGGCACTCGCTCTGGAGACCAGGCTGGCCTCGAACTCACAGAGATCTTCCTGCTTCTGCCTCCCAAGTGCTGGAAGTAAAGGCGTGCGCCACCAATGCCCAGCCAATTTGGTGTTTTTTTAGGTTAGTTTCTATATAAAAGAAAAGTCCTCCTGAGAGATGGCAGGCCATCCTCTCATGCTCTTCTTTCTAGTTTTCCATCTCTTTCCTTTTATTTCTCAAACAAAAGACTCAACAACAAAAGGTCTGACAAGACCCCACTGTGCTCATACTATAGAGCCTCATAACAGCATGAAGTGACAAATGCTGAGTGTATTCTGGCTTGGTTTGGCAAAAAGAGATCACTTCCAAGAAACAATTATGATTTGTACTCGTGGTGTTAAAACTGCTTCCTGACAGCTGGGGTCTAGTGGCACGAGTGCAGCTTCCTTTTCTTCTGGGCCCATTATTCCCATTCATTTGTCACCAGTAATTTGCTCATGCAGAGGGCAAAGCAGATGACACTACAGGGTGCCAGGTAAGAGGTGAGAGATGCTCTCTGAAGATGTTGAGTGGAAAGACCAGCTGTAGTTGCCAGGAATTCTACTTTAAGTTGTTGCTACGATGTTGACGTCTGGAGTTCAGCCCATTCCTATCAATGATGTCCTGCTTGGGCATCAACAGACATGCCATAACCAAACCCATAGCCTCTTCTTCCTATGCATACTGAGGAACTCTATTCTTCAGCCTCCTTTATAGCTAGCATCCGTTCACAGCTAATGGAGTATGAATATTGAATGACATGGGACACTTACAGGCCTGGTCCATGCAAACCTCCATGGAAGTCCTTGTTCTCATATACACCATCTGGGTGTCCATGCCAAAGTCAGTGATGAAAAACTGAAGAGCCTCCAATGCCAGATCCTTGTAAGACTATGTGGAGCTCACTCGAGCCACACTATCATCCTTATTGATTAAAATTTACATAAAGAAAATTAATGGTGTAAAGTGATAGGGCAGTAGTAAGGGTTTTTACATTACCCAGTATTGACTTCTACAGCATGCAAGAGCCCAGGTTATAGATTTGGGAGGAAGATTAGCATAGAGGTGAATTGTCCTTCATGTAACATCCTAGCAGGAAGCACATAATGCCAACATGACATATGATCAATGGTAACTCTAAGTTATGTACATATATGTGTGTATGTGTATGTGAAAGGTTCAGACATTATGCTGGCCTGCCTCTGTTACCTGCCGGAATCCTCTCAGGCAGTACCTGGGTCAGACCAGGGTTCCATGGGAACTTAGTCTGCATGCGGGTGCAAAGGACCCCTTTAAAAGACAGACCCCTGCCCATTTGCGCTCTTTCTATTATCTCCTTCTCTGCTCTTCTCTTCTCCCACCTACGCACGATCTCTCTCTCTATGGTGACCAGCCATGGCAGTCAGCCATTAACCCTGTTTCTCTTCTTTCTTAGTCTCTCTACTCTGCCCGGCTATAATAAACTGGTTAACATGTCTAATAGTCTCCTGTCTCATCTTGCGCTCTTCTTTATCTTTAATTTAAGCAAAAGAATAACAGTATGTATCCATGTATATAATATATATATTTATTTTATTTTATTTATATATATTTACTTATATATATTATTATATTATATATATTTATTATATATTGTTTTTATGTATTATTTATTTATATATATTTTATTTTATTTATTATTTATTATATTTATTATATTTTATTTATATAAAATATAATTATATTTATATTATTATATATATTATATAATATATATATATATATTTAGAGGGGTTTTTTTTTCTTTTTTTTCGAGACAGGGTTTCCCTGTGGCTTTGGAGGCTGTCATGGAATTAGCTCTTGTAGACAAGCTGGTCTCGAACTCACAGAGATCCACCTGCCTCTGCCTCCTGAGTGCTGGGATTAAAGGCATGCACCACCACTGCCCAGCTAGAGTTTTATATATACATAGTGTCATGTATCTCAAGCTGGCCTCAAGCTTCTCTGTGTAGCCAAGAATGATCTTGAACTTCTGCTCTCCTTGCCTCATCTAATACAATGCCTGGTTTATAGAGTGTAAGGGGCTGACCAGGATGTTGTGCATGGTAAGTAAGCCCTCTACAACTGAGCTACATCTCCAGAGCTCTGTGTTAAAGTTCTGTCTTCAAGGCTTCCATATTACAAAGCTATCTTTCTCATTTCATAATCTATCCAATACAAGTGTGTCACCTTATTCTTTGATGAGCTACATATTCAGATAATTTGCCCTTTATCACGTGTTTTACCAATTGATCCATCTCCCAACCTTTGCTTAATTAGTTCTCTTACTGGTGTTGAAGAATCTGGGCACTGGCCTCTGCTGGTAACAGTACCACTGACTTAGTGCCTATTATCCTAATAGGTTTATGGCAATATGGTTTTTGGCCATCCCTTCAGGCATTTGTAATTTCTGGTTCAGACTAAAGTCACTAAAGGACACTAAGTTATGATATTAGGATTTTGTAAATAATAATTGTAATGACAGTGATACTGAAAGCAGGTAGGAACAAAACAATGCTTTGATGGGGAATGTACTTCTTTGTATGTTTATCTTATTGATTGTTGAATAAAATACTGTTTGGCCAATAGCAAGCAAGGACTAGGAGTCAAAGAGGATTCTGGGAAATGTAGTAGAGAAGTGATGATCCAGGCAGGAAGTGACATGGCAAGGAGACGCATATCTAAGTGAGGAAACAGGAAGTGTGTCTCTTTTCCCCTCCACTCCTGATCCACAATGTGATCCACCGGCAAGGAGGGATGCCAATAAGGCGTCTGATAAGATAAGTCTTATAAAATATATAGGTTTATGATAATTAAAACTGAGCTAACAGATGAGAATCCTAGTCATTGGCCAAGCTGCATTGAACCTAATACAAGTTTCTGTGTATTCATTTGGGCCAAACTCAGGCAGGTGGCTGGCATAAAACGCACATGTGACAGTGGGACTCCGGTGGCTTTTGGTGGAAAGATTTATCTTAACAATGCTTTATGGGCATGATGCAAGATGCTCCCCTCCAGTCCGGGCTCCAAAGGAGCACCAACCAGAATGACTTACTTTCTCATTCTTAAACTCTTCATTTGGAATAAATAACAGTGTTAACCATGTGGATGCTTGACTGTGGTTTAAGACCATGAGTAATTTTCTAAGAACAAAATCTCAGTGAGCTCACCAACAGTAAACCCGCCAGCTTCCATACAGCAGCTTCCTTGGCTCAGGCTCTGAAATAACTGTAGTATTTTAGAGTTCCAGCCTTTGTCAGAACGCAAGGACAAGACTTGAATAAAATCATGTTTTCTGTGGATCTAAACTGAAATCACAGCTTATTGAACAGAACATTTCGATTTTCAGAGTTGGGAAACTGACACTCAGAGAGAATGCTGTGCTCAAGGTAAACATCCAGCAAAGACCACTGTGGTCCAAGGAGACTGTAAATCTTCATTCAGAAATGTTCCCATATTATTTCCAAACCCTAAACACTGTTTGAGTAACTATTCTGGATAACCCCAAGAGCAAAGAGTACAAATCTCTAATAAATGTGAATACTGCTTTGGTTCAGATCAACTTGTAAATCAAATTCCAATATGCCAAGCATAAAAATATTGTTAAATTTTCAGCCTAATCCAGGGGTGGGAATACTGCATTAACTATTCCAAGTGGTCCATATAGTTAGTTTACAGGAAAATCTACTTTGATGGTGTAATCTAAACAATATAAAAAGCCTGACAAGGTTGGTAAGGATTATGTGTAACTATGAGTAATGGAAAACACAAATGTTATTTCTCTTCCAAAAGCCAAAACCTGGGAGACTCCCTGAAATGATTTGAAACACCATAACGCCAGGGACTCAGACTCTCCAGCTTTTAACTGTGTTGAGTATTAGCCTCTTAAGGTTTAAAATACTGCTCTAAGCCATGCCATTGAGACTATATTCCAGCCAGGAGAAGAAAGAATTGGTTAAGATGGCAGATATATCCCTTCTATAAAGGACATGCCCTAGTGCTGCATACAGCTCTCCCATTTTATACATTAACCAGGACTTTGTCCTGTGTTCATCCTAGAAACAAGGGAGAATGAGAAATATGTTTTTAATTCTATTAGGCTCAACTGAGAATTTAGAATGCTGTTGTTAAGTGGAATAAGGGAAATGGGTACCTGGAGCAAGTAATAGTCTCCACCATAACTTCTCAGAGAATCTCCATCTCTTCCAAATAAATCAAAAGCAATATTCTCAATTATTTAGAAAAGTGTGCTCATTGTTTAAATAATCATCTTTGGGGGGGCATTACTCAGCCTACTACAAGAAGACATGAGATTGAGTAAGAAAAAGGTGTTGCCTTTTGATGGAGATATTTCTTTTTTTTTTTCTTTTTTTTTTCTTTTTTTTCTTTTTTTTTTTCCCCCGAGACAGGGTTTCCCTGTGGCTTTGGAGGCTGTCCTGGAACTAGCTCTTGTAGGCCAGGCTGGTCTCGAACTCACAGAGATCCATCTGCCTCTGCCTCCCAAGTGCTGGGATTAAAGGTGTGCACCACCAACACCCGTCTGGAGATATTTCCTATTAGTAAAAGCCAAATTCCAAGTCACCAAGAAATGTGCACAAGGTTCACATATACCTGCAGGTCCATGGCCTCCAATATAGCCAAGGTTTGCAACAGAAGGGGTCAAAGGGCAAGGACATTGCAGTAGTGGGGGACAAGGGGGGCAGATGTGCTTCATTTTGGAGTTAGGTCTTGTAACATAATATTTAGAGAGGTTGCTTAGGGTGGAACTGCCACTGTGTTGCCAGAGTTATTAGGATCAGAGCCTTCAGTCTGGCAGTCCTGGTAAGCCAGATGCATCCATCTATCTCTAGTAAACCAGTTAAAAGAGTCTAACAGTGAAAATCAGAAAAGGGAGACTTAATTCATTGGAAATGGAATAGAGAGATCTGGCGACTTTCTGGGTGTTTCTTTGGGGTCCTGACATAAGGCATGGATTTAAGAAAAAGGCCAGAAGGATGCATGGCTCATCAGTTCTTGTCAAGGTATGGTCCTACTCATCATTGGCTGGGTCCAATCACTACAGCAAGGTGGCCTGACAAATTGCCAGTGCTCTGTTACCTCTCTTTCAGAGAGACATGCTCCCTCTGTGGCTATTGCCAGGTTCTCCTGGCAATTATTATTCAGGCTTCTCCCAGCCTGAGATTCCTGGAAGACACTCCAATTCCATGAGGTGCCTTGTTTCAACAGTCTGACAGTGAAAGGTAGGGGCACAACCTTGTCTATAGACGATCATTGCCACGCCTGTTGTTATGGGTGCAATAAGAGAGTACATTGTAGCCATCCGTCACTCCTTTACACGGAGCCCATAGACAAGAACAGTATCAGCTACCCAGTAGGAAATAAGACATCAGGGCAAACAAGGAGCCAGGCCTTTCTTCTTTCTACTTCCTTCCCACCTTAGAACCAGAGCAGCCATGCACAGGAGAAGAGAGGAGTGCACCAAAGCAAACTCGGCTCTCTCTAACCAGTGCCTCTGGAGCTGTGGTGGTTTAAATGATAATGGCCTTCATAGGCCCATAAGGGAATGGCACTCTTAGGAGATATTACCTTGTTGGAGAACATGTGTCACTGGGTTTGGGTTTTGAGGTTTCACAAATGCTCAAGGTAGGTCCAATGTCACTCTGTCGTCCTGCTGCCTGCTGATCCAGATGTAGAACTCTCAGCTACTCTCCAGCACCATGTCTGCCTGCATGACATCATGCTTCCCACCATGGCAACAATAGACTAAACCTTTGAACTGTAAGACAGCTCCAATTAAATATTTTCCTTTGTAAGAGTTGCTGTGGCTGCTGGGGGTTGGTGGCACATGCCTTTAATCCCAGCACTCGGGAGGCAGAGGCAGGCAGATCTCTGTGAGTTTCAGGCCAGCCTGGTCTACCGAACGAGTTCCAGGACAGGCTCCAAAACAATACAGAGAACCCTGTCTCAAAAAAAAAAAAAAAAACTGACAAACAAACAAACAAACAAAAAGGAGTTACTGTGGGCATGGTGTCTCTTCATAGCAATAAAACCCTAAGACAGGAACCCACTCCAGCCAGTGTGGGAGAAGAAGAGGAAAGGAGATATGAATCTAACAGTGAATTTTTTTTTTCAAAAATTGGGGTTGTCTAGTCCCAGCACTTGGGAGGCAGAGGTAGGCTGATCTCAGTGAGTTCAAGGTCAGCCTGGTCTATAAAGCAAGTTCCAGAACTACTGTTAGACCCCCGAAAACTCAAGTATCCAGGGTCCCAGACCACGTTCTCGGTCACCCCAATCACCAGGCGGATTCGAGAGCTTGCTGCAAACTGCACGAGAGGCTTTATTGTAATTTAACGAGCTAACCCCATGTTAGCTCGGGTCTTCCACCCACCCGCCATGGCGGATGGCTAGAAAAGACGGCTCCTAGGGGCGCCCAAAAGATCTTATAGGGCAGCGTAAGGGGAGTGTCTAGGGGTACGCACAGGCTCACGACTGGTGTGCCTCCAGGCTTGGAGGGCTTGCCTGTGTTGATTGGTCAACTGGTTGTTATGGCCCATAGGCCCTCCCAGGGTGGTTGCTATGCTCTGCGTCATTACTGTGCACTTGTCCGTAAAGCACACCCAGGGTTGTAAAGCATAGCGCCACCAGCTAACTTCCGATTGTTTCCTTGTCATGAGACAGGCATCTGACTTTCTAGTGACTAACTTCTGATGGGTTCCTTGTCACGAGACAGGCATCTGACCTCTAAGTGACCAAGGCAGGTTTATGGCAAGCACGTGTTCGGCTGTTATGGCTGCCGAAAGGGAAGCTGGTCCCTTCACTACCAGGGCTGTTACATAGAGAAACTGTCTCTAAAAAACAGGAAAAGAAAGAAAGAAAAAAAAGAAAGGAAGAGAGAGAAACAAAAAATACCCTTAAAAATGAGCCTGAAATGTGAATGTGATTTTTATTTACTGAAAATTACAAAAACAAATAAGCAAAAAAATTGGAAAGATTGCCTTCTGTGTTTTAACCCACAAATGAGCTGAGGCTCTTCCTTCGAAAAATTAGTTTTGTCCTTTAGTTAAAATCACATCAGACAAAATAAAATACAACCAGAGCATGGGAGTACGATCACCTGAATGGAGACTTGTTTATCCCCTCTCTCCCCTAGACAAGCAGGAACACTCTCATACTAAACAAGTGATTCCAATCTACAGTCTTTTAAGATCACAGCTATAAATTTTGCCATACTATTATCCTAGACTTATACTATATTTTTCCTTCGAACTTACCCACTTTTCAAATTTACTTTATCTTGTTTTTGGGGGGGTTTTTTGGCTTTTTTTTTTTTTTTTTTTTTTTTTTTTTTTTGCTTTGTGAAGAGGACTCACTATGCAACCCAGGCTGACTTTGAACTCTTAAACTTCCTCCCTCACCCTGCCAAGTGCTAAGATTACCACATCTGGCTCTGACCATTTTTCCTTCCTTGGTACTAAAGATCAAACCCAAGGCCTCATAGGTCCTGTGGTAGCTTGAATAAGAATGCCCCCCCCCAGGCTTATATATTTGGATGCCTAGTCAGATGTGTTTGAAAGGATTAGAAAGGATTAGAAAGATTAGGAGGTGTGGCCTTGTTGGAGTAAGTGTGTCACTAGGGGTGGGCTTTGAGGTTTCAAAAGCCTATGCTAGGCCCAGGCTCTCTGCTTTCCTGATGCTTGCAGGTCAGATGTAGGACTCTCAGCACCATGTCTGCTTGCATGCCACCATGCTCCCTGCCATGATGATGGTGGACTAACCCTCTGAAATTATACAAGCCCCTAATTAAATGTTTTCCTTTATAAGAGTTACCTTGATCATTGTGGATTTTTTTTTCACAGCAATAGAACACTGACTAAGACACACCCTAAATTACATACTTCCACTGAGCTATGCCCCCAATGTGCTCAAATTTACAATTTTAAAGGAATTATGCTTTTAAACTAATCCAGGGAAAAATGGTAATTAGCCTAAATAAGCACAGAAAAACTAAAAAACACGAGAAAAACTAAAAATATCCTCTGAAATCCTATGTAGACAGTGCCTGAGCCTGAGCTTAGAGCTTTACTAGTAAGGGAGATGGGGGAAGGCTCTGAAAATGCATTAATACCAAAGGTAGACTTGTTCTTTTATGCAGTTAGGACCCAAAGAATTGCAAAGAGACTAGCTTTCTCACAGGTGGCACTCAAAAATTGTGTGATGCTGTGGCTGAACAGTTGTATATGAAGAAACGAAACCTCAAATGAGTAGAAGAATGTTCTGGCTTGTACAAAAGCAGCCAGGACATGCCTGCCTCCAACAGCTAGCTAAGTAGCGTTCACAACAACTCGGGAATTTCCACTGGACATGATGCTATAAAAAGATGTCTTAGACTATAATATACTATCTATGTAGTAAATGCTTTATCAGGACTCTTACTGCTAGTGACAACAAATATATTGGCTCATACAACTGGCAGGTCCGAGGCATAACTCACTTTGACCAGAAGTATATTTGGGGAGGGGTAAAATAATCTCTTCTAGTCTGTCTCCTCTTCCTCCTCCATCCTCTTCCTCCTTCCTTCTTTTTTCCCAAGCAAGACAGGTGCTAGTAGCCCAGAACTCATAGCTCCTACTTATAAAGAAGAGAAGCATTCTGTGAGTAGCTCTAGCAACTATGTGCCAAGAAGGATGTGGACACTCTGTGGAAGTATGATGCTTACACCTAGAGTCCTGAATGTACCTCTCATTCGGTCCCTTTAACCAGCTAACTGGGAATGTTCTGCTAGGCCAAGAACACATTGTTCTTTCCTGTGATAATGAATGGGAGGTAGGAGAAGTGATGGACCTGGGAAGGAAAGAGGGTGGGGCCCATATCATCTAAAGGATACAGGATGGATTTCTCAGGGGAAGCAAAGAGAAAAGACACTCCTCAGACAGAAACAGTAATTGCACACAACAAATACCTTTCCTGTTCCTGGCCAACTGGAAAAAGAACCTCAAAGGTCACTTCATAATAACATTTTTAAATATGAAGAGTTAATGTGTTTTGCATGGCCCCTGTTGCCACGGCAATAGACACTGCAAAGCTCTTGTTTCTCGGCCCATTCCACTTCCCCACATACCACAGACAGCACCCACACCTTAGTACTAAGAATGTCCTCTGAACACCAATGTCCACTCCTCATCAACCTGTCCCCTGGAGCCTGGCAGAAGGCCAGGGAACTAGCTGGCTAAGGCTCTAGCAGTCTTCAGACAAGAAGAGTATGGTGATGAGGGTAAACAGCCCAACTCCCTCACAACCTGACAAGGAAAACACATGAATATGCTGGTTATTGTTGTCTGAGTTCCCTGGAGGGATGGAATCCTATCTAACAACAATGGTGAGTTTGCTCCATAGCAACCCACTCCCCTTTTTTCCTTCCTTTTCTTCTTCTCTGTCTCACTTCCGTGCCCTCGTGCAGGCTTAGTGAGATCCTGTTCTACATGAATTATTGCACTTGGAGTCTACAGTCAGGGTCAGCTTCAGGAGCAGAGCCACTGACAGCCAAGTACTGAGTAAACCACATGTATGTGAGAAACTGACAGCCCTGTACTGTGTAAACCACATGTATGTGCAAAACTGACAGCCAAGTACTGTGTACACAAACCAAATATATGTGCTACACCTCCAGTGAGTCTCACAGCAATAATGCTGTTTTACAGATGAAGAAGCCAGGCCCCTGATTAAGCTCACACAGCCAATAACAACAGCAGAGCCAGCATCAAAGTAAGTTGATTCCAGTCTAAGCTTACTGGCTTTTCTCTGCCACTTTACGGTGTATATCTGTAGGCATCCAGGTCCTGGTGATCCTGTTCAAGGCAACTAAAAGCTCTGAGATGGCCTAAGCAGATATAAAGGAATGAGAGAGAATTCCACCATGTTCTGAGGGAGATGTGTAAGCCAAAGAGCACGTGCCTTGCACATAATATGTGGCAATTTTTTCAGTTTATGGGAGTCATTGATGTTATTCCCCCCCCCCCCCGACCTTTTCTTAAAAAAATAAAAAGAGGAGGAGCTTTCATTTCTGATACATATTTTTCCAGGGTAAAATGTTTTTCATGTTAAGCCAGGGGCACTCCTTCTGGGTTAAGGCAAAGCAATCATCTTAAGGGAGGGAGAAAAACTGAACTCACCTATGTGTTATGTCAGAGAATAACGCATGGTGTTCTTTTAGAATAAAGAGCCTAGCTTTACAGGTTGGAGAGAGAGAGCTCTGCAGTTAAGGGCACTTGCTGCTCCTGCAGAGGACCCGAGTTCAGTTCACAGCAGCCAAGTCAGGCAACACAGCTACACTTAAATCTAGCCCCAAGGAACTGGAAGCCTTCTTCTGGTCTCCACCTGGCACCTGTATTCACACACCCAATACACACACACACACACACACACACACACACACACACACACTTAAAGATAAAAATTCTAAAAATTCTAAAAATTCTGTTTTAAAGACTGTGACTTTGGGCCAGACATGATGGTGCACACCTATAACCACAGTGTTTGGGAGGCAGAAGCTCTGTGAGTTTGAGGCCAGCCTGGTCTACATGGTGAGTTCCAAGCCAGCCAATCCAACATATTGTAAGACCCTGTCTCCAAATAAAAACTGGAAAAGCAGTCAGTACTTTTAGCCACCAAGCCATCTCTCAGCCCATAATTTTTTTTTTTTTTTTTAGGAAGTTTTTTATATTTTATCTCATTTATCGAGGACAGTTTTAGGACAGGTTTGTCTGAGATAGTACACTTAGCAAACTCATCTCCATTTTGTGTGAACATGAGTGCTTATAAAAATCACTTTTAAAACAGCCAATGGCCAGTGTTTTAGAATTTGAAGATGTAAGTTGCTCATATTCTTTTTCAAATGTCCTACCAGTACTTTGCATTTTCCTAAAAATAATTCCAGAAGCTTTATCAGGTAGGCTTATAATTGAGTATTACAGCATAATTTTAGGTTTTTCTATAGTATATACTAGGTTATTTGTGTTAGCTTAAGGAAATTAGGACCAAATACAATAACTCAAAGTCATCATTATTCATGTAGTAACTAATAACTGAATTTGATGGATAAAATTGGCTTTCTAATACCACTAAAATGTGTTAAAGTGACTTGTAAATACCAAACATGCCCCCTACAGTAATTATGTTATGTATAAGTTGTGAGCATTTTATATAACAAAATTTATTTTATTTCAGTTTAAAAAATCTTTTTGTGATATTTGGGGTAGCTTGTGCTAAGACAGTGACCATGATTAATTAATCAAGACACTGGGATGCTTTGTCTTGCTGACCATTTCTTGACTTAGTAGAATGAGGATTAAATCAGCAGTCAGAGAGCAAAGTCTGTAGGCTGGTTATTTATCTTCTCCAGTGTCCTTTTGACTTAGTTAGTGTTCACTGCCTTCTTCCTAGCCCCTCTGAAAGACTTCCTAAAAAAAAAAAAATTATGGGCTGAGAGATGGCTTGGTGGCTAAAAGTACTGACTGCTTTTCCAGAGGATCCAGGTTCAGTTGCCAGCAATGGTGGTCCACAACCACCTATAACCAACACAGGGAATCCCACACTTCTTCTGACCTCCATGTGTAGCAGGCCTGCATGTAATGCACATATACACAAGCAATAAAAAATTCACACACGTAAAACAAATCTTAGAACAGACAATTTCATACTCTTGGATAATTTAGATTTTGCTTTAAGACATAAGGATTAAAAACACTAATAGTTTACAGGAAAGAGTTCAAAGCAAACAAAAGAAAATACGATGAGTCAAGTTAAGAGACAGAATGGTGTCTGAGGGGGTCAAGGGTCTCACCCCATTCTCTAAGCTTGCTTGCTTGCTTTGTTATTTGAAAGGATTTTTTTTCTTCTTTGCTTTTCAAGACAGGGTTTCTCTGTGTAGCTCTGGATGTCCTGGAACTCACTCTGTAGACTAACCTGGCCTGGAACTTAAAGGAATTATTTCTAAACAAGTTGTTAATGTTTGAATACAAAATGTCCTCCTATAGGCCAGCTAACTGGTCCCCTGGTAGCATTGCTTAGGAAAGTTTGTATAGGAGTTTTTAGACATGGGACCTTGCTGGCAAACACAGAGCCACAGGGAAGGCCTTATGGGTTACAGCCTGGTCCAGTCCCAGCCTGAGCCCTCTTTTTTTTCATGCAGTAAGACATGGACAAGCAGCCTCGCACTCCCATTAGCATGGCCATAGGTTGCCATGAACCTCACCATGCCTTCCCCACCGTGAAGGACTGAACCAGAGCAAATCCTTCTTCCTCCATTGCCTCTTGGAAGATATTTGGTCCCAGTGATGAGAAGTGTAAACTCCAAACCCCTTTTCCTAAATGGAATTATCTGGCTAGATGAACAACTCGGCTGTGCTTTTTGTTGTGCTATGTTTGGAAGGATGACGCCGTTTGTAAACAGAGTGAATTCGTTCAGTACAAATAATTGGCTCCTTAGGTTGAGCATCCTACTAACATGTGACAACTGATTGGCTGGTGACAAATATATAAAACGCTCTTAAGCTAGGAGGACAGGTTACCTAGTAACCAACAAATGAGTGAGTTCTCTTCACAGGGACTTGTTCTCTTAATTGGATGAAAAGGTTTGACGACCACAGCTGGGAAGAAATGAAGATGGAGGACTGTGGCAATTATCAGCAGACCTCATGTCTGAAATCTTGGCAGCCTCAGCCAAAAGGTCATAACACAAATGAATCTTTCACTGCTAACAAGAACCCAGTCAAGCTGCCTACCGGGACACAATTTTGTGCTCTTTTCAAACACAGGAAAAATAAAAATGATTTGTGGAAATAAGCATATTAAAAAGTGTAAGGAAGGATGGAGAGAGGGCTCAGCAGTTAGAAGCATCAACTGCTCTTCCAGAGGATCTGGTTTGAACCTCAGCACCTACATGGTGACTCATAGTCATCTGTAACTCCAGTTCCAGGGGACCCAACATCATCCCCTTCAGGCCTCTGCAGGTACTGTACATGTGCGGTGCTCAGGCACACAGAGAGAACGAAAATAAATATTTTTTAAAAGTGCAGTGGAAACACTGTGGTTTAGCAATGGGTGGTGGCTCAGATCTGTAATCCCAGCGCTCAGAAGGTAGAGCCCCAAAACATCATGAGCTAGAAGCCAGTTTAGAGAAACCTTGTCTCAAAACAAACAAACAAAAAAACAAGGGCTGGGTATATCTTAGCAGTAGAGTGCTTGCTTGTCTAGAAAACATAAGACCCAGAAGTATAATGTTCAATACCCAACATCATAAAAATAAATAAAACCCTATGAGGTTTTAGAGCTCATAAAAATGATCAGGGACAAGATTCTGTTTATGTTCAAGGATCAGTGTTCTATTGCTTAAGAGAATTCAGAATGATCACTCGGGGTCGATAGATCTTATTATCACTCTTTCTCCTATACCTGTATTCCCATTAGACACATATTACTTCATAGAGAATTATAGGCATCCCTACTCTCTCTTACTTTAAACAATAAAATTAAGAAAAATCAAATTATAGGTTGACAATGATGAAGATTGTTTTTATCCTCTGAGGACTTTTAGATAATAGCATAAATTTCCCTTCCCTTGAGAAAGAACTTGTTCTGCCTTATAACTGAAACAGCCCCACCCCAGAGTCATTTCTTACAGTGTTTGTGACTTATAATCCCTGGATAAGATTTGTAGGTTAATATTGCTTGCACATGGCTCATTTTTCTTCTCACAAGGATGGAGCTTAAACCTTTCCTAAAGCCCCCTCTAGTGACAAGCAGAGAATGAATCCATTTCAAATCATTGCTGACACACTTTATACTTTTACCTTCTCTTAGCTTTTAAATGAATCACACACTCGGTCAGAATTGGCTAAACGGAATTGCAGCTCAGATTCTCAAGCCTTGGTCAGTCACCAAAAAGACTTGTATACAACTGAGGTCACAGAAAGTGTTCACACATCTTTGAATTCTACGTATTTTTCCTTGGTCCTGGTGGATAACTAAAATATATCCCATAAATTTTCTTTTTTTGTCCTTTAGGAACTTCAAGATTAAGATCTGTTAGTAGGGGGACAGGAGAGATGGTTCAGTGACTAAGAGCACTGGCTACTCTTCCAGGGGACCTGGGTTCAAGTCCCAGCACCCACATTGCAACTACCTAAAACTCACAACTACCTAAAACTCCAGTCCCTGGGGATCTGACACCTTTTGGTCTCCATGAGCACCAGGCATGCACATGCTGCACAGAGAGACAGGCAAAATACCCAGACACGTGAAAAAACAAGAAAGCTAAACAACAACAAAAGTGTACATTCATGGTCAGGAGAGATGGCTCAGCAGACAAAGTCACTTGCTGCCAAACCTGATGTCCCTCAGAGTGGAAGGAGAAAACTGCCCCTGTAACTCTGACACACATGCCATGATGTGTGTGTGTGCATCAACATACATACATGCATACACACCTAAATAAATACAATTCAATTTAAAATATAAAATCATTATAACAATATTCTATAACAACCCAATAAAAATAAAGGTAAAACTTTGACCTCTTGTGTCTTTTTCTGCATTCATTGGATAATTTTCACAGATGCTTCTAGGCAAGGTCAAAGGGGCAAGAGCATTTCCAGGAGGCTTCTCTCCTACGAAACTAAGGGCTATCTACAAAAAAGAGAAATTAAACGCACAACAATAAAGCATTTAAAAATAAAATGAACATAAACTACATGTTTTATTAGGTGGGGCGGTACAGATTATTTACACATAATTTATTTATTGTATCTCACCATCCCAATCATTGAATAAGAGAAATCTAATTAAACCATTAAAAAAAAGAGAAGAGAGGGCTGGAGAGTTGGCTCGGCAGTTAAAAGCATGTGCTGCTCTTGCAGAGGGTCTGAGTTCAATCCCAGCACCCATATGTTGGCTCATTACTGCCTGCAACTCTAGTTCTAGGAGAGTCAGTCCTCATCTGGACTCTGAGGTGCACACACACACACACACACACACACACACACACACACACACACACTCAAGCATGGCACATGCACAAATAAATAATAAAAAGTCACATTCTCAGTAAAGAGAACTAAAAAGATAAAAAGTAGCCTAAAATAATATTAAGTATAATATCAATATTATACTGAAAATAATTATGATACCAAAATTGAACACAAATATTTCAATTATTTGGAAGCATCTTTTCAATTCACACACACACAAAGAAATCAAACCACTGGTCTTTCCCAGAAAATTAACTTGAGAGGCTAATATATTTCTTTCAAAAGCAGAGATGTGCCAATTTCTGAATATACTGGAGTAATTTTTAAACATGAAGTCATGCTGATACATGCAGAAAAAGATCTTCACAATGATGTGCCCTCCCCAAGGTCAATGCAACTGGTACTGATCCCCAGGTAAAGGTGTTCTCGGGAGCTTAACCCTGTAACAAGTTCCTATCAGCTGTGTACCTGTGGCCAAGACTTGCACTGTCCCTGAGAAAAGGCAGTCTCTTGTTCACATACACAGCGTAAAAGCCAAGCATAAATTAAATTTCACTTACTGTAATATGTTCGCTGCAAAACTGGAAATCAATTAATAGACCCTGTTGCACACTCACTCGTGAAAGAAAGGGGACAACTTAACTGCTTAAAAGAAAACAAGACACTGAGAATGGGCACAGAGAAACACCAGGCGACACTGACTTCGAGGCCCTCTCCACTCTCCTGCCCTCCCTCAACCAGGAAGCCTCTTTCCTGCTTCAAAACTTTCTCTTTTATTGAAAATAGATTTTTCCCATACAATGTACTCTGATTACACTTTCTCCTCCTAGTTGCTTCCCACCGCTCCTCCCATCTGAATCCACAGTCTTTCTGTCTCTCATCAGGAAACAACAGTCAAATACAATAAGACAAATCAGAAACAAATGAAAATAATATAAAACAACCAAACAAGAAAAAGAACCAAAGGAAAAGCCCAAGAAACATATATAGATGCAGAGACGCACATGTTTGCACACACAGGAACCTCATTAAGAAACACAAAATTGGAAGCCATAATATGTATACTAAGGACCCAAAGCAGAGCATTTTTATCCACAAATCTGCTTTGATATGGGGAGCTGGCATCTCTTTCTAGCAAGCCAAACCATTGTGTTGTCCTCTTCGGCTTGCCCTTTAAATTCAGCGCTAGTCAAATATAGCAAATACTTTCTGGGAACCAATTATGCATAATAGAAGCAATGTGGATTTTTAAGCTGCTAATGGTGTAATAAATGCCTTAGGGGGTCTCAGAATTTTAAGTTAACAATGAGTAGGAATAAAAATTTCTGCTTTCTGCATAATATCCAATTCTGCCTTTAAAAAATTGGCATTTGAGGGATGCAGAGGACATGAGGGAGCAGAAAGGTTGAGTCAGGTGAAGAACAGAAAACAAGAATGGAGATACCATAATAGAGGGAAACATTCTAGGTTTACAGAGAAATCAGGCACTAAGGAAATGTTTGGAGATCTACAAAGATGACACCAACTAACAATCTAAGCAACAGAGGAAAGGCTACATTAAATGCCCTCCCCTGATAATGAGATTGATGACTGACTTATATGCTACTCGATAGCCCTATCCAGCAGCTGGTGGAAGTAGAAGCAGACACCCACAACTAACCACTGAACTGGAAACCAGATGCAGAGAAGGACGAGTGAAGAGCAAAGGGATACAGACCAGGGTGGTGAAACCCACAGAAACAGCTGACCTGAATATCGGGGAACTCTTGCTCCCCAGACTGATAGCTGGGATACCAGCATGGGACTGATCCAGACCCCAGGAACATGGGTTTCAGTGAGGAAACCTGGCAAATCTACGGGACCTGCTATAGTAGTTCAGTACTTATCCCTAGCATAGGTATGGATTTTGGGAGCCCATTCCACATAGAGGAATACTCCCTGAGCCAAGACACACAGGGGTGGGCCTAGGCCCTATCCCAAAGGATATGATAGACTCTGATGACAATTGAAGGCCTCACCATCCAGGGGGAGCAGAAAGGATATGTGATAGGTAGGGTTTTAGTTGGGGGGGGGGAGGATGGGAGGGAGAAGGGAACTGGGATTGTCATGTAGAACAATCTTGTTTCTAATTCAAATAAAAAAAAATCTGAAGAAAAAAAGAGCATTTTATTTTTAGCTGTGAGGATGTGTGTGTGTCCATGTGTGGGTGTGCACACACCAGTGCAGGTGCCATTGGAGGCCAAAGGTTTCAGATCCTCCGAAGCTGGAGTCACAGATGGTTGTGAGCTACACCCAGTGTGGTAGCTGTGAACTGAACTTGGGTCCTCTGCAAGAGCAGAAGATGTTCTTTGTCCCCTAACTCTGCATCATCCTAAAGTTCGTTGGAGATACAGAATCGTCACATTTTAAGCCCAATTTTCTCTCCTCCCTATGTCTTAGAGAACCACTGTTCCAGACATTATTATACCTGGGATTCTGGGTTTTATTTCCCTTTTGTGTTATAGGATTTCTGATTTACTTCCCTTAAGCCTCGCTCTCCTTATGTTTCGCTCTTCTGAGACAGAAGTCTTAGAAGAGAACACTGACATCTGACCGGACATTGGTGGCACACGCCTTTAATCCCAGCACTCGGGAGGCAGAGGCAGGAGGATCTCTGTGAGTTCGAGACTAGCCTGGTCTCCAGAGCGAGTGCCAGGATAGGCTCCAAAGCTACACAGAGAAACCCTGTCTTGAAAAACCAAAAGAAAAAAAAAAAGAAAACTGACATCTGTACAATACCACATTTCCTTGGCCAGCCACTGTCCATACAATATGTGTATCTGCACAATTTCCAGCATTCTTTTTGTTTACATAAACAGGGACTTGAGGCTCAGCCACGCTTAAAATTTAACTCAAGATCAAACCTGTAGTTTGTCCTAGTTGGGTTTTTATTGCTATGACAAAATGACCAAAAGCAAGTTTGGGATAAAATGGTTTGTTTCATCTTACAACTGGGAAGTCAGGACAGGAACTCAAGCCAGGAACCTAGAGGCTGGCCATGGAAGAACACTATTTACAGGCGTGCTCCTCATGGCTTGCTCAGTTTTCTTCTCCATACAACCCAGAACCACCTGCCCAGGGATAGCACTGTCCACAGTGGGTGGGCTCTCACATTCAATCATAAATCATGAAAATGCCCCCACAGACTTGTGTACAGAGGAGTCCGATGGAGGCATTGTCTCAATTGACCTCTCTCACAATTAGTCTCCAGACTTCAACTTGAATGAATTAGAAAACTCATTAAATTCTTTAGTGGCATTAGCATACCTTCTCATGGACCACATTTCCATTCTCACCTCTGGGGTCTACTTAACCTAGCCATCAAGCTAGGCAATGATAGAGGCAATGATAGGTGGCTCCTGAGGGACCCTAGCACTGTCCTTTCTGACATCTCCTTTAGATAAAGTCATCACCTGCTCTGCATAGGAGGCAGGATCAATTTCCCTGGGCAAGGATAGAGACAGCAACAGTGAAGGGGTCAGGGGAAGGGTGGAACTGCATCCTCTGCTAAGGGTTGGGAGGATTTCCTCAGGCAGAGTGGGCCCATCAGAATCTGAGAAGTCAACATCCTCCGCCTCCTCAGGGTCCTCTCATACATTGCCATCCCAAGTCACAGGACTTCACTTCCAGTCAGTGCCTCACTTTAACTGTTGACACACTTTGAGGCTGGGAAATTATTCCACATTGTGAGTCAGCTAATACTATAATGAGGGCTTGTGTTTGGTCTGCAACTTGAACTCTAAGGCTGCTGGAGAAAAGATTCCATTTCAGGGCACACTCAGAAACTTTGAGATTGTCTATATGCATCTGGAGCTGGTCAATTTTATCACTCATCTTGTTTTGTTTCTCTTCTTTTCTAACTTTGTCCAGAGAGTTAAAGGGAATCAGTCAGCAGCAGCATTTCCTTATTGTTCCACAAAAGCTCAGAGATGTTTACACAGCCATGAAAGTCTTCACAGCTCACAGAGGTGAATTGAGAGCATCAAATGCATGAGCTTTGGTAAGTTCTTGAAATGGTTCACGTCATGGACTGTTCGTGTTCTCCGTGCTACCAGAAGAGTCTTAAATGACCTCAGATTTCATCCAGCTGGGAGCTACCTCCAGTTACTACCAGGACTACCAGAGAAACTCATGCCTTCATTTCTGTTCTTCCAGAACCACTCCTGATACCACAGTTTGTATTAGTCAGGGTTGTCTAGAGGAACAGAACCAGTGTGTGTGTGTGTGTGTGTGTGTGTGTGTGTGTGTGTGTGTGTGTGTGTGTGTGTGTGTGTGTGTATAGTTTCTCAATCATTGGGTGGATCCGTGGTCAGAGTAATCCACAGTGACTCTCATTAGGGAGGCTGGCAATTTGATTGATGCTCAGTTCCCAAGTCTGGGTGCCTCAACAGTCCCCTCCTCCTGCCAAAACTCTGAAAAATTCCTGGAGAGCTACTGGTCCTTAGATCCTGATGGAAAACTGTTTCTAACTTGGAAGGACACAACCACACAGCAACAGGTCAGCATGAGGAAGACCAAGACACCAAGATATGAACTATCTTCCTTTTCTGCCAGGACCTTAAAATTTGCACTGCTACCAGAAGGTGGCACCCACAATCAGAGTGGGTCTTCCAAGTCATTTAAGGCAAACAGGGCAATCTCCATATCGTAACTTGTGGCAAGTTGCCATTAAAACCAACCATAATATAAAGAAGCTCAAAGTTCAGCAAATCTGGCTCAGAATCCAGCCTTTTTTTTTTTTTTTTTTTTTATGTTAAGAGGTTCTCAGACAGGATGTAGTTTCCTCCCCAGGCAAACTTTGGCAATACCTAGCGAGATTTTTGGTTGTTAGGAGTTTGGTTGCAATGAGTGGGCTGTTTGTTTTCAAGTGGGTAGAGTCCAGGAACGCTGCTACGCGATCACACAACAAAGACTTACCCATTCTCCCTAAAAGTTCAAGAACGGGTTACTGAGAAAGCCAGCGTGACAGATGCTCTCTGCATTCCCTCCACCCCACTCTGATCTTCCTTCCAAGGATTCACAATTAACTATTGCAAAAATAAACAACTTGCAGAGCCGCGAACAGACGGCTCGCAGCTTTCTTCCATTGAAAATGAAACGGGATTTGTAGCTTTGAGATAAAGGGACAGTGAGGACTCAGGATGCAGAAAATTAACACAAACTAAGATATGGGCTGCAGGAGACCACTCCCTGGTCAAGAGCGCTTGCTCTGAAAGTTTGAGCGCCTGAGTTCGAATCCCCAGCACCCAAGTAAAAAGTGGGCACGACGACAGAAACAGATTCGACTCGCCTTCCTGACAACAGTTCACTCTGGGTGACTGGAAGAGCCGCGGATTGGCACCAGGACCCCTTCTCCAGCCCGATGCCTCCACCCTCTCTGCAACCTGGGGGGCCTAGGGGAGCGGGCTGGGCGGGGCCTGGGAGCGCGCGTCCCTGTGGTGTGACGTCATAATCTGCCGCCGCAGAGCCGGCCCTTAGCAACCAGCCTGGAGACGGTCTCTGTGGCGCTGAAGCCCCCGCGGGTTAGTCTTCCCAAATCTCCACGGCAGGGGCTTGGCCCGGGCAAGAACCGAGGGGTCACAGAGCGACCCCTCGAAGGCTGCAGGAGTACTAAGCATGGATGGCAGCCGGAGAGGTAAGGGGCTGCGCGGGTCCAGGCCGCGCCCTGGCCTTTCGGGTGGCCTGCCAGCTCCTTCTCCGGTGTCGCGTGGTGATGACCGGAGCTGGACAGCCCCGGGGCCCCGGGGGAGGCTCCGCTTGCCCGTCTCATTGACCTATTGCCTGGCCCTGAGTCTGCCGTCCTGACATCCATCCTCTGACCTCGGGACCCTGCAGCCTGTATCACCTCGGTATCCTCTAGGCAGAAGACCAAGCCTGGTCTTTGAAGGCCGACCCGAAACCCCAGATCAGGCCCGCCTCTTTCACAGAAACGACCCTCAGTTTCCCCATCTTGAATGTAGGGGAGGGGGGAATACCCACGCCACGGAGTTCCTGGGGATTAAGTGCAGATAATATGTAGCAAGCTCCTGGTGCATTCTAAATCCTTAGTGTACGTGAAGTCCCGCAGTCCCCCAGTTGCTGCAACGTGAGGAGCTGGGATACCTCGTTTGTAGTAAACTTCCCATGCATGTGGCTGGTTGGTGGACTGAATGTTTAATAGCACGAGACTACCCATAATCACAGTGTACACCTATGTGCCTTGATTGGTATTCTGAGTCAAGTGGAAAGTGTGAAGTAGTTGGTGACCCCCCCCCACACACACACACCCATAAGTCTTTACAAATCAGCGCAATCGAAGCCGAAGCTCCACAGCCTAAGCAAGTGTTCTTTCTTAGGGCTTAAAGGTTACCTTTGAATGGATCCGCTAATGGTTTCTTGAATTAAGTCTTGATTTCAACTTGCATGCACCTTTATTTTACAATGATTGGTCAGAATGAGTGTTATGCTTGGTGTGTAGCAGGTCAGTTGACAGGCTATTCAGACATTATACCAGCCTAAGTTCTAGAAAAAGCAAATCATAATGCTCGTGTGGTCTTCAGAAATGGCTACAAAACAAGCTTTAATCCTTTGCTGTGGTCCGCCCATAACCAAACACCTGTTTAGTGTACATACACAAATCCTGTTAAGTAGATTTTATTCATATTTTGAAATAAATAGAAGATTATAAATAATACCCCCAGTGTCACAATAGGTGACAGAACAAGCTTTGAAACCAGACTAAGAATGTAAAAACCCTTGAGTTAATTCTTTTACTTGCATAGTATGGGTGGGTGCATTTGTGCACGGGTTAATACTTTATACCTTACCCAAGTGGCATTGTTTCTAGTTTTGAACTTGTAAAATAAATGTTATAGTCAATAGATGCCTGGGCTAGTTTTCATATAGTACAAATTACAAGTAACTATAATTGTCATTAATTATAAATTATTTATAAGTAGCCATTAATGTAGCTAAAGCTTAAATGCTTAATTTTAATTGAAAGTAAATGTCTTAGATTTCATTAGTTTCTTCAGCTATTTTAGAACATAAAATACTAAAGATGCCTGAGGGGAAAGTTCCTCACTTGCTTACAGTAGCCACATTCTTTTGTAAGGTCAACCATCAGAGTGGTGATGAAGCAGAAAGCACCAGCTTGAAAAACAATAGGGCTTGTTTCTAGTCTTTGTTATTAACTAATGAGACATTCTTCTGCCAGTTACTTTACTTTCCCAAGCCTTAGTTGTATGTAAAATGGGGAAGCTAGACTTAATAATCTGTAAGGCTTTGTTTCCAGTGTCTGATGGGAGGAAGGAGAAAATTAAGAATATTGGTCCACCATCCATTGTGTTATCAGCAACCTGGGCTGGAAAAACAGGAGGAGACAACCTGTTAGGACAGTTAGCTGAAAATAGACTGGGAAAGATGTCTTTATCTGCTGCTCCCATGGAGATACATATATAAGCGACTTATTCCTAAATTTCCAGCAATTTCGGTAAAATACTGAAACACTGTTTTTTGTTTGTTTTTTGTTTGTTTTTTGGTTTTTGTATTTCCTCAGTGAGTTTTCTGCCAGTTGTTAGTAAAATCAAATTTTATAGGAAGTGGAGCTGAAGAATTTGACTGTCCTGCAAGACCATCAAGCTCCTGCTCCAATTTTTAGTTCTTGTTCTGGGCATTTGGTGTGAGACTACTTCTGGATCATTCTAGGTCCTATCAGGATATGGAAGCAGCCTAGGGTAATTTAAAGGAGGAGTATAAAGAATTGTTAAACAGTCATAGTATATGGGGGGGGGGAGAGTCATCTAAAGAAACAATATATAACCCAGTTGAGGGAGCAGCACCTGAGAGAAGGCCCAGATGAAATGTCATCTTTTCCTTTCTTCAGCTCCGTGAGTTTTAACATGGCATTTATCTCTTAGGGATGTTAGAAACCAGTAAGTGCACAACCTAATGTAAAGAAGTGACCCTGGTTTGACCCTCTGCACCACCACACCAATAAAAGCTGCCTGGGGCATACAGTATTTGTGTTCTGCACACTAGTTACATTAATGCTATGAATGTAACTATGAAACTATGCCTTTTTAAGTTTTTGTTTTGTTTTTTGTTTTTAGATTTATTTATTATGTATGCAGTGTTCTTTCTGCATGTATGCCTACTTGCCAAAAGAGGGCACCAGATTGCATTTTAGATGGTTGTGAGCCACCATGTGGTTGCTGGGAATTGAACTCATGCCTCTGGCTTCCCAGGACATTGGAGCACATGCTGCAAGTGTACACATACACACGTTTATTCCTCACAGGCATGACCAGGCTAATGTGATCTAGGCACTCCCTCATTGAGACTTTTCACAGGTAATTCTAGGTTGTGTCAGTTTGACAATTGAAACTATCAGTTAATGAACTTTTGAAGTTCATTGATTCAGCTAGGGTGGTTCGTCAGAGTGTCAAGGAGCTGGCTACCTGTGCTCACACCTAGCTGCTCCAAGGCTGGAGTTACACGCATGTGCTGCCGTTTTACACAGATCCATAGTCAGATCTTTGGTGCTTCTGTGATAGCCACTTGATCAACTGAGCCATCTCCCCAACCTTGTCTTATTTTCCCAAAAAAGAAAAGGTTCAATCAATGGTCATTGACTTTTTTTCTGTTTGATATATTATTGCTGGTAATAATGTGACTTGTGGTTTTTTGTTTTGTTTTGTCTTTGAAACATGGTCTGGTTATGTAGCCCTGGCTGGATTCAAACTCTGTGTAGACCCAGCTGTCCTAAAATTCATGAGATCCACCTGCCCCTGCCTCCCAACTGCTGGAATTAAAGGCATGTGCCACCATGCCTAGCTGAGTAAAAGTTTTAACAACTTTGTTTAAAATTGAAATGTTTTTTTTTAATATTCTATATTGGTTTTTTGTGAAAGTTATGTTTCACATGTCCTAATTCGTGATTTTTATTGTTGTTGAAAGTCAGAGCAACCTCTGTGCTCCCCAGATACAATCCACCATGCCTATTTACAGGACACTTGAGCACCAAGAGCAATGGTAAGTGAGCTACTTAACACTGTGGCTTCATTGAAAGACTCGCTTTTCTGTGCTGGGAAATCACACAGCCTGATGAAACAGTTCTCTTAATGGACATTTGTGCTTCACATTAGTAACTAGAATTAAATGTTGTAGGTATTCTTTAGACACATTGAACTCTTACTGTGCCCTGAACGTGGACTTAGCTGCCTCCTGCTTCCCACTCTGCTACAGCCAGGGGCTACTTTTGCCAGCACAAGGTCTGATTGAAGGCATGCCTGACTTGTAAAGGATTTTCAAGTGATGAAGACACAAGCCCTAAAGAAAAGCTGTGTAAAGACAACTCGGATATATTGTCTCAGCTAATGTTTATGGGTTGCTGAATCCCTGTGTCCCATGATGCTTTTACATTTTCAAGTCTTCAGAGTAAAATTGTAATGAGAACTCTAAAATAATTTTGTAATTATGACTTGAAAGTCTTTGGAATGGGTTTTAGGAAAACTAGTTTAAACCTATTGTCCTTATTTCCACTCTTTCATACTGTCTCCTCTAAATATGAAGAAATGATGAAATGTTTCTTTGTACCACAATGTATTCATAAGAAGAGCTATGAAAGCTTATTTTTAATAAACAAACAAAAAAACCTTTGAAGCAGTGTTGGTGGCACAAGCTTGTAATACCAATATCTGGAAGGCTGAGGTAGGGGGAAAGCAAGTTTATAACTTGCCTGGGCTACAGAGTGAGGTCAGGGCCATTCTGGGAACTTGAGACCCTTTCTCAAATAAATAAATAAAGTACTGGGGATATAGTTCACAGTTCTGTGCCTTAGTTCCCACTTGTAAAATGGTGATAATCGTAGCTAGAAAAAGTTTTACTGGAAGAGAGAGTGGAACAGTGCATGGCAGGTGCCCCTCCAGCAATGTCTTCCATAATAACATGCCTGTATTATGCAGAGTTTCGCTAAAAGGATTGCTTTTGAATTACTAAAGGATAGATCTAGGAGGGGAATCTTATATTTCAATGTAGAAAATCCCTTGTTTTTCAAGCCCTGTATCCTATTTCACTGTTGAATTTTTTAAGCATATGCTTGTAAGACTTCCCAAAATCTTTTCAGGGTCAGGGGAGATAGATATCTCAAGGGACAAATTTGAGAGCTGGACCCCCAAAGCCCATATAAATACATGGTGGGAGTAGCAGCCCGCCTGCCTTGGGGAGACAGAGATGGGATACCCAGAGCAGCTGGCTGGTTAGACTAGCCTTATCAGCCAGTCAGGCTTCAAATGAAAGATCCCATCTCCACGAATGAGATGGAGAGTGATCAAGGATGATTCCTGACATCTGCACACATGCACACACTCTCACTTGCATACGTACATGTACCCACACACATGTGGACATGCATATGTATCACACACATACACATGCAGAAAAAGTGTTTTTAAATGTTTAAAAATATGTCTGCATAGTACTTGATACTTCTGATTGGTGCTTAATGCTTCTAAGAGTTCCTTTAAACAAACTTAATGAAGGTGGAAAAGTTGAACAGCGTAGATTTTAAGTGCCTGTACTTAAAGAAGACTGTGGCTCTTGATGCCAGGTCTAAAGTGAGAGAATTGCCTCTCAGAGCAGAATCTTTGTATAGTCTTGTGGTTTGGGATTTGTTTGCTTTTCCAAATTCAGTGGTTTGTTCATAGCCAAGCAAGTGACTAAAGATTTTTATTTATGAAATAAAAAGATATAAAATCAATTATATTAATTGTAATCAATTATATTAATTGTAGATTAAAAGTATCAATCTATTAACAGATGATATCCTAGATTATTTTGAAGATTATATTTTAGACTCTCTTTTCCAAATTCTCAAGCCTGTAAAACTTAATTCTTGAAGTGGTTTGAACCCAAGTGATGAGTTGCTAATCAGTGTTAGCCGGGCGAGACGGGGCTGGATACAGCACCATGCACGCGTGCTCTCAGCCTTTTCCGTGAACTCCAGAACATGACTAAGAATGACTTGAGTAACTTGTGTATCTTGTGATGCTGTGTTAAGTTTAAATATGTAATGATTAAATATGTTTTAATTTTTAGCTTTTTGCACTGACTCCTCTTCTCTCAGACTAACCACTCTCCAGCTGGTCAAGAATCACATGACTGTTCACTATAATAAAATCCTTTCAGCCAAAGGTAAAAATGTGCAAATTTGAATTTTCTGTGCCAGTTTACACCCCAGCTTTACTTCTCACTATGACAAACCTGTGGCAAAAGTTAATACATTATCTCAAAGAGGACTTGTGTGCTTAAAGTGAGATGCCAACTACTGATTATGTGGATGGCAGATTTTATGTTAACAGTATTTACATCCACATAACGCCTAGGCAGCTCATTTAATGCATTTATTCTGGTATTATTTTGTTGTTAGGTAGTGCTCATTTTTCTATTTCTGTTTAAAATTTTATGAGTATGTATTGGGGCATGTTTGGGTATGTGTGTGAGCAAACAAGTGTGTATTCAAGTGCATGCGCACGTGTGTGTGTGTGTGTGTGTGTGTGTGTGTGTGTGTGTGTGTGTGTGTGTAGAAGCTAGAGGTCAACCTTAGGTGTCATTTCTCGAGAGCTATCTACTTTATTTTTTCAGAGAGGGTCTCTCACTGAGACCTTGCATTTGTCATTTTAAGGCTAAACTAGCTAGCCAGCAAGCCCCAGAGATCCTCTGGTCTCTGCCCTCCCAGGGCTGGGAGTACAATGTACTGCCATGCCTGCTTTTTCTGTGGATGCTAGAGTCCTTGGGTCCTGAGGTCCTTGTGCTTTCATAACAATCACATTAGTGACTGTGCTATCTTCCTAGGTCCCTCTCTGTTTACATTTTTTTTTTTTACATTTCTTAATTTAAATTAGAAACAATCTTGTTTTACATGTCAATCCCAATTCCCTCTCTCTTCCTTCCTCCCCTGCCCTCCCTCCCCATTTACATTTTTAAAAAAGCAGGGTCTCAATATAAAGCCCAGGCTGGCCTGCCCTCATGCCCATGCCCAGCTAAATGCTTATTTTAATATAATTTTATAACCTGTTTTTTTACTTAGGAAGTTATACAAAGACCATTCTGGCTGCTGTTTTTTTCTTTTATTATTGATTTTATTAAGATACTTTTTTTAGCCAGACATTGGTGGCTCATGCCTTTAATGCCAGCAGGGGTAGGGGCAGGCAGATCTCTGTGAGTTTCAGGTCAGCTTGGTCTACAGAGTGAGCTCCAGGACAGCCTCCAAAACAATTCAGAGAAGCCCTGTCTCAAAACAAACAAACAAACAAAAAACAACAACAACAACAAAAATACTCTTTTTTTGTTGTTGTTTTGTTTTTTGAAAGAGAAAGGGTTTCTCTATATAACAGCTCTGGCTGTCCTGGAACTTGATTTGTAGATCAGGCTGGTCTTGAACTCACAGAGATCTGCCTGCCCTGCCTCCTGGGTGCTAGGATTAAAGGCGTGTGCCACCACTGACCAACAAGAGATAACTTACATAGGATAAAATGCACTACTTACAAGTATACAAAGAAATACTTTGGAAGTGTGTGTGTGTGAGTGAGTGAGTGTATGTGTGTGTGTGTATCCACTACCATATTCACAATAAACCAGAGATCATTTAACTATGCATGTATTTTGGTCTTCCTGTCACTTTCTCTTTTCCAGTTTATGAACAGAGATTGGTGTATATATTTCAAATTGTTGCTTGGGAAAAAAAAAGGATGGTATTTTGTAGCATTTGAAAATAGTATGAGATTTGAATTTACTGTCCATAGCACAGTCATGTTCATTCTTTTCATACTGCCTATGGCAGCCTTTTCAATGAGTTGTGGCCAGCTGTGTCACTTGGCAAAGATGGAGCATTTACCCTCTGCCCCACAATAACAGTGTGCTGATCCCAGTATGGGACATTTCAACAATCCCAAAAACCTCCCCCTTTTATCTCTGCATCAGTCCTTTCCCCTCAAGTCCCTGAAGCTACTGATCTACTTGCTTTTCCTATAGTTTTGTCTGTTATAGAATTTCATGTTAATAGAATAATACATATTTTTTATTTATTATTATTATTATTATTATTATTATTATTATTACTATTATACTTGCTTCTTTCAGTGTGCACCGTGCTTTGAGGCATCCGTGTTGTGTTTATCAATATTTCTTTCTTAGTTTGGGGGTGTGAGGTGTGTGTGTGTGTGTGTGTGTGTGTGTGTGTGTGTGTGTGTGTGTGTGTGTGTGTGTGTGTGTGTGTAGAGGCCAGAGGATATCCTCAGATGTCATTCTTCCTTATTTTTAAAGCAGTCTTTCCCTGTCTTTAAGCTCACCCCTTAGGGTAGGCTGGCTGGCCATCAAGCCCTGAGCAGCCACCTGCTTCCCCAGCACCAGGATTCTTAGAACCCTGGGTTGCATGCCTTTAATCCCAACACTCGGGAGTCAGAGGGAGGCAGATCTCTCTGAGTTCTAGACCAGCCTGGTGTACATAGTGAATTCTAGGACAGTTAGGACTATATAGAGGGACCCTGCTTCAAAATAACCAAAACAAAAGTTTTTTAAGTATTCCATTTAATGATTGACTAACGATTAATTGATTGATTCATGACTTGGTGAGTATTTGTGTTGTTTTGGCTCACTCTGAGCTATGGGAGATTAAATTACTGTTAGAGTTCACATACAGTTGTGAGCGTAGATTTCTATTTCACATGAGTACCTTTGTTTTCTGTGTCCCTTGAGCTCTGTGATGGAATCCTTCCCAGAGTGACTTAGCTTGGGCTCCCTATACTGCTGCGTCCTCAGCAGCACTCGCTGCTGCCAGGATAGAGTAGTGTCTCTTCTTTGAATATTAGCAAGCTTAATATGAACTTTATTTTAACTTCACTAGGTTTTTTTTTCTTACTAACTTTACCTAATGCTTACTTACCTTTTTGTGGCATGGGATCTCACTGTGTAGTTTCATAAACTGAAGTTTAAATGTTTAGGTTATGTTTAAATAATTGAGGAAAATAACATGGCATGGCGTTAAAATCATGTAAAATTGAGTTCAATTTTCATATATTTTAGAATTTGTGTTTTTAGTAACATGTTTAAGAAATCATTTTCTAATCTTTGGGTTTTCTAAATTTGTTCTCTTCTAGAAGCTTTCTATTTTTAGTGCTTCCATTTAAGTCTGTGGCCCATTTTGAGTTTTCATATAGTATAACAAAAAGGTTATTGGTTTTTACCTACTCATATATAAAATTTCTGGCATTAGTTGCTGAAGAGGTTATTCTTTCCCTATTGAAATGCCTTGGCATCATTTGACCAGATGCATAAGTCTGTCTGGAGATTTAATTTTTTTAAAAAGATTTTATTTATTTATTATGTATACAACATTCTGCTCTTATATATATCTGCACACCAGAAGAGGGAACCAGATCTCATAACAGATGGTTGTGAGCCACCATGTGGTTGCTGGGAATTGAACTCAGGACCTCTGGAAGATCAGTCAGTGCTCTTAACCTCTGAGCCATCTCTCCAGCCCTGGAGATTTAATTTTTTTGATCTGCTTACCTTCCTGTCTACCTCTCTGTCCACACCACCCTGCTTTGTGTTCTGTCTCACTGCAGTAAGTGTTGAAATAGGTAGCATACATGCACCGTTTTGCTCTCTTCTCTCCAGTTTGCTTGAAGACTCCATTCAGGTGTGTTGCTGTGTGTCATGAAGGCATGACATTAAGGCCATCCACGTTCTGTTCATGCCCTTCTCAGTCTTCCTTATATATTTTCCCAATGGTTTACCTTGCTATGTTTTCAAATTCACCAGTATTTTCTTCCACATTATCTAGTGAGCTGTTAACCCCACATAGTATTTTTTAGCTGTTATTTTGTTTTTAATCCCCAGAAATACAATAAAAAAGCAAAGAACTTCAAGTCTACAGAGATTTTTGTCACTTATACATTTGATATTTCTTATTATTTATGAATATCAAAAGTATTAGTAATTTTTTTCTCTTTCAGCCACAGTGGACTGCTCAATTCCAGTAAGTGTGAGTACCAGCATCAAATGTAAGTAATTTTTTTAACATAATACCCCTATCGAAAGATGATGAAGCACACATAGCTTGAGATCTAACATTCTAACTATGTCTAAGTTAACTTCAGTGGCATTAAGTACATGTGTGTTTAGGAGAGTCATGGTTGTCATCCAGCTACCCTCAGCCACATGTGTGCCTCTGGGAACCGCATGTCTACATTCTGACGATGCTGGCGGTGTGGCCATACAGATATTTTGAGTGTATACCCAGAAGTGAAGGTTTTGGAACACCTAGTAATTCTTTGTGCATTGTTGGAACTGGTATGGGGTTTTCTCTAACATCTGCATTATTTTACATTCCACCAGTCACATGCAAGGCCTTCAGTTTTTCCAGATACAACACATGGGAATTTGGGCTTAGTTTGGTTGGTTGGTTTATTTTTGTTTGTTTGGGGATTTAAAAGTGCTCATGTTCTCCTTCTTTACAAAAATAATCCAAACACACACACACACACACACACACACACACACACCAAATAATAGAAGAAATAAAACAGTTCCTAAGAATATAGGAAACAATAACAAAATCACCATTTTGTTATTTTATAAGTTCCAACTTATAAATGTGTTTTAAATGTAAACAGATTAAACTTCCAGATCCAAAGGTATGCAGTGGCTGGTTTAATCTAAAGAGAAAAGAAAAGGGTAAAGGTTGTGTGCTGTTTATAGGAGTCTTGGTTTAGATATAAGGACACACTGAATGAAAGGATAAAGGGAAACAATAGTACAGAGGAATGATAACCAAAAGAAACCAACAGTGGAGATACCATTGTGTTGACCAAAATAGACTTTGAGTCAGAAAGTCTGTATAGAGAGAAGATGGTCATTAAAGGGTACAATAGGAAGGTCTAGATATTAGACGTAGATATTAGAGCTCCTGAGATATATAAAATGAATATTGACAGAAAAATCTAAATCTAGAAACTGATAGCAATACAGTGATAGTAGATTCCATACTCCACTTTCAGTAACAGCAAGAACGCCCAAACAAAATCAGTAGAGAAGTAGCTGAGTTAGATAAAATAGCTGATGAAATGAACCTAATAAGGATGCCAAGTTTTCCACCCATTTGATACACATTTCCCTAAGAGCACATAGAACATTCTAGGGCTTTATCAAGTCACAAATTAATCTTCAGGAAAAAATCATTCCAGCCATCTTTCTAACCACAATTTAATTAAAATAAAAAGTAAAAACAGAAAGTATAAAATTCACAAATTGGGGCACTAAGTAACTTTGAATCCAAGAAGAAATCAAATGAACTTTAGATCAGATGTGGTGTGGTGGTGCACGCCAGTCACCTGGGAGATGACACGTGAGGATTACATGTTCATAGTGACACAGTCTGCAAATGAAAACAAAAACAAAACCCCTAACTTAAAAAAAAACAGCTTGTCTAAAATGAAAACAGAAATACTGAAACTTGACATAGCAGTCAATACTAAAGTGCAAATGCCTACATTTCAGAAGAAAAAGACTCTCAAACAACTTAAATGTAAATTTTAGCATATTGAAAAATAATTGAGGCTGTAGCTTACTGGTACAGCACTTATCTCACATATATGAGACCTCATGTCAGCACAGCATTAAAAAAGGAAAAAGAAAACAAATTGGAAAAGCAGCCCCCAGTTAGCAGAAGAAAGGAAATAATAAATATTAGGAAAGAGATACAGAAAATCAACAGAACAGAAACTGGTTTCCTGAAAATACAAAATTGACAGACTCTTAGCCAAACTGAAAAAAAAGAATGAAGACTCAAAATCGGAAATGAAAGAAGAGCCATTCCAACGGAGGCCTCAGAAATAAAAAGAATCGACCATGGACTACTGTGAGCAGTTCCACACAACAAATGGAGTTCACTAGAGGAAATAGATAAAATTCAAGAAGGGTGCAACCTAGCAAAACTGAACCAAGAGTGGAAATCCTGAATAGACCATAGGGGGAAGTTTAAAAAGCCCTCAGTAAAGAGGAGCCCAAACAAATGAGTTCCTATGCAAACTCTGCCAGATATCCAGAGAAGGATGGAAACCAGCCAATCCTAGAACTTCAGAACAAGTGGGAACATTTCATATCCAAACTCACTTTATGAGACCAGCACCACACTAGTGCCAAATTTAGACAAAAACAATACATGAAAACTATGGGTCATGTTGTGATGAATATAGAAGAAAGATCCTTATTAAAACACTTGGAAACTGAGCTCAGTAGCACTTACACCACCACCAAATGGATTGTGCCAAGATGGTTCAACATACACATCAGTCGGTGTGTTGGACTACATTAACAAGGTAAAAGGGAAGAACCACATGAATAGCTCCAGTGATACAGAAGAAACATTTGATAAAATTCATCCATTCATGATTTTTAAATACTCTCAGTCTTAGGGTTTTATTGCTGCAATAAACACCATGACCAAAAGCAACTTGGGGAGGAAAGGGTTTATTTCAGCTTACAACTTTCAGGTCTCACTCCATCACTGAGGGAAGTCAGGACAGGAACTTCAGACAGGAACCTGGAGGTAGGAACTAAGGCAGAAGCTATGGAGGAATGCTGCTTACTGGGTTTGCTCCTGATGGCCTGTTCAGCTTGCTTTCTTACCCAACTCAAGACTATGTACATAAGGTTGGCACCATCCACAGTAAGTTGGGCCCTCCTACATTAATCAAGAAAATGTCCCATATGCTTGCCCACATGCCAGTCTGGTGAGGGCATTTTCTCAGTTGAGGTTCCCTCTTCCCAAATGATCCTAGCTTGTATCAAGGTGACAAAATACTAGCCAGCACACCCCTTAATAAAAAAAACCTCAGCACAATAAAAGTTATATATGAAAATTCCATAGTGACAACATAATGAGGAGGTAACTTCTTCTAACATATGACACAGGGCAAGGGTACCAATTCTTCCCACATAGTATTAGAAGGCCTAGACAAAGCAATTACACAGAAACAATTAACAATATGCAAAATAAAGACTCAACCATAAAGAACTATTAGAATATATTCATTTAGGGAGCTGGAGCTTGTCAGCCTGGCAAGCCTTAGTTCATCCAATCCCTGGAAATGGGATTTGGAAAAAATTGGAAGTTGGAGGGAGAGAACCTGCTCCCAATGTTGTCCTTTACACACACACACACACACACACACACACACACACACACACACACACAGAGCCATGGCAATTCTTTTAATAAGGAAAATATTTAGTTGGGGTGACTCGCTTACAGTTTCCAGGGTTCAGTCCATGATGATGGAGGAGCATGGTGGCCTATAATTGGATGAGGTACTTGAGCTAAGAGTGCTACATCTTTATCAGAAGGCAGCAGGAAGTCAACTGACAATCACACTGAGAGAAGCTTAAGCAAAAAGGACCACAAGGCCCACCCTCACAGTGACACTCTTTCTCCATCAAGGCAACACCTCCTAATGGTGTCAGTCCCTTTGGGGTTCTTTTTATTACTAACCACCATACTACACAACTATACATATGAAAAGAAAGAGATTATAACAAGTGTTGATGAAGATGTGGAAGAAAAGGGATCCATGCACAACTACTAGTAAGAATGTATATTGGCGTAGTAGCGTGTAAAAAGTTGATGTATGAGTTTTTAAAAATTAGTAATAAAACTGCTGTATGTTTCAGCAGTCCCACTTGTGGCTATATATTCAGAGGGAATGAAACCAACCTGTCACACATGCATATCCCTGTTTTGTTGCATTATTCACAATCCCAAGATACAGAGACAGTCCCGATGCCCCCAGCAGAGAAGTGAATAATGAACGTGTGTGCATGTGTGTGGGATAACAGACTGTGTGTCAGCCTTAGAAAAAGGAAACATAGGGCTGGAGGAATAGCTCAGCCGTTAAAGGCTAGGCTCACAACCAAAAATATAAGAAAAAGGAAACATAGTCTGGAGCAGGAATGAATATGGAGGACCTTCACCACGCAGATAACCAGAAACACAAAGACAAATGCTGCATCATCTCTCCTACATATAGACACCAAGTTGTCAAGGACTACAGGTGGTCCAGTCAGGAGAAAGTAGAATGAAGTTGGAAATGGAGAGATGTTGGGCAAAGGGTAGCACTTTCAGTTGGGAAAATGAAGCATCGTTACCAATACTATATTGTATGGCATGATGTTCTAAGAGAACTTAAGTGTTTTTGTTGCAAAAAAACAAAGTAGGAAAAAATGAGTAACTATGTGGGTTGATAGTTGTCTCAATTAAGTCATCCTTTCATAAAGTTTGCAGACATCAAAATATTGCCATATACCTTATATATAATCTTGATCAAAAATTTGATCACTAAAGCTATAAATTTACCAAGTAATCTTACAGATACATGTTTGTCTTACAATAACTACCTTGTCAGGGTAGTAAGGAATATATTAACCAAAAGTAAAGACGGGTGACTGATACAATAGAACTTGACAATTAGGCTGGTCTTTTTCTAAGACAGAAAAACTAGTAAAATACAGATGGTAAATTTAAAATTACAGTCGGCCCATCATACATAGAGGTTCCATACTATAGATTCAGCCAAATTCATATTTTTAAATTGTTTAAAAAATAAACTTTGTTGTTGACATATACTTCCTAGTTATTTTTCTGGCTGTTCCTTAAAAAACCAAGTATTATCATTTGTAGGAAAATATTTAGGGGAGGAAATTAATCAGGACTTCAATCTTCATCATTTTAAGGTCAAAATGAGTACCTATTAGGAATCCACTTGGGGCCAGAAAGATGGCGTGGCAGGTAAATGCACTTGCCACCCAATCTGACAGCCTGAGTTTGATCACCAGAACCCACATGGTGGAAGAAGAGAAGTGATTCCTACAAGTTGGTCTCTAGCTTCTGCGTGCATATCATGACATGTATGTTCCCCAATACATAGATTAATTAATTTAAAATGATAAACAAATACAGTTGTGTCTTGAGAAGGCAGTTAGAATATGAGTCTGGAGTTCAGAAATGAGTTCCAAGATAGAGATGAAATTTTGAAATTTGACAGAATAGTCAGTAAAGTCTTATTTCCATATTTTGTTTTGAAATTTCAACTTAATGCTCATTTACTCGGGATAAATATTATATTGCCTTAAATCATTTAAGGTATAAATTAGTTGTTTTTGCCTTATAAAGAGAAGTACAATGGCTAAAATAAAAAAGATTGTAATCTCCAAAGTGCTAACTAGTAGCCATTATTACTCCTTATAATATCAAGTTTATAATCATCATAATTGATCTGGATAACTCAGAAATAAGGTTTATGAAATAAAACAATATATCCCTGGATTTGAACCATCCATGTTTTCATGCTTTACATTTTTCTGATATGGCTGAATGCTGAGTTGATCATTTTGATCTTTACAGTATCCAAATTGGAATATAGTTATTTCAGTAATGCTATGTATGTATGTATGTGTATGTATATATATATATGTGTGTGTGTGTGTGTGTGTGTATAACATTAGATAGGCTTTACAATTTTTTTAACCTTTATTTTTATCTGTATGGGTGTTTTTCTGCACACCACATGTGTGCAGTGCCCAAAGAGTCCAGGAAAGGGCTTTGGATTCTGGAGTTAGACAGTTGTGAGCTGCTATATGGGTGTTGGGAATTGAGCCCAGCTCCTCTGAACGAGCAGCCAGTGCTCTTAACTGCTGAACCATCTCTCCAGCCCCAGCTTACAATTTTGATCAAACATATCCTTTTAATTTCATTTTTCTCTTTAAATTTTTTTTATTTTTTAAGCCCTGGTGTGTGTGTGTGTGTGTGTGTGTGTGTGTGTGTGTGTGTGTGTGTGTGTGTGTGTGTGTGTGTTAGTCTGTCTGCACACACATGTGTACAATCAGGTGCCATAGTGTACATGTAGAGATCAGAGGACAACTTTTGAGAGTGTATTCTCTCTGCCACGTGGGTCTCAAGGATTGCACACAGGTTTTCCGGCCTGGGGGCAGGCATCTTTATTGACTGAGTCATCTAAGCCTTCTTGTCACCCTGCTCTACTCCCTACCCTACACCCACATGCATCATTTGGTCTTTGGAGACAGGATCTTGGAATATAGTCCTAGCTAACCTGATATTCACTGTGCAATCTAGGTTGGCCTCAAACTCAAAGTAATTCTTTCTATTTTCAAGCTCTGGAATAACAGGTATGTGCCACCACACTGGCCTTGCTGGTTTAATTTTCTGTAAAAATACATGTAATATTATAAATAGTCTGTTAAATTCTGGAATGTGGCCAGCTTTCATTTTACTATTTCAATGTTTGTCCAGGGATAAATTTTTGATTAACTTGCTAGTCAGTAGCTGACTTAAAAGAACACTGACGTATGAAACTACCTCTCTACCAGCATTTTCTAATGAATAGCAGTTGCAAGAAACTGAAGTCAGTTGCCTGACTGCAGATGTTTTTAAAATATTAGCATGACTTTGTTGTTGTTTTGCTTGTTCTTGAGATGAGCTGTTGCTCTCCAGATGGCCTTGAACTCCTGGTTCAAGTGTTTTTCCTGTCTCTATTTCAAGTTTCTATAAATTACACATTAGTTAGAATCTCTTTATACAGAAAAACATGGATTTTACCTACATGTAATAGTATAAACATGCTTAGCAAGAAGGCTGTGCCCGCCGTGCTTGGTGCTGTTGGCCTCAAATCCCATACTGGAGTGAAAATCTTCAGGCAAGATCATCACAACTTGCAGAACATCCTGGCGGGCCTATGTGATGAGATGTGTGCAAAGAAAGGGGCCTTGGAAGGGAGAAATTCTTGATTTTATTAGTCTGGCAAGACCAAAAAGTTAGTTTCTGTGTCTAGTTGCTGTTTTAGAAGGTGTGTTTCCTTCCATAGATGCGGACCAACAACGAAGAGAGAAACTGAAAAAGGAATTGGCACGATGTGAAAAGGAATATAAATTAAATAAATCCATAATGCAGAACAATTCTAAGATGAATTCCAAGCCCCTTTTTAATTCCTTACAGAAGGTAAGGCTGTTCTTCTGCTCTTTAAAAGCAGATGTCTCTAAGGCATGTCGGTGCTGCAGCCTGACTTGGGACCATTTTCAGTAGGTTTGGGCCAGCAACTTTGAGCAGCAAATGTCAAGTGGCTCTACTATATGCTTTTCAGGCCATACCTCCTCACAACTGCCTGCCACTAAGTTCCTATTTGTGTTCCATGCAAGCTCCACTAGCTAGAAAGGAATATGTTTCATATCTGGCCTGCAGCTGTAGTTGACTGACCTGGACTATGGTTTATTTTTTGACTCTCTTTAATATTTATTGGAAGAAGTGGTCTGTTCTTAGTTTGATGAGAAGTGATTGCAGTTTTCAGAGTCTCTCCCATGAATAGATTATTTTTTTATTAAAAACATTTTGATACAATATGTTTTGATCTCAATGTGTAATTTTATCCAGTGTTCTTTTTGCATTTCTTGGCAATGATGATGTGATTTTCTGTTTCATCTGTTAACATATGAATGACTTGTGGCATTAATATAAACAGACCTGAGCTGTGATGTATTAAAGTTTTCTTCCTTCCTTTCATTTTGTTTGTTTGGTTTTTGGTTTTTGTTTGTCTTGTTTTGAGACAGGGTCTCTCTGTGCTTTTGTTTGTTTGGTTTTTGGTTTTTGGTTTGTCTTGTTTTGAGACAGGGTCTTTCTGTGCAGCTCTTGTCCTGGAAGTTGCTCTGTAGACCTGACTAGCATCAAACTTACAGAGATCCACCTGCCTCTACTTCCCCTGTGCTGTGGTTAAAGCATTAAGGTTTTCTATGTTGCTGGATTGTCGTGACCCGGCTTGTCTCAGCTTTAACCCATGACAGCCATGAGGTTCGGCCTGAGTTGGGGTGTGTGGACCTGGAAGCTCCCAGCAAGCCAACGGCGATAAAGATCAAACACAGGCAGCTTGTCATCTTCAGAGAGCTCTCAGTTCCATGTGGTGGAACTAGAGTCATTTCTTTATTAGCCATCTTTTCTGGTGTTTCTTAACCGTCCTGCCATGACCACGAGGAAACCATCCCTCTTTGTTCTCCTCTCTCCTCTGGTCACTGGCCTCACCTAACTCCTAACCTTCCATCCTCACAAGTTATTCACACACCTCTGGCTCCTCTGCCCAGGTGAGGGCTATTCAGATGCTTAGGCACATACAGATGCAAATAAGAGGCATATTACCCTGAGGCCATGTTAAACAATAGTAGCCTTACTGGCATTAACAATACAATGGTGAGGCCGGAGCATTCCGGTGTTCCATGTTTAGTGAGACCCAAGGCTGAATCTCAAAATATTCCATAGCAGAAATACTTTGGTCCCCCACACTGGATTCAGTAGTAAACTTTGTTTAGGATTTTAACATCTGAACATTGTTGTTACTAGCGTACATTTTTCTTTCTGTCTAGTTGTGCTAGCTTCAGTGAACCCACAGAGCACTGTTTCTTCTTTTTCTTTATTCTAGTTTATAGAAGTTGGAGGATTCTTATTTTTTTATGGATGGTAAATTTTTTTATTTAAAAATTTTCCTACATTTTGATCATATACTTTCCCCTTCCCTTACCTCTTCCTTACCCACCCAATTTCATGGTCTTTCTCTCTGTCTTTCAAAAAGAATAAAGAACAACAAAATGAAAGTCAAAACAAGCAAACAAAAGTCCATTTTGTGTTGGCCAACTGGGAGGCCTGGTGCCTGCCCTGGAGTGTGGTGATATACTCAGTGCCACTCCTGAAAACAGATTTTTCCCTTTCCATAGCAGGTGTCAGTTTCAAATGCTTTCTTAGTTAGGGGTGGGAGTTTATCTGCTTCCCCCTCTCCATGCTGGGATTCTGTCTGATTTGAACCTATGCCAGTCTTGTGTGTGCTATCACAGTCTCTCTGAGGTCATAAGTGTGTCACCCCTATTGTGTCTGAAAACGCTATCTCTTTGGCATCATCCCTGCCTACAGATCTTACCATCTTCCCACCTCCTTTCCATGTAACCCCTGAGCCTTGTGGGGAGGTGTCTGACAAACATTCATTTAGAGCCGAGTGCTCTCACTCCCCGAACATTGCCCAGTTGTGGGTCTCTGGGTTAATTGCCATCTCTTGAAGGAATAAGCTTCTCTGCAGAGGGATGGATGATAGATGCACTGATCTGCAAATTTCATAATTTCATTTTTCTGAACAGCTATTTTTTATTTTCATGGAATTCAATACTAAAACTATCCCTTGCATACTTCAGTACTGGAGGGAACCCACATGATACCAATGCGTGGTATCAGCTCATTCCAGTCTTCCTTCTCTAACACCAGCCATCACCCCCGCTTACAGTGTTTTGCTCTGATTGTGATGTTAGACCTCCGGAAAACTCAGGTATCCGGGGTCCCAGGCCACGGTCACCCCAATCACCAGGCTGATTCAAGAGCTTGCTGCAAACTGCATGAGGCTTTATTATAATTTAACGAGCTAACCCCATGTTAGCTCGGGTCTTCCACCCACCCACCATGGTGGATGGCTAGCAAAAGACAGGACCTAGGGCCTCCCAAGAGATCTTGTAGGGTAGCGTAAGGGGAGTGTCTAGGGGTACGCACAAGCTCAGGATTGGTGTGCCTCCAGGCTTGGAGGGATTGCCCTGTGTTGATTGGCCAACTGGTTGTTATGGCCCATAGGCCCTCCCAGGGTGGTTGCTATGCTCTGCGTCATTGCTGTGTGCTTGTCCGTAAAGTACACCCAGGGTCATAAAGCATAGCGCCACCAGCTAACTTCTGATTGGTTCCTTGTCACGAGGCAGGCATCTGACTTTCTAGTGACTAAGACAAGGTCAAACAAGCACGTGTTCTGCTGCTATGACTGCCGAAAGGGGAGCTGGTCCCTTCAGTGAGATTCTATATTTTTACCCATTAACATTTCAGCATATATCTTTAAACCACAGTCATGGTATCACCAGGCATTGTAGCACATGCCTGTAATTTATATATGAGGGAATCTGAGTTAGTAATATATTTTAGCTTAAGTTTTGCAGAGTTCTAAATGATATAAAATTTCTGCTGCAAACTTGTGTGGGGAGTAAGGTTTCCCAAGGCCTGTAGTCAGTATTGAGTGCCAGATGGGCTCCAGATGGGCAAGTTATGCAGTTGGAGAGTAGCCATTGAGAGTAGCCCATGCTCTCAAGCATCTATGGTATGGTTTAAAGAGAAAGAAAAGAAAAGGAAGATGGGAAGGTGGGAAAGAAAGGAAAGAAAAGAGGAAATGAAAGGCAGGCAAGCCTACTTGGCAGGACAGCTTCCTTGCTGCTTACCAACTTACCAAGCACCAGATATTGTCCTTTAACTCTTAATATTGTCAGTACAAATGAACGCATGGCTTATCAGTAGACATTGACAAGGACTGGCATTAGAGCCATTCTGGTGACTCTGGACTATTTATTTCTCTCCTTGAGAAGTTTTTAGCTAAACAGTGACATCATACCCTTTATAAACAATCCACTGGCTGCAGTAATCTGGGAAAGAAAGCTTAAGAGCTGATCCAGGGCATTATAAAGATTGCCAGGAATACACGTACCAGGGGCTTATTATTTAGAAAGTTAAATTGCTAGGACTTGGCATCTGGTTTGATGATATGAAAAGAAAGGCAGAAGTGATAAGAGACAGTTTACTTCTTTGGCATGTTCAGTTTGCAGTGCCTTGGGAATATGAATATATCCAGGAGTCAGTTGCATAGAAGCATCTCTTTCAGGAGAAAGATCTGGGAGTCATGGGGTGAGGGCAGCAGATTGGGTGAGAGCCCTGCGCTGTTCTAAAGACAAAGACCAGGAGGGCTGCTTCCCTTAGAGTAGATCTGTTCCGCCCTAAACCATAATACCACCTCTTAATCTCTCCATCCATCCATGCTGTACTCACAGGTAGATTTCTTTTTTTTAATATTTATTTCATTGTATATGTATGTGTGAGTGCCTGCCTGTATGTCATACAACCACATGCATGCCATGTGCCCTCAGAGGCCAAAAAAAGACATCAGATTCCCTTTTGAGTTACAGGAGGTTTTGAGCTAACGTGTAGGTCCTAGGAGCCAAAGAATAACAAATGTTCTTAACTTCTGGGTCATTTGTCAGTCCCCGTATTTTTATGATTATTAAAATTGTCCAGTGATTTTTTAAAATAATTTCTAACATTTTGAATATAAAGTAACAATTTTGAGTAAGAGTTTGTTGAAATTTTTAAATTTCAACATGTACTTTATGAATCATTTATAATAAAGTAAAATAAAACAAACATTATTTTAATATGTCTATTTACTTTCTCTTTGATATCTGTAATTCTATAACTTGCTTGCCTACATGGTAGTTCATTTATGCTTTTTTATACATTTTTTGGTTCCATTTAGAAGTAATAATAATTTTTAGTTTACCTACATTTTTTAATACTTTTTAATGACTAATACTTTAGAAACATCAAGTTACCTTAAATTACTAGCTTGGGTAGTATATTTCAATAATTGGCTAGATTTTATGGCTAACAGATACTTAAGATAACTGTAAAATATTTTCACTGAAAAGATAGTTACAATGACTGATGCTGGCTTCAGCCTCTTAGTGTCTTAGCACTTTCTGCAGACATGTGAGCTGCTATTTCAGAACCTTGTGTCTTCAGTGCCCAGGCTTTCCCGCTGCTCTCCTTCACAGGAGGTCACCTTTCAGGCCCTTCCAAAGGCTCCCCTTCTAGCTGCTGCAGTTAAGATCTTGTCCACCGTTTCTTCTGCTGTTATCCCTAAAAGAGATCGCTATCTCACTTGCCCGGTGGTTGTAAATTGGGGAAGTGTCCTTGACATGAACTTGGCATAAATCCAAATCACAGAAACAGTTTATAGCAAAGCACCTCACATGTCAGCATGATGACAGCAGAGCAAGAGGGCAGAACACCACCAGACTGCTTGTTCCAGAACTTTCCAATGGACTGCTTTTCCATTTGGGGTGGCTTATCAAAGTGTTACCCATATTCAGTGCAAATATTATTTAGGCTTTGCAGTATTTAGAGAACTGAAGGAAACAATTATATAATCTTGAAAAGCAGATCAGTAGTACAATTAATTCCATACTGTTGATTTCCAAGGGGCAATAGACTACAAGGTAGTGTTTGACATATGAAAATATATTGAGAAACTCTGTTCTGGAAAAACAAAGAAAAAATATAGATAAGTTTCATGCTTTTTATTAACTAAAAAATAATTTGCCAGCCCATATCAGATGACTATTTCTTTTTTCTTATTTTTTTTTCCTGTGTTGGGGATTAAACACAGAACCTTGTGTATGCTAGACAATTTTTTTTTACATTTACTAATTATGTATGCCTATGTGCATGAGTACGTGTGTGCGCGCGTGCGTGCGTGCATGCGTGCATGCATGGCATGCCTCTGTGTGAGAAAACTTGTGGGAATTGGTTTCCTCTTCCATCGAGATCCAGGGATCAAACTTGGGTTTTAGACTTGGCATCTATCACCTTTATCTACTTAGCCATCTCACTGGCCCCCCAGCTCTGTATTTCTGTACTTAAAGGTTCTCTTTGGCATTTCATTTTAGTAAAACATCATACAGATAAGACTTCTCAGGCAATCTAATACATTATGCATTTCTCCTTACTCTAGGCTTAGATTACACCATTCCTCTGGGTATAAATAACTCTAATTGTTATTAATTAATAGCCCTGTAAGATTCAGAAGTGTCTTTTCAAAGAGCCACGTTCTTTGTACATCAGCTGTAATGTACAGTTTGGGAGCATTTTTTAAAGCTAATGTACTGAAGTAATAAGCTAAGGACTCACAATTTAATGCAGAATACTCATTCACAATAACTTATTTTGTCTTTTATTTGGGGAGGGAAATTATGTGTCTGGACCTTTTAGGAAGTAGTTACGTAGTTTCCTTCCTTAGATACATCAGTTTGTAAGTTAGCTGACCTGTACATTATCAAGAAAGGAATTGAAATCAATTTCAGATTCCTTGTGCTATAAACAAAATCTAAAATTAAGTAGTTCTTCAGATGAACTTTTTTTTTTTTTTTTTTGGTTTTTCAAGACAGGGTTTGTCTGTGTAGCTTTGGAGCCTATCCTGGCACTCGCTCTGGAAACCAGGCTGGCCTCGAACTCAGAGATCCGCCTGCCTCTGCCTCCTGAATGCTGGGATTAAAGGCGTGCACCACCAACACCCAGCTAGATGAACTTTTTTTTTTAAAGATTTATTTATTTATTCATTTATTTATTTATTTATCATGTATACAGTGCGTGCCAGAAGAGGGCACCTGATCACGTCACAGATGGTTGTGAGCCACCATGTGGTTGCTGGGAATTGAACTCAGAACCCCTGGAAGAACAGTCAGTGCTCTTAACCCCTGAGCCATCTCTCCAGCCCCTAGATGAACTTTTAAAATAGATAATATATGGAATAATAAAGAGCAGAGGCCCAGAGTCAGCTTGAATCTGTGGCCCTAATCCTCCCTTTCTTCTAGAAAATAAGGGCAGGACTGGGAATGTAGCTCCTTGGTAGAATACTTGCTGAGCAGCTCAAGGCCCTGGGTACAGCCCCAGCCCTGGGGGAAACAAAGTAATGATTGTACTACCACACAGAAGTTGTAGGCAAGATCCATGTATAAGTTAATCCGATATTCCCCGGTGACAGGAATTTACAGTGTAACTGCTTACCATCAAATCATATGTTCTTAGCCCTCAGGGGAACCACAAGGCCAGGATGTGTTAATTGAAGAAATAACAAGATATCCATCATTTTCGAAGTCATTTGTTCCCTCTTCAAATGGACTACATCTAAGTCAGCCTGAATCGAATAAAATGCTCATGAATGGCACCCAGAAGCATCTCAGCACCTCTCCATCCAGCATGGTTTGTACAGGATCTGCAACCAGGAGCCCGTGCCCTGGACATGGCTGTGACGGGAAGCCTAGGAGTGCCTTCCCAGGTGCCCACCGATTCCAGCTAGTTATTTCCAAGACACCCAGTGGAGATCTTTTGGAAAAGCACTCTGACCTCTTTTCTAACAAGCAGTTGCCATTCACTCCACGCACTTTAAAGACAGAGGCAAAGTCCTTCCTATCACAGTATCGATACTACACACCTGCCAAAAGAAGGAAGGATTTCCCAGGGCAGCGGATGGAAGCCGAAACCCAGACTGAATTGAGCAGGTTTGTATGGCGAGTGCACAGCTGAGAGCAAGGCCAGCAAGTCGGGGAAGTGATTAATAAGCAGTATTTCTTGCTTTGTTGTGCACTTTATAGGCCAGCCTTGAGATCTGGCAGGGCCTTCTCATTGGAATGAATTGGTAGGACTTGCCAGTGCATCTTTAGAAGTAGCACAGTAATTGTAGAAAAAAATCACTGTTAGATTTGTTAAGTTACTATAAATGAACACCCTATGTTATTGTTGTAAACATCGTTCTCCAACTTCTGTGTGTTCTTAAACATTGTTTTCAAAAAAGTGTTAGGATACATTGTCAGGCAGCATGGATGTAAATATGTATTCATGTTAACAGTGGTAAAACACTGAGGCCCAGAAGGGAAAATAGACATTTACCCAATTCTCGTCTCTCTTCCTAGCACATGTTCACACCCTGTATAGTAACAGCTGCAGACATGACTTAGACAGTTGAGAGAACAGCTGAAAGTCATGATTTGCCTTGATTTGATTTCCTTCTCCTGTAGTGGGTGGTTCTTGATATTCAGTAACTTTGCCAAGTGATTGTAATGTATTTCGTACTAGATTTTATTTATTCCGAAATCAAACCCTGTAAGACTGGTTTTATGAGTATAGTTAAGAGATGCAATGATAGCAAATGAATCTCCATATATTTAATTTTAAAAAAGGAGTTGGATCTGTAATAGAAATTATCAATGGGAGGAGAAATGAAGAAGTCATTGCTGGATTTGACAACACAGACACTAACACTGAAAAGAGACTGAAGACTGGCATGGCTCCTGTGCAAGGGTGACACACAAATTGGGGGCACCTTCCATAGTTTTCATGAATGTGAGAAAGGGCCTTCCAGGAAGGAGGGGCAATGACAGGTGGGAAGGAGCTAGGAGAGGATGGGTGGGGAGAGTAAATAGAAGGAACTACCAGATAAAGGAAGGGACTATGTATGTATTTATCTGAAATTGTCAAAGGACAAGTTTAATCTGTAAAAAAAGAAAGAAATGAAGAAATGAAGTATTATAACTTTATAATGTTGTAAGGAGAGTCTCATTTCTCTTAGTCCATTGTATATTCAACTGAAATTTAACTATTTGCAAGCAAGGAAAAGGAAGCATATGTGAACCAAACATGCCTGTTTCCAGATATATAATTATATATGTAATATATATAATATATAAGTTTTATAAAAGTAAATAGATGAATTCCTTTTTCTTGATAGTAAAGCTTGTCTCTGTGTTTATAGTGAAGTAACATACATATCTTTGTAAATGTTGTAGCTTTAATTCTGAGTTTGGGACAGCTGAGACAAGGAACTCAAAGGACTCAGAAGTGAACACAAAGCAGGTACTACACATGAGATCTTTATGTTGTTGCCTTTGGAGTTACAGGTGCTTTGACTTGGGTAGATTGCAGACAGCTGTTTGGACTATCAAGAGTAATTAACCCCTTGGAGATACTTGTTAAATAGGATGTAGTCAGCATTCAAAGGTTTGCCTGTTTGCAGGTGTAAATGTGCTCTCTCAATGGCCAGATGGATCCTACCAAATCTAGGGAGTCATTGGTTATTAGCACCCAAGTGGTTCACTGGCTGGCGGAAAGAAGAAGATAGAGGCAGGATGATCAGAAGTTCAAGGTCATCCTCAGGCACAAAGGGATTTCAGGGCCAGCCTGAGCTACAGGAGACCTTTTGAAAACAAACAAATAACATGTCTTTGTAAAGCTAATGCACATAAAATATTGCCAGGTTTGTGACACATAGGAAGAATTCTGTTAGTTAACATTGTTCATATGCCATTGCAGCTACAGCTGCTTTCATGTGTGACATGGGTGTTTGAAACAGGTATGCTTTTGACTTTTAATAATGTAATTAATGAATTTTTCTCTAATTTACTTAAAAGCTACAAATTTGTATCATTTTCATGGGTTTTTGTTCTTATCTTTTTGTTTTTGAGGTTTTAGGGGGTGTTTGATATGGGTGTACACATGTGTATGTGCTGGGGGTGACATCTTCCATCCAAGTACTAACCAGACCAATTCTGCTTAGCTTCCGGGATCAGACAAGATGGGGCACTTTCAGGTGGTGTGGCTAGCCAGGTGTGGTGGCACACGCCTTTAATCCCAGCACTTAGAAGGCAGTGAATTTGAGGACAGCCTGGCCTACATCAGCAAGTTCCAGAACAGTCAGAGCTAAATAATGAATGAGACCTTGTCTCAAATAAAATAAAATAAAATTTTGCCAGGTGGTGGTGACGCACGCCTTTAATCCCAGCATTCGGGAGACTGAGAGGCAAGCAGATCTCTCTGAGTTCGAGACCAGCCTGGTCTACAGAGCTAGTTCCTGGACAGCCTCCAAAGCCACAGAGAAACCCTGTCTCAAAAAACCATTAATTAATTAATTAATTATTTAAAAGGTTTGGCTATGGACTACTCATGGTGAAATGAGTCTCTCTTCCCAGGTTCCCAGGTGACCTGTGACTTGGGAACCTGTGACCCTCATGCTTCCATCTTTCAGGGCTGGGGTCACAAATGCAGACTCCTCCTTAGTCTGTTATTTATAATTTCCTGATGCTGTTTGAAATGTTTCTCATTAACATGAGTAAAGTGATGTTTCAGTAGACTATTCTGTTTTTGTTTTAATATATCAGGTACATTTATGTATTTACTTTTTATTAATGCTTGCGGTTTTATTTCTTTAAGAACATACTTTTGAAACAAAGTAAAATTTATTCTTTTTGCTCCATTTCCAGGCACCTAATTATATGATAAATGGTGCTGAAGACAAAATATCTCCTTTACCCTTAGAAGGACAAACCTTAGGATGGGACAAGATTAAAGATGGGGCTCTACAGCAGTCCTCCAAAAGGTGAGTGGCACCTTACATACTTGGGGGACTGAGCAAGAGGATCACTACAAGTTTGTGGTCAGCCTTGGTTGCAGATTGAAATCCTGCCTCCATTTGCTTTCCTATGTAATAGACACACCGCATTTACCCTTAAGTATTATTTTAATTACATCTGCTAATATATTTTAGCGTAATACAATTCTGTGGCACTGTTAGTCTTACTAAGGAAATTTTATAAAAGTGCTTCAATAAAAGTTAGTTTTGCTAATAAAGGGGGAGGAAAGCTAGTGTGTAGTAGCTGCTAGCTCTCCTCTATTAGAATGGATTAGTCTCAAGGCCAGTCCTCAGGAAGTGATACTAACCAGGTCCTATGATACCAATAATACTGAAGAACCTTACCATTTGATGAGCTGTGTGACTTGTAGGCGACAAGCTGGCTCAGCAAGTGAAAGTGCTTGCCATGCAAACCTGATAAACAATTTGGTTCCCAGAACCACCTATGATACTTGAAGGAGAGAACTGAAAGTTCTCCTCTGATCTCATGGTACTTGCCTGCATATATGCACACAGGTACATACACAATAATTAATTTTCAAAAGCCAAAAAAATTGTGATGTGGAACATTCCCACATGCCAGTGTTTGGTCTGCCCTGCTGTTGGGAGATGCTCTTAAACACTGCACCCCATGCTTAGTGACTAGCAAAAATGTGGACCAGCAAATTTCGGCTATCAGCTACATTTCTGGTGTAGGAGACTAGGTATGAGATGAAGGGAGAAGAGTATTCCCAAGGAGCAGACAGGAAGAGAGTGCATGGACCCTTCAGGGCCCAGCTTCCCCCTCAGGCCCTTACTAGAGAGATCTTGATTTATAAGACCACAGTAGGTTGAGTACTAACTCCCCATCCTTAAAAGTCATTGCCCAAACAACACGTATTAGCACATGTGCACACACATGGGTGCATACTCCCACAGAATTAAGTTACAGGTAGGAAAACACTTAGGAATTCCAAAGCATATCATTACTAATGTAGACTATCCATCATGTAATATTTGTATGCCAACCTTGTTGTTATCATTAAAATATTTTACCTTTCTCTTTTTCTAGGACACTCTGTGAGCTCTCCACACAACTTTCTTCAGACAGTAAAATCTATCCTGAGTAAGATCCTTTTGACCTCTTTCTACTTTAGTGGGAAGCAGAATTAGGGAAACCATATTAAGATTTGAACTCATCATTCCACACCCAGCTTTGGAGCATATCAGTCCTTTAATCCATGCTGATGGACCAATTGTTGGGCATCTTTAGTGGGAATGTGTCCTGAAGTTACTAATATCTGCTAATAATTTCTAATAGTTAGTGTGTCATATTCTTGCTTATTTTTAATAATTTAAACTAGTCAACCCATGGGAGAAGATTTGGAGCTCAGGGGCCTCTTGGGAGGTTTGTGACTGCACCTCTTTGCAGACTTGTCATCATTGCTTTCTATGGATATGTTACATTTTTAAGTTAGATTGTTCAGGAAAGTAATCCATTTTATAATTTCATTGATTTGTTCTTAAGCAAATTCCTGCGGATTGGTTTTTACACATGCTAGTTTACACAACCCCCTGTCCCCTGTATTTGTTTATTCATCTACTGAATAGCTACTTGCCATTTCCCATTCATTTCAACTAAGTAAAATCAATTGCAATAGTATCCTAACTTTCTTATAATGGGTACTAAATTTTAGACATGAGGTAGTATAATAAGAAATGTGTCCAATTAAAAAATCACTACTGTATTTTTCATCCATAAATTTGCCTATTAGAAATTCTTTCCTCTTTTATAAGGATTTTGAGAAAAAAAGCAATCTTTCTGCTCAGTGAATTTCCCAACTTGAACACAAGATGCTGAGCAAGACTCGATAAGTGTTACTTACCCTCCTGCTTCCCTGGGTGGTACCCTCTTTGTCTTTCTCCTGATAAATGTTCCACTAAGAGAAAATTTACCCCATCAGGTGATATTTTCTCACTTTTATTACTTTCCTTTTGGAACCTGAGAATATACTCATGGGTAGCAGCAGTCCCTGTAATGGTGGAGTGGGGTGTTCTTGCCTGACCTCTCATGCTGTGTGACGGTTCTGATGCACTGTGTTCCTCTGCAGTGAAGAAGAGCTGCTCTACCTGAATTTCATGGAAAATGTGACTGATGAAATATTGAAACTTGGTTTATTTTCCAACAGGTTAGAGATTTTTTTTTTTTAATGTGTTTGGGAATTGGGATGTACATTGACTATTTTTCACACAGGATTTTTTAAAGTTACTTATTAAGAGATATAAAAAGTTATGTTGCTTTTTATGATTATGTTTTTATAATTGGTAATAAAGTATAAAAATAGTAAATTAGAAAACAATAGAGTTTTTCATTTAAATATTGTTATAACTTGGCTATATCAAACTGTATAATGAATTTTTGCTAACTTTTTGGAAAGCCTCTAAAATTCTGCTATCAGAAACTTTTATGGGAATCAAAGCAAACTTTCAAAATTTTATTACATTTGTGTGTGTGTGTGTGTGTGTGTGTGTGTGTGTGTGTGTGTGTGTGTGTGTATATGTACCCAATACAGTAGCAATAAAGAGTAGGTAGGATACAAGTTTCTTGTTCTTTTAAAACTGACAGAATAATCCAGACCTCCTATTCTGTGGATGGTCTCATCTCACTGAGGAGCATGAATGTTGGTAACTTGAGTGACCAAGGAAAGTAGGTCCTGTCCCCGTGTAGTGTCGTGTCCCCCCCCCCCCCCAGAAACCTGTTGGCAGGTTACTGTGATTCTGGGCCTGGTCTAGATAGAATACATTCCCTGAGGCTAGTCACTTCTGTGTGTTAAATTCTCAGAAGGGCTTGTGACCTTAGGGGATGTAATTTCTCATCTTTAACATGGTTTTCACTTTCATGCCCTAGCTGTGGCAGGAAAAGAGATAAAACTGCTTGTGTGAGCCAGGCTTGGTGAAACATGCCCTTAATCCTATTAAGGAGGCAGATCCCTGAATTCCAGGTCAGCCTGGTATCTTAAGAGTTCCAAGCCAGCCAGGGCTATGCAACACACCGTGTTGGGATTGGGTGGGGGCAGATTGTATGTCTAGCATAAATACCTGGCAATCATTTGGAGGTTGTTTTGAAGGCTTATCATCAATCAAGATGATCTAGATCTGTGAGAGCATTTTCTCTAGGCTTTGATGAAGGAACATAGGGAGCTTTTAGTGTCTGCATCTTATGGAGAGAGCTTTACAGGGAGTACTGTGCCTCCCCTGAAACACTCACAGAAACATAAAACAGTACACAGTTCTTCAGATACCCTGGTAACTATTATATCACTTCTATGCGTAACCAATGCCAGGCTGCCTGCCAGGTTAGAGAAGTAGACAGAACAGGAAGGACTAGTCTCAACTTCACAGAGAAAACCATTCATCTGGAAACCACTCTCCAGCCTTTGTCATTTTTTATATTAGGTACCTATTTTACGTTGAATAGATTATCTGATTTTAAGATATTAATGTTTTTCTTTATCATTTGTAGGTTTTTAGAGCGACTGTTTGAGCGGCATATAAAACAAAATAAACACCATTTGGAGGAGGTTTGTCTTTCTTTAGAGTTTAATGTTTTTGTATATGCTAAATGAAGGCATTTAAAACAGGTACTTTCCCCTTGTGCTTTCTGTGAGGTGAAGGGGTGAAAGAGCTGTGGGAATGTTAATCCTCTGAGACAGAAGTGGTTCAGTTTATTTACTAATGTAATGACCCTCATAACTACATGTTTCTTTCCTTAATCCTAGGGGAAAATGCGCTACCTGCTGCATGGCCTGAAGGTTGACTTGGGATGCATATCTGAGGAACAGCCAGAAAAGCAAAACAGTTTCAGAATGTTGAATCAACTTGATTTTCAAAAGGCTCTGATTTCAAAACATACTGAACTTGTAAGTAATGATGATACATTAATTCAGCAAGAGCGCCAGCAGTTCCAGGAGGCCCTGGACATGTTGTCATCTATGCCGAAGGATGAAGACAAGATGTTCTCTTTACCTGGTGAATTTTTAATACCTGTTCACAGATTCAAGTATTCAGGTGTTACAGTTCAACAGGTCAATGATGAGACAGATCTTGAAGCCTCAACCTGGAATGAAAATAATCCAAGAATTTCTGACAGTTTAATTGACCAGGAAACTTCTGTGGATGTCATTGAAGGTGACAGTGACTATGAAAAGGTTGAGACTTCCAGAGAATTATGTTGTCTTAACACATCACTGTCCCCATCTGTTCAGTTCCCCAGTGTCAAAAATGGCAGTAATCATGACAAGGAATTAACTCTAAAAATCATGGAAATGAGCATTGAAGACTGACCTCTGGATCTTCATTAATAAATACTCCATGTGGCCAGTAACTCAATACTACTTTTCTCCTTTTCTTTTTACATATTAAGATTTTTGTATTTTCAGTGCTATATAATAAATTACCATAAATTTAGCATCTTGAAACACCATATATTTATTATTAATCCCATTGTCTGTGGTTGAAGAAGTGAAACACAGCATGATTTGTGCTCTACTCTGGGGCTTAAAAGCTGCAGTCCAGGTGGTATTCAGGGCTGTGAGCTCATCAGGAGGTTTGGCCAAGGGAGAACCTGCTTCCAAGCTTCAGCTGTTGGCAGAATTCCTTTTCTTATACCATAGATCTGAGAGCTTCATTTGATTTTGGCTGGCTGGTGGACAGATGGCTGCTTGCCATCTCCTGCCATGGGCACTGTCCTTAAGCAGGCCACAGCATGGCTACTTGCTCTTTGAAGGCAACGGAGAGCCATAGAGACTGCTAGCAAGATGGATGATTTGCCAACACTTTTTTGACATTCCTGGTTAGAATCAGGCAAGTCATGGGTCTCTTGCATACTTAAGGGGTGAGGGGATGACACACAAGGGTGGGAACCACTGGGTTACCTGAGACTCTTTGGAGCACCACTCCTAAAGTTGCTTTTCAGAGGAACATGTTTGACCCCCCTCCTGGCCATTGAGAAATGGTTTATAATCTGGGATGGTCTTACAACATTACATTTTATCATGTACAGAGGCTGGAGGATTGAGTTTGAAACCAGCCTCTCCTGTAATGGAGACTCAAAGAAAAATAGAAACTACAACAAAACAAAATCTTTCAAGAGACTCACTTCTAATTTTCCTTTTCAACCACTTACAATAACATAATTGGATACTGAGTCACTGTAACTTGCTAAGTTTTCTTTGTTGATTCTGTTGAGGAAGATAAGATGCTATTAATAACCTAGGTTATTCTAGCTGTGACCTCCAACTAGCTTTTATCAGCCTTCGGTTAAACTAGTGTTCTGGGCACTGCAGGAGACAGGAGAGTGGATGTTTATGGTTTGAGGATGAGAGAGACTTCTGGGAGGAAACAATGGTGCTGAGGTGAATGTCTGCTGTTCAGTAACACAGCCCTTCCTCTCTCCCAGGAGACACAAGACAGTGTCTCCAATAACTCAGGCTTGTCTTTAGCCTGCTGTGTGGCTGAGGATGACCTTGAACTTTGGATACGCCTGCCTCTACCTCCCCAGCAGTAATTTTTAGAGGCATATGCTCAGTTTTATAGGGTGTTGAATATTGAATCTGGGGCTGTGTTTGCTAGCACTCGACCCACTGGACAACATCTCTAGCCCTTCCCTTAACTTTCTAAGCAGCGCCTCTGTTCTTCTGAGCCTTTTAGCTAAGATCAAGTGTAAACAGCATCTTTTTCCATCATTCATCTTAACTCTCCTAACATAACTTCAGCCCAGCCCCTGTCTCATCCACCCACTTTTATTCTTCAGTTCCTGAACTCCATCTTTCCATGGCAGTAGCCATATGGACAAGCCCTCATCTGTTACCCCTGTGACTTTGTCAGACCCTCCACCCTGGCTGCTTCCTACTTGTGGGAGCCGACATCTTTCTGAGATGATCTTGGTAACTTTTCTTGGCATTCCAGTACTGCCCTTTGGCATGCCAGGTCATCTTTATGCTCTAACCCTGAATCCAGTTTTTGTTTGTTTGTTTGTTTGTTGTTTGTCTTTGGAGCCCTTGCCCATTCTAATTTTTTATACCTCTTAGGACATTTTGATATTATCCTTTAGTTCCTCTTCAAATTTTGTTTTAAGAGATGAGTTAATATAAAACAAATATTAAAACTTGTTCTTGGGTACAGCAAAAGCTATGCAAGGTAGAGTTATTAATGATGGATCTAGGAAATTTTGACTTAGACTCTATTCTGAGGCTGGTGGTGTGCCTTCTGAGCCAGATTGCCTAGGTTTGATCTCTGTGACCTGCATTGTTGAGCCTCTGATTCTCAGCCTTTGGGTGGATGTAATTACAGCACCGTAATCTTAAGAATTAAACAAGTAGTAGGTGAAAACACCTACAGGCTGCTCCTTTAAACGTGTGCCCACTTATTCACCATATGAAGTCATTTTCTTCCCAGGTCATCTCTTTCCTTCTTCCTCCAGGCATTAGGCTGCCCTGCCTGTTTGTTTTGCCTCTGCATGTCTTTGCATCTACCCTGTTCTCAGAGTGTCCTTTCCTTCTGCAGTACCCCTAGCCACCTCCAGTGACTCTGAGTGATTGCCTGTCTACAGTCTGTTTGCAATTGTGTCTGCACTCTAAAGGCAGTAGCTGTCTCTTTGGCTCCCCAGATCAGTGACTGCCTAACAGCTATTCATTCATAGCCTAAGGAGGATAGTTTAAGGTTGAGAGTCAGATGGTAGGGAAATAGGGATGCAGTGCAGCTATTTGCAAATTCCCAGTTTACAAAGGAGAATGTAGTAAATGGTATATGAAAATCTTGCTTGTTCACATGGATTTTTTTTTTTTTTTAGACAGGATCTCACTGTGTTTCCCTGACTGGCCTGGAATTTTCTGTATAAACCTGGGCAGCCTCAAATTCACAGAAATCCACCTGCCTCTGCCTCCAGCACTTGGGAGTTTAACCCCGGTCCTTAGGAAGTACAGTCAGTGCCCTTAAGCACAGAGCCATATCTCCAGCGTCTGTCTTTTTTTTTTTTTTTTAATTTCTGTTTTAAAAATATTGTTTAAATCACATGGGTCTAAGGTTTCTTATAATATTTTTAATCTTGTTATTAATTCTTTAAGTCTTTTCTAGAAACTGTCATCTCTGGAAGACATTTAACTTTTTCAGGCTAATTGCTATACTGTGTTTATTACTGATATTCCAATTTTACCAAAACTATAGCTTATTAAATTTTATATCTATGTACTATGTTTACATCATTTCCCCTTCCTCCAAGCCTCCAAACCCTTCCCATACTCTACCCCCTGCTCACCTTCAAACTCATGGCTAATTTCTTTTTTTTTTTTTTTTTTTTTTTAATTTTTTTTCTTTTTTTATTAAATTATTAATATTTTCACATGTACTTTCCCTCTCCCTCTCCCTCCCCCCACCCCCATTCCTTCTCCCCCACCTCCAACCTACCCCCCACCCCATCCACCCGCCACTCCCCAGGCAGGGTAGGGCCCCCAACCAGGGCTCCACCAAGTCCACCAAATCTTCCTGTGCTGGGCCTAGGCCCCTCCCCATGTGTTCAGAGACAGAGCGAATCCCTTCAAGTGGGATGGGCTCTCGAAGTCCCTCCCACCCACCAGGGCAAAACGCCAGTCCACCTCCAGAGGCTCCCAGGAGTGCAGGGGCCTCCCCATTGGCATCCATGATCAGGGGGCTGGATTAGTCCTGTACTGTCCTCCCAAAGAGCATCTGGGGTCGATATGCTTTCCCTTTTTCAGGCCAACTGTTTCTGTGGGTTTCTCCAACCAGGTACAGACCCCTTCGTTCTTCATTCCTCCCTCTCTTCAACTGAGTTCCAGATTTCAGCTCAGTGTATTTCTGTGGATGTCTGTCTCTGCTCTCATCAGCCACTGGATGAGGGCTCTAGGATACCATAGAGAGTATTCATCAATCTCATTCTAGGGGAAGGGTTTCTAGCTCATGGCTAATTTCTAATTATTGTTTTACATACATGAATATATGAGTAAGCATATAATATACAAGTGAGTATATACAACCTGCTGGATCCATTTAGTGTTGTTCAATGTGTAGGTTTTCCTGGCTGACCACTTGATATTGGGTAACCAATTAGGTAGCTGTCATGCCTGAAAAAGACTAATCCTTCTCCCTCAGCATCATAAATTGCTTGTAGCTCTATGTCTAGTGATTTCTCCCATCCTCCTTGTGGTGTCAACTGGTGGTGTCGTTGTTCAGGTATTGTTTAAGTAGTCAGATTGTTCCCTATCATACATAGACAATATCATCTCACAGCAGATGTCCCAGCCCTCTGCTCTTATCTTTCCATCTCCTCTCTGCAGTGTTCCCTGAGCTTTAGGTGGAGGGGTTGTGTTATGTCTATGAGGGCTCAGTAACCCACGGTCAGTTGTCCTCTGCTTTTGACCAGTCATGGCTTTCTGTAATGGAAATTACTGCAAGAAGCAGCTTGTTTAATGAGAGGTGAAGTCTACAATTAAAGATTATACTGGTGTGTTAGTTTGAATGTAATTGACCGCCCCCCACCCCGCATAAGCTCATAGGGAGTGGCACTATTAGGAGGTGTGGCTTTATTGGAGTAGGTATGGTCTTGTTGAAGAAGTGTATCACTTTAAGGTCTCTTTTGCTCAAGATACCACCCAGTGTTCCAGACCACTTCCTGTTGCCTGTAAGATATAGGACTCTCAGCTCCTTCTCCAGCCCCATGTCTGCCTGCACGCTGCCACGTCCCACCATGGTAGTGGACTGAACCTCTGAACTGTAAGTAAGCCACCCCAATTAAATGTTTTCCTTTATAAGAGTTGTCATGGTCATAGTGTCTCTTCCCAATAGAAACCCTCACTAAGACAACTGGTTTAGGGAAGTAGCAGTAGTAGATCTCCTCTAGGTTCTGTGGCCTCAAGGGCCATAGGTAATTGGTTGCATTCATAGTACCAGGTGTGACTTACCTCTTATTGAGTGGGCTTTAAGTCCAATTTGACAGCTTGGTTACACCCAGGATGTAAATGCTAACCCCCAGGCTCCTTTGCACTACCTCCACCACCCCACCAGACCAACTTCCCACATCCACTGAGGTATTGATACTAATATGAGAACTTGGGGATAAACACAAAAGGCTGCAGTTGAATAGTAATGTTTGGGTGTCAAGTTGACAGACCAATTTCTCTGGCTAGTTAACTTGACACAAGCTAGTCATTTGGGAAGAGAGAACCTCAGTTGAGAAAATGCCACCATTTTCTCATTTTTCTTGAGAAATGAGGCATTTCTTGATTAATGATTAATGGTCTAGTGGGACCATCCCACTTCGGGTGGTGCCACCCTTGGGCAAAGTGGTCCTGAGTTGTATAAGATTGCAGGCTGACCAAGCCATGAGGAACAACAAACTGGTAAGCATGTCCTCCATGGCCTCTGCTTCACTGAATTCCGGCTCCTTTCCTGACTTCCCTCAATGATGGAGCTGTAAGCTGAACCCCACACACATACACACACAATCTAAGTGCCACTGCTGAGCCTTTGGAAATATCTTGCTGATCTGGTCATTTGACTCATAGGTGTCATATCTAGATAGGATTATTTATTACTCTTCTTCCTTGGCAGCTTTGCATGGCACCTTCTGGTCCCATGAAAGCTAATCCAGGGAGAAGCTTCCAGCTCAGTCCCTTCAAGGCCTGTATCGAAAGCTTGTGGTGTCATCAGCAATAGGGACTTACATTCAAATTCTGGGAGGGAACCAAGGACAAGGGCAATGGCAATAGGCTGTATTGTTTGGGTGGTCAATTGAACTCCCCTAACCAGCACAAAGGGATGTTTCTCATGTCTGGTACTGGAGTTTTTGTGAGACTATGACTCTTGAGGGGTGCATTACCATCCTTAGTGATATGTCATTTAAAATAAACCCTTTCCCTACTCCCCCCCAAAAACTCTTAAGTTACAATACATATTGTAAGTGTGGTGGTCCCTACTTGGTGGAACTGTTTGGGAAAGATTAGGAGGTGTCCTTGTTGGGGACATAATGTGTCATTGTGGACAGATGGGCTTGAGGTTTCAAAAGGCTCAGTGCCATTCCGTGTGCCCCCCCTTTCTCTCTCTCTCTGCCTTCTACTTGTAGATCAAGATATGAGCTCTTAGTTTTTCTTGGTACCATGCCTTGCCTTTGACTTTTTTTGTTACTTTTCTGTTGCTAAGATAAAATACCATGACCAAGGCAACTATTTGGGAAGGATGAGGAGGTATGGGCTTGGTGAAAGGGACAGGCTTTGAGGTCTCAAAAAGACTGCTGCTGAGCAGTAGTGGTGCATGCATTTAATCCCAGCACTGGGGAGGCAGAGATTTGAGGCAGAGGTAGGCAAATCTCTATGAGTTCAAGGCTAGCCTAGCCTACAGAGCTAGTTCCAGGACAAAAAACAAAAACAAACATAAAGATTATGCTGTAAAGATTATGCTGTTCCCTGTCAGCTCTCTCCAGTAATAAGCTTGTGAATCAAGAAGTAACCTCTCAGCTGCTACTCCAGCACCAGCACCTGCCTTCTGCTGCTATGGTCCCTGCATGATAGTCTAACCCTTTGAAACCGTGAGCCCAATTAAATGCTTTTTCTGAGAAGTCTCTCTGGTCATGGTAATAGAAAAGTAACTAATACCATAAGAAAGATCTGTGTTGTTCAGTGCCCGTTCATTTCAAATGATAGCTAATCTTCCACAACACTAACCTGTGATGTGTACACCTTATTAAAAAGTGGACTGTGGTGGTTTGAATAGGAATAGCTCCCATATACTTGTGTCTGAATGCTTGGCCATAGGGAATGGCACTATTAGTAGGTGTGACCTTGTTGGAGGAAGTATGTCACCACCATAGGGTCAGGCTTTGAGGGTTCATATGCTCAAGCTGTGCCCAGTATGGCACACAGTCTCTTTCTAATGTAGAACTCTTAGCTCCTTCTCCAGCACCATGTCTACCTGCATGCCACCATGCTTCTGGCCATGCCAACAATGGACTAAATGTCTGAACTGTAAGCCAGCCCCAATTAAATGTTTTCCTTTATGGTCATGGCATCTCTTCACAGCAATAGAACCTAAACTGAGATATGGGCCAGCTTTCTACTTCCCCCATTCATTTGTTCTTTTTTTCTCAGCTCAGTCAGCATCACTAAATATGTATCAGCTTCACCAAACCCACCCTAAGATTGAAGTTTGGCAGATTTATATTCTGGCTAATCCAGTTGGTAATCCAATATTCTGAATTCCTTTTGGCAAGTTAAACCTGTGCAAATTTACTATTCACGTCTGACAACTAAAATAATGCATGTAGTCTATTTGCACGTTTAAAAATCAAAGCTGGTGGCGCAGCTCAGTGGGTAAAGGTACAGAAACAAAACAGGCCCTGCTTCAATAAGGTGGTAGGAGATAACTACCTTTTAACTCCTGAAAAGCTGACCTCTGATCTGCACACAAATGCTGTGGCGCACGCACACACACACACACACACACACACAACACACTCTCTCTCTCTCTCTCTCTCTCTCCTCTCTCTCTCTCTCTCTCTGACCTAGAGATGGCCTCCAGAGGGCGCTGTTGCACACTCGGCAATGCTGCTTGGCTGATGCTTCAGCCCTTTCTTCCCATCTCAATCCAGGGACCACACCAGGGACCAGGGAGGGTATGGCGGGTAAGTGCAACAGGGAAGGTAGAATACTTGGCCTAATCACCCCTTCACCCCCACCTCACAGCCACTTTCTCAGGCAGCATTCATGCTTGCTTCTTCCCTGAGTTGAGATATTTTTAAAATGAATTTCAAATATTTAGTTTGCCTTATATGCTCAGTGCTGAAAAGGCATGGTGCTGAAAGCCTTAGTCCCAGCACTCTAGAGACAGAGGCAGAGGCAGGCAGATCAAGTTCAAGACACAGTGGGACTTTGTCTTAAAGTTGTGTGTGTGTGTGTGTGTGTGTGTGTGTGTGTGTTACATATATATTAAAAAACAATTTACTCAAAAAATTATCTGTTTTCCTGTTGCAGGATACCGACAACAAAGACCCTCATCCATACATTTATTCATATAAATCTCCAGTAATAAGCCTGTACATTGCAGAAGACCTCCATAGTTATTTTGTCAATTTTTCTTACAGTTGTATTAACACATCTGCCTCTCTGAAATGAATTTGGCCATGCCATGATATCATATAGTCCTATATCATAACCCTGTCCTCTGTGGTCCTAGACAGACATTTCCCTTATTTATTTATTTATTTAATTTATGTGCATTGGTGTTTTGCATGTGTGTCAAACTCAAGTTAGAGATAGTTGTGAGATGCCATGTGGTTGTTAGGAATTGATTTCAGATCCTCTGGAAGAGCAGCCAGTGCTCTTAACCACTGAGCCACCTCTCCTAAAAAACTCTAGAATCCCCAGAAGAAAGCTGGTGCCAGAAATACCAAAGTTAACTGGCAGAAATCATTGGTTTACAACCTGTTTTGTGATAATTTTGATATCTAGGAACTAAGAGCCTGGCAGACAGACGGCAACATTCTTAACTCAGGCACGGTAAACCTTTAAAAACCTTAGCTAAGTTTAAAATGTAGAAGTGATGGCAAGTGTACACGGGAGGTTTAAAAAGTGTAATTTTGCCCTGAAGGAACAAGGTATTGCAACAGGAACACACACATGCCATATATTACTCTTTAATTAAAAGTTTTGTTTTACAATATGTCCTTGTCGGTGGGATATTTCCAGATGTTTAAGTGTGACAGAAAGCATCTTCAAACAATGTACCATTGGAAGAAAATGTTTCAGAAAAAGTCCTGTCCTTCATATGGTATGAGATGGAACATATACCACCCAAACCTCCAATCCCATCCTGGGGTGTGCTTTCCATGTGAGTCTCCTGTGCTTAGTTGGGCTGACACTCATCTGTCATGGAGGGTGAAGCTCACCACAGAGTCAAATCAGAATGATGGCAGAACATTATCATTTGGGAGCTAATCCTAGATCCAACATTCTAGAAGGTCTACGACCGCAGTGAACCAGAATCAGGTGTGTGTGGGGGAGGACGGAGGGAGGTGCGGGAGGGGGTCAGCTAAAGGTACCAGCTTGTCCTCTACGTCTCACAAAGCAAGCTTAGCCTGGGCCAAGGACAACACTCTCCCCTTCAAACCTGATCTGGTTCTGACCAGCGAGATGTTTGCAAAGGAGATAGAAGAGGAGGACCAAATGCCTAGGACTGAACCCAGGGTGAATGCAGGATTAAGGTGCTAAATTCAAGTACTCCCTAAACACCATAGCAATTTCTGGTGGCCCCATAAGTTTGGGCTGTGATTTCGGAAAGGAACCTCCCGTTAACTGTTTAAAGTCTTCTGTAATGATAATACAAACCCGAACAGGGAAGCCTTTGTCAGTGAGACCTTGGATTCCCTGTCCGTAGCCCTCTCGGGTCTACCCCCAAGCTCCCCCTCCATCTCAGCTCTCAGTGTGATTAATACTGAGATATTAATACATAATACTGCGTTTCTGTAACAACCAAGCTATCCTGCAAAACCGCCACAGGCACTTGCTCTTGTCCTAGTCATCGTACATACTCATAACCCTTCTCTCTGAAATAGTGTCCACTGTTGTTATTTAAAATATAAAGCCACATATATTAAACTCATTTTTAACAAAAAAGTGCTTAAAACCATCCTTTGCAATTGCTTTCTTCATTTTCAACCAATAAAATCAAACTCATTTATGCTTATTAATAATACTGAAAAAACAGTGAATCTGATTCTTTGATCTTTTTTTTTAAATAATGTGCCTTTATCCCCAACTTCACATTAAGTGACTCAGTATCATAACAAATTGAGCTCTTATTTGGAAAATATAGAAGGTACAAATATATAGAACTTTTAGGATAAAAAACATTCTGAATATAAAAATGCTTTCTATGTTTCAAAATAACACTTTTAGATTTTTCTTTAGTTTTGGATTTGGTGAATAAACCACTTAGTTCCCTGTAGTTTTTCTTCTTAAACAAAAGCTAATAATGGTTTTAAATAGTTACTCAAGAACTACTCAGTCTGTGGCTCACCCCACATAAAAGTTCAGCTTCTAGCTAAAACAAAACAAAACAAAAAACCCTATTTATTCATAAAATTACATTATCAAAAACTAGCTTAAAATAGAAATCTGTGCGCCGTAATGATTGCCAGAACTGCCCAGTGCAGCTTCAGTAAGACAGAGAACCGTCCAGAAAATACAGACTCCAAAATGTGTGCAAGTGCTGCAAGCCGGGCAGGTGAGGCCAGAGCACCAAGCCTGTCTTCCTCAGCCTGCCCCAGGTCCACATCCCTCCTCAGCCTTGTGCTTGGGATGCTTCTTCAGCTCTTCATACCATTCCTCCCGCTCTGGATCTCCACACGGGACTGCTGGGGACAAAATAGGAGCTGCACGAGCACTTCTTTCTGTCTTTCTCTTCCTTCCTTCCTTCCTTTTTCTTTACGCTGTAAACACTTCACATGATTGGGTCCCCATAAAAAGATGTGGGAGCTTAAATGAGCCTGGAGCTTTTGAGGAACTGGATGAGAACTCTGTACACGAATGTATACTGGCCAAGCGTCTGCACCAGCATCATTCTTTGTTGTCTTAGCATGTCCAGCACTCTGGGGATATCCAGCACCTAGTGAGAGAAACAGTGATGAAGAGAATATTCCAGAGGGGAAAAACACTGCAAAGGCTGTTGCCCTCACAGAGATTCGCCTAAGAGACAGGCAGGCAGCCCCCTGTCTACCTGAGCATCTTCTGTGATAACCTAAGATCTGATTTGGTTTAGCTACTACAAACAAAATATCCATGTGATTTTTTTCTTCAACAGGCCTTAGCTGCAACATACTGACTTGTATATCAGTTACATGTCAATCACCTCACAGAGTCTCAGATTCAACGTGTGCTAGGCACTGCCAGGATCTAAGTCAACATTTCCCACACAGACCACTGGCCAGCACTAATAATGTGTTTTATCTAGTGTTTCCTGTAATACCATTAACACTTAACACAACACATTTGACAGCCTTCCATATTATGTGACATCTCAGTCTTTATTATGACAGCCAGAGCCAAGAACCTCTAGGCCAGAGCCTTTTACAAACAACACTTAACATCGATCTTGTGGCCACCATAGTCCTAGGAAACATGTTCAGAAAGATACTGAGGCACTATGCCCCTCTCTTTCCCAGCTATTAAGAATATAGAGCTTAACATAACTCATCACCTCGTTGTGCTCCAGACAGGCAATCATGATCTCTGACAAAATGACGACACCAGTTCTTCCTACGCCAGCACTGCAGTGTACCAGCAGTGGAGGGTTGGGGCTTTGCGGTTCACTTGTACTGTTTGTATGACGTCGAACAGACTGGATCTCTTCAAGGTATGCTGTGAAAAAAATCAGTGAAATACAAAAGTACTCAGATAACAGCATATAAAGCTACTCATGACTAGCCATCTCTTAAGAACTCCTTAGGCTGGCAAAATGGCAGTGTGGGTAAGAGCACTCACCAAGACTGATGCCCTGAGTTCAATCACCAGGAGGAACATGGTGGAAAGAGAGAACAAACTCTAACCTCCACACATGTCATGTGGCACACACACACACACACACACCCCTATAAACCCATCTTGTGTTAAGCCCCCTCATTTTAAAACAAGTCTAAAGCTTCTATGGGACATCAGAGAGGGACTATTTAAGAAACCAAAGGCAAAGGAAGCTGCCTATAAACAGATACTTACATAAAAATCCTTTGAGGTCTTCAGGACAGCCATGCTCAGGCCAGTCTGTGTACTGGAGATGCCAAACTGTCCTCTCCTGCCCTGTGAGAAGGTGCTTCATCTTCAAACCTGTAGTGGCATAGCAGCCCGAGTCTGTGCGGAAGCGAGTTGTGATCTTAAACCTTCCATAGGTGACGGTGTTGTGCCTTGAACCAAGCCTTGGCCAATACCTGAAGCTCTTCTCCCTGCCACCCTCCTGTTAAAGACAGGGATAATTCAGTAGCAGTACAAGAGCCAGCCAGGGGTGTTCTTCAATCAAGCTACCATCTAACCCTACTTTTCTCGAAAGGTCAACACTCCAGGTGGTTGTTGAGAGGAATGAGCACTTACCTCTTCCGCTGTCACCATCGCTATGATTGCGATTCCCTGTTCCCACACCATCTGCCAAAAGTCCTGGCAGGTATTTTGTAATGGTCCCTGTGTGGCAATATAATCCCATTCAGTTCCACTGACAGAGACCTGCAATCAGCGAAGGTTAAAAGCTCAGTGTGGGCATGGAATATACACGCAGAGCTGTTGGTGTGTTCATGGTAACACTGAAAACTGCCTGGGCTATTCAGCAAAGGAAGGACAACTGACATCTTGATAAGCATGTACCATGAGTTCATATGACATCCATGTGGCTTGGAACATTCTGCTTACCTCCTGTATTTCAGTTTTATCTACAAAATAAAATAGTTGCCCAGCCCATAGGGTTGTGAGGATAGCCATTGTACACAATGTCTGGCATGTAACAAGTACTAAGTAAATGGCCCCTCCTTCTGTAATGCTAACACCAACATCACAGTAACCCAAGTCACAAGCATAATTTGCCATGATGAAATATTAAATATGCTCAGAAAACTAGGGGCAAGTAAATCAAAACTTATGCTAATGCCAGATTTCTCTGAGAAAAGAACTACCTTCCATTGAGAATGGTCTCCGTCCTGAACCAAGTCCAGATCTCCCTCCATAAGGCCACGTTTCCCCTTAGCAATCAATGCCCTCCAGTGCTAACATAACAAGGAGTCACCAGCTCTACAGCCAAGAAAATGGGGACTAAACTACCTTCTACCAGTAACTGCTAACAACCATGTCTTCCTGAGTGCCCATTAAATGTTCGAGCCTGGGCCAAGCCCTGTTCCACACACCCTGCCTCTAAGGTTCCCTGTCAGCAGCAGCATGTGGGTAGCCACAGGTTATCACAGCGGTTGGTTAAGTAAGTGGGGGTCCCACAACTGCTGAGAGATCTAGGAGTTGACCCAATCTGCCCAATTCTGAAATTCATATTCTTTCCATGACTCCTCAAGTTGTAGCTGAAGATTTTGAAACACCACTACAACAAAACAAAACAAAAAAACAAAAACACAATCTCATTCCATTTTTACCCATCCAGTTGTAAGAGATGGGATGAGTTATCCCAGAGATATGTTTGGTTTCTAAATACATGATACCCATATAAAAAGCAAGGCAGTACATGCATTGATTCTCCAAAACCATTAACTATGCCATTAATCCCAGTACCTGGGAGGCAGAGGCTACTCTGTATGATTTTAAGGCCACCATTAGCTATATAAACAGCCAAGGAGACATAGTGAGACCCTGTGTCCAAAACCAAAACTAAATAAACAAATAACAAAAGCCATTAAGCAACACACATGGTTGCCAAGTCTTTACAAATCCTTGGAGGTCAGATCACTATCAAATACAATGTGCAAGCTGAAGAAAACTGGGAAAGAAAAAAAGCACACCTGACTACAGGCACAACTCAGTCCCATAAGGGGCATTCTCCTTTCTGCAATAAAGAATCCCAGCTAGCTGGCATGAGCGGCCTGTCACCTCCCACTGTGGCAAATGTAACATCACCCAGTTCAACAGCATCAGACTGTTCCGGGGAGTGATTCTTTAAAGAACAGAGTGACACTAGACATCCCAAGAAGACAGGACAGATGGCATCCTGGTAAGCAAAAGCTTGTGTGAGCTTCCTCCAGAGTCCCTGCAGCTGATTGCTCCAGTGTCTACTAAGCCCAATGACCTGGGTTTGATTGCCATGGCTGGGGAAAGGGAGCACACAGAAAGCAAACTGGCACATTCATTACATACAAGGCACACAGTTGGGTGATGGAGAAAAACCAGTGATTCAGAGTCAGCTCCTGTGAGAACTGACAAGCCCCCAAAGAGTCTTCAGATTCAGGACAAGGTTCTACTGGCAGACAAATGGAATGCCCCAAGTCCTGGCAACAATATGGATACAGAATGGCTACCACATGGAGAGTGGATGTGTCTAGGTTCTCCAGCCTATAACATAATCATCATGATGACTCCAAATGGGATGTTCTCACAATACAGACCCCAGCGAAAATCTTAGCATTGCTGTAAGTCAGCCCGGGACTGCAGTGCTGGTGATGCAGCCTCGGGACGCTCCTCTCACCTTAATATGTGACGCGTTGATGTAGCCAGTGTTGTTCTCCTTGGTTGGTACCAACTCTACTCTGGCATCGTCATAGGGAAGCACGTCTTGGAATCGATTTCTTTCTGCATTTTCAGGGAGTCGGGCTGTTGAACACTCTCCATCAACTAGTCGTTTCTTAAGAATCCTTTCATATTCGGTGAAGACCATTCCTTGCTCTAAGCGCTGTTCCAGAATCTTACACTGTAAAACAGGACCCGTATGATGAATAAGGGTCACATAGCATAGCTGAGTGTACTTCTGAAATCTTGTCTTCTGCTTCAAGGTCTAGCATTTTCAAATATGGAAGATTCTACATGAAACCCAACCCAAAGGTTTACAAGTCATGGAAATTAGAACAAAAAGACCTAATGTTATTGGCAAGATGTAGAATGCAAAATTCAGTTTGAAGCCGAAAGCGAGCCTGAGGCAGTTCATTACACTTGAGTTCTAAATCTATGCTCGGTTTTGTGATCTCTAAGAAACAGAATTCTCCTAGGACAGGAAAATCAAATGCTCTTTACAACAAATGTATAGAAGATACTGAGAGCAGCAGATGCTGCCTTCAGATGCAGTTATAAAGAAATGAACACCCATCTCATTTTAAAACAATAAATTTTCAATTCAGTATTTATTTCATTTTAATTTAAAAACAAGGTGAATTTCCAATAATAACGAAATGTCTGCTTTCTTTTCTCTGTATCCATTTACACATGTTCTTGCTTTGAAGAAATAAAACAATCAAGAACTTTCACAAGCAAATAGCTTAATCAACATTGAAGCCTGAAATTACTTAATACATTGTTTGCTCCGGCTGTGACCCAGAAAGTAAGATTCCCTAACATTCATTTATGACTATTAAATTAAGTCAGAAAATTTCACGAGGGCACTTTGGAGTTGCCTCCAAGATCACTCCCTCCGAGAAAGCACAGAGCTCGGGCATCCTGCATACTCACCCTTTCGTCATTTGTTGCCCGGGTGGACACTTCCTTCCCTTCATCAGGCAGAGGCAGTCGGGACAGGGAGAGTCCATTGAGGGCAGCCAACTTAAGGGGACCGATCTTCTTTGCATCTCCTCGAGTCTTTTTCATTCCCTGGAAGAAAATATTTACACACATATAGAGAGACAATCCTTTCAGAGGCTGTGTCAACGGGCTAACAAGGAAGCAAGCTCTGCCTGCTAGCACCCAAGGAGAGAAACTCCTTCCCACACGTCTGCTGAACAGGCTTTAAGAAGAAGAAGACATTCCTTTCAAGGCCGGAGCTCTGATAAGGCCTCCAGATAGACGGCTTTCACTCCAATTGGTTACAAGGCTCTGTTGCAATGAAAGGTGAGGCTGGAGGCAGGCAAGATTCTTACAGAACTACCCGACTTCAAAATGTGACACCACACAAAACAGAAAAACAAGCCTTTTTCTTTTCTTATTTTGACACACGGTCTCACTATGTAGCCTTAGCTGGCCTGGAACTCCCTATACATAACAGGCTGGGCTCAAACTCACAGCTATCCCCCTACTGGTCTCTGCCTCCTGAGTGCTGAGATGAAATACATGCACCACCATGCCTGGCAGCCTTTACTATTTTTAAAACAAACAAACAGATTTAAATCATTCAGGAAGGAAGGAAGGAAGGAAGGAAGGAAGGAAGGAAGGAAGGAAGGAAGGAAGAGAAATGTGAATTGCTTTCACATATTCTACTCTACAGTCTTGAAGAACAATGTGACCTCGGCTGTCCCAAAATGGCCACATTTCTACATCACGAAATAAACATAGCTGAAAACTCTACAAGAAAGCCGGAGTGGAAGGGAAGCATCAACGGAATAGTGTCCTGTGAAAACGGGTGTTTCCCAAAGTTCTCAAGCCTGGTGACTTTGTTCTCTCCAGCAGGTAAACCTGAGAACATGTCTCCTCAGCCATTCTGTGGAGTTACAAAGAGTCCTAGGACTCAAACAAATGGTTTCCCAAGTTCTTATAAGGAAATCAGCCTATTCCACCTTTATCAGCCTAAAAAATGCCATGACACCAGGATTGAAACCACAGAACAGGAACAAAGAGTAGACATTTTGGCGAGGAAGAAAATGCTATACTGTAACTGAAGAATGTGCGTGGTATGGACATATATGTGGAGGCCAGAACATAGCACTGGGTGTCTCCTCTACCATTCTATCCCTGTGAGACAAAGTCTTTCTCACTGAACCCAGTCTGACTGCCCTGAAATCTACTGGGTTCTACCTATCTCCATCACAGTGCCGACATAAAGGCACCCACAGCCATGACTAGTTCCCACATGGGTGCTGGGGATTTGAACTCTGGTCCCCTTGACTGTACAACAAACAGTCTTACCCCATGAACCATCTGTCCAGACCATAGAATATTTTTTGACTTCATAGTTCATATCGCTTATGAGCTTCCCACATAATGGAATTCAGACTTGGAATGGGCAGAATCCTGGGTCAAAGCCCGCTATGTAATTAACTAACATCCTACAGGAAAGTTACCTTTGCCCTCTAAGTCTCACCTACACAGAAAAACAGAAAGGGAGCACATGGGAACAGCTCAACATAGACCCAAATGTCCTGAATCTAGTCTGTGCAGAAAACAGTGCTGTGCTGCAGTGTTTAACAACCAGCTCCCAAAGGGAAAGGTTCTACCTTCCCTGGTCATTTCCACAGTGCAGACACTGTCACAGCCACTCCCGACTGCCTAAGGATGTCATCTGACTCACACCATTCCTAAAACCTCATAGATCTGTTAGCCAGTGTTGACTGACTCAGTGACTTCTGCCTGAAATCCAAACGCCCCCCCCCCCATTGACAAGCCAGATGAAGGTGGCTCCAGACCAGCTGCAATATTCCTTACCAGGCCCATGGCTTTCAAATCTGCAGGGCTTCTTGGGTGAGAACCACACTGCACAGGCCTAAAGGATGCATCGAAGAGAGACTCCTTACGTGGATGTGTGAGCACCCAAACCAGTCTGCCTTGGAGATAACAATCTAGTTCCTGGAGGTGGAGGCCATGGGTGGAGAATTCTAAATGGGTCCTCCTTGTCTGCTATTTACTCACTGTTTTTTTGTTTTGTTTTTTAACTTTAGCTCCATTTAGTGTTGTCTGATGACAGTGACAGTGACACCTTGAAGGGGTCAGAGGTGTTAGAAAGGGGTTAGCCTCCTCAGTGCGTGGGAAGTTGGGAAACTAAACTTGTGATGCCACATAAAGCCACGAGTAAATATTGGCAGAGCACTTTTGATGCTTTGAAGGTTTATTTTAGTCCCCAGGAACTCTGAGGTCATCTCATTTACAAATGAGAAAACTGGAACATGGAGGGACTAAATAGTTTGTTCAGGGTCACTAGCTGCCACTGTCATAAAGGCATCAGTGTCAAACAATAAAAAACAAATCTTTCATTAAAACCAGTTACATAGAAGCATTTACTGCAGAAGGTAGACTTCCAGGCCTAACTGCAGTGAGACTTAGATGGACAGAGAGGAGACAACTGTCCTGGTTATGAAGATGGAAGCTGGAGATGGATGCATAAAGGGTCCTTCCCACTGATGAACTACAATACACAGCAGGGCCTACACTCAGACACAAGCAGTCCACTGCTAGGACCTGTATGTTTCCTCTTAACCACAGAATCCATGCATATCCTCAGGGAAAATCCCTATGCAAAAAGGAAGAGGCTAAAAGACAGTCCAAATGTACAACTTCACTAAAAAGTTTTAAACAATAATGAGAAAGAAAATTTGTGTTTAAAGAGAAGCAACTAGATCAAAGCCCTCAGTGTAAGTGGAACTTGTCAGACCCCATCAAAATATACTAAACTTCTCTCACCTTGACTTGCTGAACAGTTGCAGAGGATGATGGCAAACTGTGTACCTGGAAGAGGTCAGAGGTTTTGGAGGGTTTGGGCTCTTCAGTTCTCGGTAGGTTAGAGAATTAAAGGGGACTGTCCTTAATGTGAGTGTCATTTGGAGTACTTGTGCTCCACGTAAAAACAGCAGGCAGTTCTTACTGCATTGTCATGAAGGGCCCCATCCTGCTGGCTTGGGGACTCAGGAAGTGACCGTGGAAATCCCCACACTATCACTGCCCTAATACTGCTCAGCCTGTACCCTCTACCATGGTTCGCTTGAGCACCGGCCTTCGTAAACTCAGGAAAAAATAAAGCTGAACTTAAAATTCAATCCTTTAACTAAGTAAACACCCTTAAGTCTGTGCCCTTCCTTAGGCTGTTTTCCTATCTGTACTGATCTTTCATAGCATTGTGATACTCTGAGTTTCCCAGCCTGCCCGGCGGCCTGCATCACTTTGAGGTCCTCATTCACTAAGCCGGAAGGATACTTGCAGTAGCTCCTCAATCTCTGGGTCATCCTAACAGAGATGGGGAAGAAGAATCCTGGCTGACGTGGTTCCAGGGCAGGTCATGGGACAAGGAGGTGAGGGTCATACAGAGCTGATCCCTGAGCAATGCCACATGGTGACTATGAGGGGACACACTTCCAAACAGGACCAAAAATGCTTAGCCAAAGGCTGAGGATTCAAAAATGATTCGGCACAGAGTAGCCAGGCTTTAGCAGGTGATTACTACTCAGTAAAATGCTACATGGAGTACACCTGGACACAGAATACAGCGGAAGCAAACGGGCTGGTATAGAGAAGACTAAAGCTCAAAGTTCCCGGTCAGTCACTCACTAGTTGTATGACCTTGGGAAAGCTACTTAATATTTAATATTTCTGAGTCAGCTTCATCTGTGAAACAGACCAATAACAATGGCTCATTATAAACTGAATGCAGCAAAGATGAAATCTCTACACGTGGTAAATGTTCTGAAAAAGACAGCTACAGAGAACAGCACTGGCCTCTTACAGTTTGTTCTGTGTAGGAAGTGCTTCCCATGCTTATTAGACTGAGGAACGAATTGCTGCCAGGTCCACAAGGGTCGTCTTTTGAATGTTCACTCTCATTCTCGTAAAGAGACTGACTGGCTTTCCTGAGTCCCAGGGTCCAGCCTACAGAGGTCATGGCCAAGATAGTCATGCTGGATCCAGTCTCAAACCTTGACAACTACACAGACTTAGGGACACAGTCTCAGCTGCCTCTCTCAGGACATCACTTGAACAAAAAGAGCAGATGCTGTTCTGAGGTGCCTTGTCACCCCCCACAGTATTTTAATGGGCAGTCAGCAAAGCAGTCTTGGCTGGAGTAATGAATTGTCCCCCTTTCCCTCAATACTTTACTAATACAGCTTGTGGACTCCCCCCACCCCCTTCCTTCGGCCTTTTCTCTGCACCCAGTTTACTCTGGCAAGACCACTACCACCCTCCTCAATCAACATAAACCCACACATGCCCCAAACAAGGCAAAAATCAGAGCCGAGGTCAAGCTGACAGGTAAGAGAAAAAGTAAAGAGCTGAGAAACGGCGGGTACCGAGGGAAGAGCAGACAGAGTAGTTAAAGGTTGAAAACAAATATTAAGGGTCTGTCCTCCCTGTCTGAGGCACCTCTGCTCCTGCACCAGCTTACCCCGAGTGGTGGAAGTCCTTCCACGATGTTCTTCTTCCCAGAGAGGAGATCTGACACTGGCCTTTTCTTGAGAGAGTCCCTCCTCACTCGGTACCTCCCTGAAGTGGTGAGGTCAGACTCCGACATGGAGGGGGTCAGCAGCCCATCTCTCCGGGGCCGATGGGTCTCCACCAGCAGGTGGACAGGGCTGATGTCCTTCACCCTCTTCTCAGGCTCCGTAAAATGGGACTTGGGCTCAAGGATATGCAGAGGGCCGGGGACTGTGGTCACCGAAGCACAGGGGTAGCTCAGCTGTTGCTCCTGAGAGTAAGTGGCGGTCAGGCGGGGCTCAGACACAGCTGAGACAGTGTGTGCTCTGCTGTGGTCCTCATCCAAGTCCTCTTCCTCCTCGCTGCTGTGTATCAGCATGGTGGCATCAGAAAGGGACTTCTTGTGGCTGTACCTGTCACTGTCCTGTTCTTCACTCTCCTCTTGCTTTGTTCTGTCAGAGAAGACACTGGACTGGGAGCCCGCTGAGAAAGTCCGTGGAGCCACGTCTGCCGCCGACGCAGACATGGTCCTCTCCTTGAGCCTCAGGCCTTCGAAGCCGTGTGTGAGCCCCGCAATTTCAATACTGTTCCTCTTCTGTAGATGGGCATGCCGAGCTGCTGTGAGGGGCTCGCTGACCTCCTGCAGAGAGTGCGCCACTGGCAAGCTGTCCTCCTGGAAGGTCTGCACCGAGTGGTGGACGCGCCTGGTGATAAGATCCGGGTTGCTGCTGCTGATGTAGAGGTGACGGGACAGGTCTGGGGTGCTGTTGGCGGGCCTCGGGTATGGGTACGGCGGGGGTGGCCGGTAGACCTGGGTTCTCATAATGTTTGGAGCTGGGTAGTCCTGGGCCTGGAGCTGCACATTTGTCAGCTCGGGCACACTGACAGCACCCACCACCGGTCGCCTCTCAGCTGGGTAGGGGTACGGAGACTGACTGTGGAAACTGTAGTTCAAGTTAAACGGGTAGTGAGCCGACTGGGGGGAGGTAAGGTGTGCATGCTCCCGAATCTCAGGCTGGCTGTAGACCAAGGCATCGGGCCTGCTGTAGGCGTAGGAACTGCCAATGTTGAGATTCCTCAGAGAGTGACTGTGCCTGTCTGCGTGCACCATGCCTCTGTTGAGCTGCTTCATCACAGTCTCATAGTCGGGGGTGGGGCGGTAAGACGGGGGGATCAGGGCGCTGTGCCGATGGGATGGGATGTAGTCGGGTCTCATGACATCGCTGCCACTAATACTTGGGTTGGAGGACATAGGGGAGGGCTGCAAGTAGGGCTGGGGCGTATTTAAGGAGTTCGTGCTGTGTGCGCTGTACACGCTGCCATTGCGGATGCGGCCACTGAGGTCCATTTGGGTTCTGTCCAAACTTGTCTGGGAGTGACAATAGAATCCATTCTTGTTGGGCACAAAGATGTTATCTGAGGAAGGAAAAAGGTTTTAAAAGATTTTGAAAATGTATTAAGTTGGACTCATTACTCCAGTCAAATACTGAGATAGGCCCCGAAAGAGTCGGAAATTTTCTTGCTAAAATGACACATCTTCAGTCACACTAAGTTGCCCTGGGAGCTTCAGCTTCCTCGCCTACAGGATGGGCAGGTCTGCCCGCTTCAAGCTCGCCTATAGGTTGGGGTAGGTCTGCCCGCTTAAAGCTCACCCATAGGATGGGATAGGTCTACCTGTTGAAAGCGAGGTACTTAGGATATGGACGAATCTAAGTCCAATATTGAGAGTATAATTGTATCACAAAGTAATCTTTTTTCTGAAAGTTAAAAACATATACTTCACTTAGACAAGAAGCAGGTTTTCTGGAACACTGTGGAACTCAAAGAAGAGATACTGTTGGCGCAATGAGCCACGGTGGGTAGGGACACAACCCTGATGCTGAGCTAGGGCAGATACCAATGATCTATGAACATTTCCTTAACTGGAATTTTAGATTCTTCTTTGATAGAAAAACAAAACAAAACAAAAAAATCCATGCTACAAGGTCCAGTACAGCAGGTACAGAGCTTTCCTCTCCAACAGGGAGAGGCACTGGTAGTTGTAACTCCACCAAAGGCCCAAAAGCCAAGAAGAACCAGGCTAAGGTAGCTGTCATTGGCCCACTAAGCCTGCAGTTGAGCAAGATGTGGATGGAAGGCTGCAGGCTCAGGCTACTAATCCTACAGTGCTGGTGTGCCTGCCTGGGCTAGAAGAGGACTCGACCTACAGCTCACCTGAACTGCCTTATGAGCCCCAACATCCCAACTATCGTCACAGAGCCTTCATCTAGTACTTGATGGAACCAGACACAGAAATTCGCAGCCAAGAACCATGCCTAGCTCCAGGAATCCAGTTGAAGTGAGAGAGGAAGGAATATATGAGCAAGGGAGGTCAAGATGATGATGGAGAAATCTACAGAGACAGCTGAACCAAGTTCATGGAAACTCATGAACTCTACACCTACAACCATGGAGACTCCGGGGGACCGAACTAGGCCCTCCCTATGTGGGAGACATTTGTGAAGCTTGGGCTATCAGAGGGGTCCCTGGCAGTAAGGCCACGATACAAACCTGGTACATGAGCTATCTTGTTGAAGCCCATTGCCTATGGTAGGAAGCCATGCTCAGCCTTAAAGCATGGGAGAGGGGTCTGGCCCTGCCCCAACCCATTGTGCCAGACTATGTTGACTCCTCATGGAGTCCTTACCTGTGAGGAGGAGTGGACTGGGGGTGGGCTGCGAGGGAGGTGAAGGGGAGAAGCGAGGAGGAGGTGGGAGGAGGGATAGGAGAGAGAACAGTGGTTGGAATGTAAAATGAAATAAAAAAAAATTGTTTTAAATGGAAGAAAATAACCTGCAGAAAGCATTGTTTGTGTAATTCAGAAGCTCCGTGGCGGTGTAGTGTCTGATTACCTGCTGGGCACACTGCATTCTGGGGCGCACACAGCTCTGAGAAGGCCAGTCCCATAGCTCTCCCCTCCTGCTGCACTCCACTGCCTCTTCCTGTGCTTCTCCATCTGCAGAACACTCAGCCATTGCTAGATCTCTAGATTCCTTTTTTGTCACAGATCCTTCACCCAGTTTGTCTAGAGCAGTGTGATACCTACCTACCTAGTGTCCCTGCCTCCAGGCTCTCTAAGAGCACACAGGACTATCTATACTTCTCCATCCCATGATGCCAAGCACATACCTGTGACTAGTAACATGGAGGAGAAAGTGTGCAGAAAGTTAAGAGCCAGTTTCTGAGAACTCCTCCTCCCATGCCCCCAGTGCCTTGACTTAACACCATTACAGAGAGAAAAGGCTCCTCCAGTCTGAGACCCCGATACAGGCGGACATGGAATAGAGCCCACCTGCCAGGATGCAATGGACACGAACTCTGATGGAGAAGTAAAGCCACCAAAGGTTTCTAATGTTGTTAGCACAGCAGAATCAGACCATCCTGGCTGAACAGCCGCATGTGAACTGGAAGGAGGTTGGGTTTAGGGTGTGTGGGTGTCGGTGCAGAGGGCAAAGCCAGGGTCCACTCAGACAGAACAAGCTAGAGAGAAGCAAGCTGACAGCCAGAAGCTAGAGGAGAAGGACCGGCTAAGGGGATGTTGAGGAGCATAGGCCTACAGGCAAGGGATGAGCGTGTATCAGGGAGGGAAGCTGGAAGCTTTCTGTCAGGTCAACTGGGGAGTGTGAAGACCAAAGATATATTCATGGGATGTAACTGCTAATGAAAGGTACAAAAGGACAAGGACCTATGTTGGAGCAGGAGCAAAGGGACAGGGAGAAGGGGATATAGAAAAGATAGTGCATGATGTTACAGGCTATGGCTATTTCACTGACTGGGTAAAATTACATGCATCTTGGAATCCACACAACCAGAGAGTGACTTCATCATAATGAAGGACTGTAAAAACAAACAGACTTGCAGGGTAAAGCAATGACTTCAAATTTACTATTCAATTCCCAGCAAGCCCTGATAGTTGACACCAGTTCCTGAGAGACTATTATTGGCTAGAGAGCCTCCATGCGGGGTTCCCACCTGTCTGACAGTGGGAAATGGGATATGGGTGGAACACGGGGATGATGACAGGGTGGGAAATGAGACTCTGAGTCACCCTTAGAGGAACTCCACATGAAGGAGCTGCTGTGGAAGCCCCCTCAGGGAAGGAAAATTCCAGACAGATCTTTGTGACACCACCTAATACTAACAGGAAGACCACCTATGGGTGTGGAAACCTCTGAGAGGGATTAAGAGGAGCCAATGGGCCGGAGTATGGAGACATCACTCTCAAATGGAGTGCAGTCAGAAAGGGAAGATAAAATAACCCAAACCATTGTCTGAAGAAGAAAGGAAAGAGTGGCAGGATCGTCATAGATCAAGCAGCACAGAGACAGAAGGCAGAAGCCTTGTCCCATGGTTGGAGGGGCTTTGGTTCAAGTACAGATGGGTATAGAAGAGGGGGCAGGAATGGGACAGTCCCAGAGGACACTGAACTCCACACCACAGCTCTGTTCTGCTATCGCCATCCTCAACTCTGCATAGAAGGCCACAACTAGAAGTGCAGTCAACACGCCTTCTTCCTGTCCCTTCAGACCTGTGCCCTACAAAGTGGGCAGTAGACCCCACTTCCAAACAGCCCCTCGCTTCCAATACCACAGCACTCACCAGCCCACAGCAGCAGACCCAGGCGTAGACCTGCCTGGAACTGGTGATGTCCAGCCATCCCACTAGATCCAGAAAGCTCTTCTCAGTGCCCCCAACAGAATGGATAGAATGCTAATGCGTGTTCTCTTAGCAAAATAATTGTGATCAGATGATGAGCAAAGGCCTGATTTCCACAATTAGGGTCCAAGCCTCTTTACACAGAACTGCTCATCTGCATCCACATCTCGGGCGTTCTGTGGTTAGAGCTTACAGACAAATGGCACACAGGTGGTTGAGATTCAGCATGGAGGCATTGCAGTGCACACACAGCTGAAGTGGCAGGAACAAGGAATTATAGCATTACAGTGAGATGCTTCAGGCAGGAAGAAAACTAAACTGTCTGGATATCTTTGGTGGTTGCCTGATGTGGTGGCACATGCCTATAACACATCGCTTGGAGACGCACGCTGGAAAATCACAAACTTAAGGGAAGCCTGGCCTAAATAAGACTAATGGGGGAGGGCTCCAGGACTCAGAAACCAGCTTAGTGAGCTGCCACTGGCTACATTTGGGGTCAGCTGAGCAACGCTCGTTCACGAAAGAACCTGAATACAACGGCTTCTTCTGGGATTCCAGGATGGCTATAAACAGGACAGTTTGGGGTACAACTGTAATAAGAAGGCATCTAGACTTCAAGATCTCTAGGTCTTTACGGAGTTACTCATAGCTATAACTGTGCGCAGCTTTGCAGACTTGGTGTACTTTACCTTGGGAAGAAGCAAATGGCTCTGAATAATGTCCATTATAATGCAGCTGGGGTGGGGGAGGCATCGCATAGGGCTGGGGTTTAGGCTAAGAAATGGAAAGTTGGACATAGAGTTAAAACACATTGCCCATGTCAAAAAGGTAAAGTCATTCTTTGCTGGACTCTTTCTCCTCACTAAAAAGACCTTCTACAGATGGTAAATGTATTATAAATGGAAAATAACTACAAAAATGAAGGAGGCCTTAGCATATCTGTCATTTTCAATGCATCCCACGTGACAAAGCCAAGCCTTAGGCACTGACACCGAGGATACTAGACAGCACAAGGAAGTCTGCATCCAAAAAGTTATGAACAAGAAAGAATAGATACAAATCTCCTTGTTGAAACTCATCAGTAGAAAAAGCTCTTATGTGTTACAAACCCTTTAAGACAAAGTCAAGTACATTAAATACCTACTTAGGATTCCAGGCTAGCCAGTTAAAATTCATAATATGTGGTTGTATCTAATATTTGAACAAGTACAATAAATATTAAGTTGGACTTATGGAAGTCACTATTTCTTTGGATAAAAATTCTCAAACACACATTTGTGGTTCAAACTCGACATACTGCCCAAAGCATATTGCAATTGAAGTGGCATCACAAGAGAGAAGAGGTGACCATGTTCCTTCTCTTACCAGAGACATCCTGGAAGATGAGCCCCTCCTGACTGGGTTCAACGTGGCAGTCTGAGTTTGCCTGTGGGAGAAGACAACTGTGAGCCCAGCACACACATGCTTCCTAGTCTACAACAATAAGCCAGCTTTAGGAGGGAAGCCAGTGTGGTGGCTCACACCTGTAACTCCATCATGCAAGAGGCTAAGGCGTGCTGGGGTTTGAGCACGGCTGTGATGCCTAATGACACCTTCACAGCTGGACAGCCTGGGCAAGAATACATCTTCAGAGTGTAAAGTACAGGAGCCAGTGATGAACAGAGGCAGCCATTCTTAGCCACTGGCATCTTGCTGGCAGCGTCCAGTGGGAAGGCAGAAGCAGAAGCCAGTTCTGCTGAAAACGAAACAAAGGGTACCACATGCACCCGCTGCACAGGCTGACCTAGGCAACCTTGCCACTCGTTTGTTCTAACCATCTGCCTCTTTTTTTCTCATTGCTCTTCTAAGTGCAGCTCAAGGAAAGGCCAGCCATCATCAACTTCCCACACAGAGGGAAAGGACTGCTGGCTCTGCTGCCCAGTCGCTTAGGATGCTTTCCGGGCTGGTAAGTAACACTGAGAAGTGAGGCCACTAACGCTCCTGGGATCAATAGCTAGAACGTGTGCACTGGAGAAGATAATGAAGAGGCTGTCAGCTCCGGTGAAGTACATGATATTGCTTTGTGAAACTGGCCAGACTGCCTGTGGTTATCTCGTGGAATCTGAACGACACCATCAGGGAGGTCCAGTCATCAGTTTTACAAATGAGGAAAGTGATACTTAGATTAAGTAGATCCCATTTGGTCACATGGCAAACAAGTGACAGAACCAGCATTTGAACAGGCAGGTCTGCTGGATGCCTGAGTAGAGTCCCTGACAGTCATTTTTCTTCTGATGTCCCTAACCCCAACTAACTCATAAGCTCCACGGGGGAAAGGGAAAGAAAACCCACTGTACGACCAGTGGGTCGTACCCAGCACATGCCTGCATACAAGCAGCCCTCAACTATGTGTTGAGCACATGAATGGCACAGTGGACGGGGACAGAAATCAATACTCAAGAGAATATTTCTCAGGTGAAATGTCTCAAGCACATGCATGTAAACCTAGTAATCCGAGTTCAAGTCCTGGATCCCACAAGACGTCCGGAGAAAACCAACTTCCAAATGCACTCCCACACACACTAAATTAACCTATTAATTTAAGACTGTTTGAGTTATCTCCCTTGCACTGTGAGCTTCTTTTCAGCTGGCCATTGGTTTACTCATGGCTAGCAAAGGACAGGCTTTGATCATGTGTCAGATGGTGGAAATACCTCAGGATGTCTGTCTCATTGACTTTCCTCCTGTGATTTCCTTAATAGGGTGATGAAAAACAAAACCTCCCCTGTTTTAGGGTAGGCCAGAGGTACATATCCAGGCCACCATAAGGTCACTGGATTCCTGCCCCAACTTGTCACTGTGGGCAAGCAGAGATAATCCCCAGAAAACAGGCAATATTGATGGCTAAGGGATGACCCCACTGCCAGTCATCTACCCAAGTACCTGCACAGAAAAGGAAGCTGTCTCACTCCAACACCAGGAGAACTCCCTGTCCTCAAGCCTTACTAGGGAGAGCAGGAGACCCACCCCACTTTGGGGGCCTGTGACAAGTCCCTCTAATCCCCCCTACAACTTCTTACCACCCTCCTCCTTCCAGGTTCTGAAGGACTCCAGCAAGTCCTCTTCAATCTTCTGGGGCCCCGTAAACTAGAAGTGAAGGAGGTCCTGCATCTTCTTCCAGTCCCTGGAGCCAACAGTCGGTCTTTTGATCACAGGAGATGGGCACTGGCTGCTATGTTCACCTACAACCTTAAACTACAAGGGCTAGCTCACTTCACTGCGCTCAGCCACAGCATGCTGCTGATTCCCTAGAGAAAGGCTCTTTCCCCTCGCTCCCCAACTTGACTTTGCAGACTAGAGGGTACAGTCCACACAGAAAGAAGAAAAAAAGCCACTAAACCAGAAGTTTCGTGCCTCATTTTTTCCTCATATAACTCAGGGAGGTTGATTACTGCCAGCCCAACTCTGGGGCTTGGGATATTAGAAGATGTTTCTGATCTGATTGACAGTACTATCTCATTTAGTTCCTAATACAGTCCTGAAGGGATGTCAAGAGAAGGTCTCGTTGTTCGTGTTTAAAAACCAATGGGAGACATTAAAAGACGATCAACCCAGTTACCTCCAGTGACTTGTCTGGATGGGAAGAGAACTATTGGATCCTGTCACTGTAAATGTCACCTGGGCCAAAGTGAGGTGAATCACAGCCATCCCACACCACTGTTCTACAGAAAAGCGTACAAAGGAGGGAGGCAGACACTGGAGGAGAAAGCAAATTCTTCCTATGGAAGCAAATGCCATCTCCAAACCAAAGGCCAACTGGACCACGAGAACAAGATCTACCAATACCACAGAGTCACTGTAATAGTACATGCCACTAAATCTGTGTTGACAGCCTTCAAGAAATAGCTATAAAAACTAAAGTTATTTTCTGCTTTCTTACACATCAAAACATGAAAAGTTACTGGTATAAGCTAGTTTGCTTACCCAGGAAACAAATATGTTCAATGTAATATACTTGTTTTGTGCAGAATGACTCTTAAACAATTATACTAATAGTTCCTGGATATGCAGAAACTAAAAACAAAATTTGGAAAATAGTCCTTCATACATAGTAGTTCTAAAGAGAATCAAATATTCTCCATACAAGAACAATGTATGCAGTGGCCTTACTCACATTTGGCAATATCCCAAAAATTAAATTTCTAAGACTACAACAATTCCTACACATATTCATTGCTTTTCTCTCTGAATTTTAAAATCAGTAAAATGATGACCTGCCAAAATATGCTCTTTTAAAAGGCATTAGCTAGAATCCAATATAGGGTTTACTTCCTCCAGGGCATTACATTTAATGGTTTATTCAAGATGGCTGTAGCTACTGTTTTCAAGAAAAGAAATGAACTGAGGTGAGCTTGAGTTTAAAACTTGGAAATCAGGGCCAACAAGATGGCTCAGCCAGTGGAAGGAGCTTGCTGTCAAGCTCAAAGCTAAATTTAATCCCTAGAACTCACACAGTGGAGAGAACTGACTCCCCTCTACATGTGGCCCCCCCACACACACACATGTTCAAAATAAATACATAAATGCCATTTTCAAATTATTTTATACAATCCCCACAGCAGGAGATACTCACAGGTCACACTGGTTTAGTCTGTAGAATCTGTGGCGTGCCACACACAGTCTCCACACATACTTCGCTGTTTCCATGTCTTCCTGGCAAATGGAACATGCAAAATAGTCTGTTGGAACAGTTTCTAAATGATTTGGGATCTTCAAACACACTTCATTTGAAAATGTCACATTTTTATCTAACACCAACTTTTAACCCTGGGAAATAACACTAAGGCTTTTCAGACTGAACATTTGCTTCGGTATCTTGACACTGCCCTTAACATAGTGAAAGCAAGCACCGCTAGCAGCAAGCACTGCACAGATGCTCACAGCAATGGCGGCCAGGCCCGCTTTCTCCTCTACTTGACTCTTTACACTTCATTCAAAAGTCACTTGGATCAAAGAATAGGAAAACAGACACTCATTTAGTCAACAGTATTTAGTGAGTGATCCGTTTTTTTGTTTTGTTTTGTTTTGTTTTGTTTTTTTGCCAAGTGCCATTTTGTAAAATGTAAAACATAAAATTTTATATCACATAGAATTATGAGGTTCTAAGTTAGTGCCACACTCCCCACCCCAACACACAAAAGGGAACTGGGAAATGCTAACTTTTGGGAAAAGCATCCCATGAAGATTCTTTGTGCTCACTCACAGTTTGAAACTGGATGGTCTCCTCTTTGTTTGCCAGCTCTAATGCAAAGAAGGACTTGTTGTGGGACATGTTAGCGATATCATGCCACCTAAAGAACAACAGAGAATGGTAAATGCCAGTAAGCACACCTTTTCCCTTAAGCTTGGTACGTGAGTTAACACCAGGTAATCACTTTTTAAATAAAATAGTTTTATCAGCTAGCATGCATTTTCTAATTGAAATGACAACAGCTAGCTGCTCAAAGTAAAGGCACATGCATTAAATGAAGAACGAGGATTAGGGAGACACAAACCTCATGTGCTGGTTTAAATGAGAAATATCCCCACAGGCTCATGCATTTGAGCACCTGCTCCCCTCTTGGTGGTGCTGTCGGGGAAGGATGGAGCCTTGCTGGAGGAAGGAAGTCAGTCGGGGTGGGCTTTGGGAGCGATAGCCTTGTTCCACTTGTGTCTGAGCTCCATGATCTCAACCTGCCCTCGCCACCTTCCCTGCCTCCAGCCATGCCTACCCTGTCATTACGGACTCTAACCCTCTGGAGCTGTAAGCCAAAATAAACACTGTAAAGTTGCTTTTGGTCATAGTATTTTATCTCAGCAACAGAAAAGTAATTGATACACCTAATTTGCTTGATTGGCTTAACAATCAAAGACCCTTATGTCAGCTTGCAGCTCAGGCCTCAACTATGTATTGAACAAACATTTTCTTTTTCTTGAACAAACATTTTTTTCCTTGAACAAACATTTTAAAGGGTGTCTACTATCACAATGATAATAATTGTTCACAGCTCTAGGAATACTAAAATCAGAATGGTGACATTCCCCGGAGGGACTTGGGAGAGTGGGAGAGCAGCAGAAAATATAAAATCAGACATCCTGGTACTCAGTGAAGGTAAACAGGGCAAAACAAGGGGATGAGTGAGAGAGATGGGCACTCTGACAAGCCCCTGGAGGAAGAGAATACTAAGTGCTCAGGAACTAAGAAATTAATTAATCTAGGTGTATTCAGCAGGACATCAAATTTATCCTACATCTCCTAATTTTATCATCTTCAGATTTTATTGATTTTATAGGCTTAGGTTTTTGTTTTTTGTTTTTTTAAAGACCAGTAAATCAAGATTTTTATTGTGCAATTTAAAGACTTGTTTTTTGTTACCTAGCTGTGTAACGTTATCAGAAGGAAACTGACTGGAAGAAGATGTTCAACAACACTGAACAAATCAGTCCTCCCCAGAACCACCGGGGATCAGAAGTGTAGCTAATTCTGGACACAAGTTTAGAAATGTTTGCAATAGAGCAGTGGTCGAGCAGTGGAAATCCAAAGCTCCCAAACATGAAGCACTCCAAGGGTGAACTCTTTCCCCGCCCCACCAATGCAGGGACAAGAACCCAGGGCCTGGAAACATTTTTGGACTCTGAATGTTCAGATTGTATTATATTTATTTAGTTAAAGTTTGTTAAAATAAAGTTCATTTACTGACTTAATGTTCAGTTGTTAAACCTAAAGATTATTATGCACAGTATTAAATGAGAATTTGAAAATCCCTATGCAGTGAAGAAAGCAACCAACTGAATGCCTTTGGTTTCCATTTGTCCTCTGGGTACTGTCAGTCCTGCTGTCTTGAGTGAAGCCCTGATTCATCTTCCTCTCCCTGTGCCCCCAGCTCAGTATGGCTGGGAGATTCGCTATACCAGGTTGGGGACAAAAGCCCACTTGACTCAGGAAGCATCTCCACACAGGCAGTGAAACTGGGGCTCTGCTCCCCAAGCCATGTATACTCTCTGTGGTCACTGTCACTCTGGATAATTCAGAGCCCAAAGAAGAGAAGGAAGTGATGTCATTTTAGTGAAAATGTTCTTAAAGGGGAAGACCACTTGTCAAGAATAAAGTGGAAAGCAGAAGGAAGAAAAGGAGCTATTTCAAAGGAAGGAAGGAGGGAGGGAGGAAGGGGAGGAGGGAAGAAAGAAGGACGAGTGTGCAAGTGAGCGATGTAACACAGTGCCCAGGAGCCCGGCTTACATAGAGAATCCAAGTTCTAGTCTAGCTATACCTGTCAGTGGGGTGACCTTAGTTAGGTCACAAATCACATGGCTTTTCCTAGGCCTCCATTATCTCATGTGAAAGCTGGGGTGATTATCTGCTACCCTGAGTTATTACCAAGATGAAGATTATATGAGCAGTCAGAATAGCATCTGGTTTCCGCTAAATTGCACCCAGTGAATGACAGACACAAAGGAATCAGCAGACAAAAGTGGTAGATATGCCCCACTACTGGATGACAACAATAGAAACCTTCTGTTTTATTTAAATTGATCATTCAAATAGAGTAAAAGTGCAAATATTTTTACAAAACCTAACAGATCTTCTAAGACTACAGATTTCAAGGAATGATATATAAAGGTGAACAACGTGACCTAATTTACTACAGTTAAGACACGAACGGAAGAGATCATGTTGGTACTGACCAGGAAGCTTCCTCCCTGCTGGCTAGCTTTCACAGTGCCTGAGGGTACTGTGAAAGGGAGGGAAGTCATCAGCAGTCTTACCCAGCTCTGAACACTGCAGCTACAAATACTGGCATGACAAGATATGCCTGCAGGTGCAGTAGTGTCACAAATGTTATAGGGCAACCAACTGTTTTCTGGTTGAATTTAAGGCTAGATCCACAGGGGGCAAAGAGGAGAAAACCACATGCCTCGTACTGTACTATAAATCTGGCAAGAAGCCATGGTTGGGGAGCTTATTGGCCCCAAGAGAGAACCTACCATTTGCTAAATGGTCACAGTACCAAACTGCCCTTCAAACTGGTATCTCCATACCCATTGATTAGTGCCACTCTCTGACCTCCTTAGAGAAGTTTTTTTGTTGATGCTGTGGATGGTGGATGGTAGGTAGTTAACGGAGAAACTCAAGCTGGTCACGGTGCAGAGAACAAGTGTTTGTGGAGTGCTCAACCATGAATGGAACATCTACATCACATACCCTCCCACCCAGGCTCAGGACCATCATAGAAGAGAAAGGCAGATTCCAAAAGCCAAAGTTCAGGAAGGAATGGAGTGAAACAGTGTCTTCTAGACATGAGAGGACTGCTGATATTTGTGAGTTCATAGCAGTTGTGGTTGCCTGCACAAGACAAGATCAAACTCACCCCCACCCTTAGCTAAGGAGCTACTAACGTTGATGACTTCTTGGATAGGGAAGGCCAGATTTCTTTAAGAGTATGGCGTCTCGTGGGTTGACTATGCCCGTACCCATGAGCATATGGACTCCACGGGTTTCAGATATAGTATGTGTATGGACACCAAGCTGGGGAGCATATGCAAGAGGAGTTATGGGAGGAATGGGGAGGGTGGATATAATCCAAAAACACTGTATGGAGATATGAAAATCTCAAAGAATTCATAAAATGTTACAGGTCCAAAAAGATATAATTGGAACACAGAACACTACAAAGCCATCCGTACCTCACTTCTCGCAAACTACAGGCCACTATCAGCACGTCCTTACCCATCATCCTGCATTCCTACCACATATGCTCCAAGATTTGTACAAATGAACCGCACTGCTTTTCATAATTGGAGGGAAGTCAGCTTTGTAAAAACTGAAGTTTGCTGAGATGTGGGCATGTTACTAGTTTTGTTACACACTAAAGTCAAAAGAAAGCCTAGATTTCCATAGTGAATAAATAATCCCCGAAACCAGAATTCAAATGAAAAAAAAAAGTCAAAATAAAGAATGGCTTTTCTGTCGCATCAGGGTCACACTTTTCAGCATTTACAAACAGGCCATCCTATGAGCACTTTTTTCTGCACAGTTGATTTTGAAGACAGTAGTTTATTAATGAACCAGTGTACTTGGGTATCATTTAACTCTAGAAAAAGAATATCTCCATTTTCTAAAGAGAACTTAGGGGAGACTTGCCAGCAATAACTACTGTAGTAAGTATTTACAACAAACATACAAAATACCTGAATACCACAGGAGGCCGTCCATTCTTATGTTTCACAAAGATGCCATCACGACAAGCACCAATGGATATGTCACTTCCTTGGCTATCCTACAAGGAGAGAAAACAGGAGGAGACCCTTGGGAAACAGTATGGAAGTACAAAAACATCCACTTTACTGAACTTTTTTTCCCAAACAGAAGACCTACAGGGCAACCACTCAGAAAGAAACAGTCAGAATGGTGCAAACTCATCACCCTGCTAGTGAGCATGGAGATAGGAGTTTGTTCTCTTTTTAAAATACTTTCATTACTATGTTTACTTATTTACTTTATATGTACGTGCATACATGCCAGTACACATGTAGAGGTCAGAGGACAACCTGTGGGAGTTGGGTTTCTCCTTCCAGCATAGGAATCCCAGGATTAACCTCAGGTCATCAGGCTTGGTGGCAAGTGCCTTAACCCCCTGAGCCAAGTTTAGACTCTTAAGAACTCTATTTCCTGACCCTACCAAAGCACAGATTACAATACAAGATTATGTTTTACTATAAACTTGTGGTCAAGAAAGACCTCAGCCATGCCATCTTCTCAGATAGCTAAGTGTCATATTTGTAGGTTCCTCTATCACCCCCCACCCCATCTTTTTTCAACAGGACCTCACTCTGTTTCCTATTCTATTTTCAAATGATTCCCCTGACTCAGCCACCAGAGTAGCTGGGAGGGCAGGTACGCAGAGCCATGCCCAGCTTACTAAGCTTTAACTTTAGGTAGTAATACTTACCTTGGCAGGGTAGCTCTCCTCTCCATAGCCATCCATTCTCTCTACTTCCTGCATGTACAGCATTTCAGCTTCAGGAGCTGTTAGCCCTCTGCAACCCAAAAGATGTTAGTGAGATTGCTCCCAGATGTACACTTTTTAAATAATGCTTTCCTTAAGAGCTGTATATCAATTTGGAATGGGGCATTATAAACATTTCAGGCCATAAGCAATTGTACTTGGTTATACTGATCCTCTAATATTTACCAAAAACTGACCACCTATGATGCACTGTGCTGAATGCAGAGGGCAAGTATGTATAATCTAATGCTTTAGGCAAGCAAGAGGACAAACAAGGGACGAAGCAGCTCCCAAGATATCTTCAAAGCAAATCCAGGAGTTTTTACCTAAACTAGCAAGTAGTTGCTTAATTACCCTAAAATAACAGTAAATACTAAGAAGATTGGTTGGAAAACCAAATGATGGGGCTGGAGAGATGGATCCGTGGTTAAGAGTGCTGACTGCTCTTCCAGAAAACCCGGGTTAGATTCCCAGCACCCACATGGCAGCTCACAATCATCTGTTAACTCCAGCTCCAAGAGATCCGATGCCTCCTTCTGACCTCACACAGGGGATTGTGCTGCCTAGCCTAAGATTGCTGGGAATACATTCTCTGAAAGGAGAGAATTGTTTATCTTTAAGCCAAGCAATCCAGCGTTCTGCTTAATAAGGACAGAAAGTGCTTATAGGCTCTTAAGTCCTATTATTTAAATAAAGTAAAATGACAAAAAGCAGCATCAAGTGAACTAGAAAAAAGTGGTTTATGTAGAAGTGGTAAGATTAGCAACTTACGGAATGCGAGAAAATACCCATGAGCATTCGGGAAGGAATGCAGGAAGAGATGAGAGAATGATACTTTCGGAAGGGTCAGAGAGAGACTACAGGCAAAGGCTAAAGGTTATAACCAGACATATCTACTTTCAATCACCTCTACCATACACCAGAAACCCGAGCCATTCTGAGTTTAGTTTCCTTCACCTCTAAGACAAAGGCAATGATCTCTTTAAAGAATACTAGAGCTATTGGAATGTGATTATATGTAAAGTATCCATTATGCTGTGTATTGGCTTAGAGTAAGATTGAGCATATTAGATTTTTACAGTCAACCGAGATTCACCATCAAAGAAACTCAATGTGGACCAGCATAGACAAGTACGTGCAAGGACAGTCAGGGCAGCAGCCATGAGGACTCTTATCACTGCTCCCCAGAGGACAGAGATGCTGCTTCAGAAAGTACACAGGGGAGAAGTGGTCATGTGATGTATGTCTGTAACCCTAGCACTCGGGAGGCAGGGGCAACAAGATGGCAAGTTTGAGGCTAACCTGGTTCTTAAAAATCTCAAGAACACAGGATGTAGCTCTGTGGTGAAGTGTCTGCCTACCATGTACAAGGCCCTGAGTTCAAATTCTAGCACTATGAAAGAAAGAAAGAAAGAAAGAAAGAAAGAAAGAAAGAAAGAAAGAAGAAAGGAAGGAAGAAAGAGAACAGAGAAAGAGAGAGAGAGGGAGAAAGGATAGACAGATGATAGATAGACGGTCAGACAGACAAAAGAAAAAGCACCTGGAAGACTGAACTGTAAAAAACAAACTTCTGTAATCATACACTAATTTATTCATGTTTAGTTACCATCATACTTAATATATGGGGCAATGACTGGCCGTTTTGGTAAGATGAATAATAGTTGAAATGATGGGGCTGTAGGAATTTAGAACAGCACTTGGCACACAGTGAAAGTCACTGTAACAGCAAACAAGCTGCAGCAAAGTTCAACATACAATGTATGTTTCAAATCCAAGCAGCCATCAACTGTGCTCCTTTTCCTAGTGTTACCTGTATTTCTGATGTAGTAAGGCCACTTTTTGGGTTGCTTCTTCCAGCACATTTTCATCCTGTAGCCACCCCTGAAGAAAAAACACACAGCAGTAAGCACTTGTATTTTTTAAGAATGAACCACTCTTTCATTTGATGCAAGATTCTGACCAGTGCTAACATCCAGGATCTTTGCTTTTATATCTAGTCACAATGTATCTAATGAACTTAGTGGCTTCTGCTCGAGAGCCACACAATTTGCCCTGCCTCCTCTGTTCCTCCCAGGGAAAGCTTCAGCTGATTTTTAAGGTTGGTAACACCCGTCGGCCAGTTCTGAGCTCACTGCTAACCCACTCACTCAGGAGAACATCCCACCCTCCTCGGTTGTCTCAGTTAGATATTCGCATCTATTTCTTCAACAGTAGCTTCAGAAAGTAGAAGGCAGGGTTTTCCAACACTGATGACAAGCCAAGTCCATTCCAACATTTACTTTGTGGTTCTCCAAAACTGAAAACCAATCCCTCTCCTTAGACACAACCAAAGGAAAGGATGTCTTTAGGCACAGAATGGCAATCAACTCCCCAACACACACACCCCTTTTTTTATTTTTTATTTTTTCTTGTTGTTTTTGTTTTTTTTAGACAGGGTTTCACTATGTAGCACGAGCCCTTGGCTGTCCTGGAACTCATTCTGTAAACCAGGCTGGCCTTGAATTCACAGACATCTGCCTGCCTCTGTCTCTGTAGTGCTAGAATTAAAGGTGTGCGCCACCATGGCTCGGCCTAACCAGCACCCTTCGGTTCCTGTGAACTTACAAAGACCAAGAAGACTACAACAGGGAAAGACTGGAACACAAGACATTGACGAGAGGGAACTAACTTCGTAATTAATGCTAGTCCTGTTTAGAACATCTACCAGGTAGGTGGACATTCAGGGATTGCTAAGAGTATAGGAGTAAACCATGTATAAAAAGGCCACATGCCAAAAGAAGTCTTACCACAGGGAGCAAGGCAAATTTCTGTAGGAAGTCTTGGGATTCATACTGATCAAAGTCACCAAAATCAGCTACACAAAAAGATAAACATTCACATGCTGATTACATTCCATTTTCACAACACATTTGCACAACAAAAGTCAGTAAGTAATGTGGGTGACATGCTTATGATTCGGAAGCCAAATCTGTCCGATGGGTAACAGAGCAGGTTTTTAAGAGTATCTTTCCAAAGCCATTAGGTGGATGCATGCATCTTGACTTGGGAAAATGTCTATGAAGTGAGACAAAGCCGCCCTGCGTGTGACATGTGCTTCTGTACAGGAAAGTGTCAGGAGGAAACCAAGTGGGGACAGGGAATGGGACACTGAGAGTGCTTATGTTCAGGCAGCATAGAAGGAATGGAGGTGTCAGGCATCTGCTCATCCCATATCATTCTTTCTTTCTTTTGTGTTTTGTTTTAACACATGGTCCCGCTGTGTAACCTTGACTGGCCTGGAACTCTCTGTGTAGAACAGGCTGGCCTGGAACTCACACGGATCTGCTTCCTTGCTGGGATTAAAGGTATGTGTCACCCTGCCCAGCTTACTTTTTCTTTAAATTCCACGTTTACTGTCAGGTACCACTTGAAATAATGCATCGGCAGAAATTTCCCCAGACATTAGTTAAAAAACATTTTTGAAACACAAAACCACTTCTGTTATGAGTGATGATGATCTCTGATCTGGAATAGTTATTTGAGAAATCAAAGAAATGAGATGTACTTGAAATATAAATGACTATAACTTTATGAACCTCACTGATGGAAAGATCTTTCCTCCCAAAATACTAGGATCAAATCAACTCTCGAGTGACATTATCACTTAGCATGTTAAATTATTTGATTTTTCTAGACAAACATATACATGTTTGCTCCTCTGACATGTTACATAATTAATCAGAATGTCCACAAGCCTCGTATTTCATTGAAGAAATCCAAATTGTCTTCCTACAATAAAGCCCCCAGCTTATAGCATAATATTCTACCAATACATAAATACTATAACAATTCATATAGAGGATAAGTTACTTTCAGAGTCCTTTACTGTTTTTGTTTTAACACATCTTAATGTGGTAGAATTATCACTTCACATGCATTGCTTACCTTGAACAGCTAAGCCAGCTAGCTGAATGGCTTGTTCTAATGTACAGGGAAGGTTTCCTTCCAAAATATCTTTCTTCAACTGCAGGTAATACTGATACCTATTTGAAAGGATGAGTTTATGAAATCAATATCACCATAATCTGACCAAGACGCAGTGCACTGTACCATAGTAGAGGAGCATAAACTGTCAAAACTGTAACCCTAGATGCTCCAAAGTATGAAAAGAATACCTCTGACAATGTAGTACATCATTTAACCTGTTTAATGAGATGCCAGTTATCCCTTGCTTTAATTATTTCAAAGTTAAAACCAGGGATCAGAGATGTATCTCTGGGGTAAACATTTGCTTAGAATGTATGAGGCTACCTTGATCTCCAGCAAGACCCACACCCCTCAGAGAAAAACAAGGTTAAAGTCATCTATAGGACAACTCACCATCTGTCTTACACCCTGTGAAAAGTCCTGTTTTTTATAGTTCTTTATGTTATCTATATAGTTCTTCATGTTCTTAAAGAAAGTGCACACTCAAGAGCCAATCGTTTAGACCTCACTTGTAACTTGGTAATATAAGACTTCAGGTATTAGTTAGATAAAAACTTCACTAGCCCTGGAAAGTAAAACTTATGGAAAATGATTCTTGTTATTTCAGATCAGGCTGTCATTAAGTTTTTAAAAGTGTAATCCTAAAAAGAGTAACTTCTCAAAGTCTTTCTTAATATCCCATAACATAGGGTTACTTCTGTCTGCCCCTTAGTGTCAAGTGCACCTTGGTTTCAATTTCAGCTCTCCAATGTAGACCTCTGCATGTCTTTGAGAACGTCACAGTTTGCAAATCCACATGCTATTACCAATAAAATGAAGATATGACCCTCCCTTCACTGGGCCAAACATAGCCAAGTGGCATGAACAGAGCTGTTAGCAGCATGCTTCAGCCCGTCACTTTTCCATTTGGATAAAGCTCAGAGTAAAACATGCATTCACTCAACAGGTCAGTGCCAGGGCCTGTCATTGCTCTATGACACCATTCTGGACACTGGAGATAGCGCTAGATTTGTTTCAGTGACTCAGCCAGTGCAGTTTACGTTACCGTCTCAACCCGAGTTTCTCAAGGTTTGATGCCTTTGAGCAGTCCAAGCGCAGACCATATCTCAATTCTCCGGAATTCATATACATTCTTGTGTTACCCTTTCAGCTAGGCTCTAAGTCTCTGCTCTTTGTTACCAAGTGGCCTGACCAATACACCATCCACTCACATAAAAGGAATTCAGATCCGGCCTTTCCTTTCTATCATCTAGCAAATACCATGGTTTCCAGCAATCAGCAATAGCATGCTGGTAACTTGGGGTGTCAGAGGGGAAAACCTGTGACTTTTGTAAGGCTTTCAAATGCCAAAAGAGATTGTATTCAGGGAGTTACATCTAATAGGCATACCCCACATACCCCATTATCATTGTTCTAGACTCTTTCCTTATATCAAATGGAAACCCTGGAGTGCAACACTCATGGACCAAATTAACTTGGGCTTCCAATACAACCTTTTCTTACCTTAGCTTTGAATGGGTTTACTATGAGAGCCGATTCTTCTATATATGCTGTAAATTGTTCACTGCTAGTTCAATATCCTTTACATAAAAATCCCATGTGAAAATTTCCTTGTAAATGACATACTGGGAAACTGCCACATTTACAAACAAGTATGCCCCAGAGTGGTGAGGCAAAATAAGCCTTTTTCCATTCAAATTTATACAGGCTGCAACACTATTGTTACAAATAACAAACAAACAAACAAACAAAAATGGATTCATGTAATAACCAGTGAGGTTACTATCAATTCGTGAATTGGTAAAAATCCAATCTGTCCAAATCATTATTCATTATTCTCAAAATTTCCTCTCTTTTGCAAACAAAAATCCCTCTAAGCACCCATCAGGTAGGTGACAGTTTTCTGCTGCCTTGTGGCTACCTTTTCTGACAAGTCCTCATGTTCTGAAGACATGATTCAGATTTTTGTTCTCTGACTTTTTTCTTAAAGTACTTTTGAATTTTTTTCTTTTATTTTTAGGAGGGGTCGTTCCTTGGTGCATGGGGACTAAACCCAGAGTGTCACATCTGCTAGGCAAATGCCTTACCACTCTCTACATCTCTAGCCCTCAGTGGGCTTTTATAAGATCTTTTTGAGGTATAACTGGCACATAATAAACTGTTCCAATGTATAGTTCTAACATAGAAGAGACACAACGAGCCGATGTTGGTGGCACACACCTTTAATCCCAGCACTCAGGAGGCAGAGGCAGGTGGATCTCTGTGAGTTCAAGGCCAGCCTAGTCTACAGAGTGAGTTCCAGGACAGGCTCCAGGCTCCAAAGCAATACAGAGAAACCCTGTCTCGAGAAAAGAGAGAGAGAGAGAGAGAGAGAGAGAGAGAGAGAGAGAGAGAGAGAGAGAGAGACACGCAAAGTCACCGCTACAGGACAAAGAGTCTGAGCACCAATTGCCTGCAAGAGTTTCTTTACCTGACACATAATCCTCCTATACCTTCCCCCTTCCTAAAAACTGCCCTTCTGCCTCCTGACTCCACAGCTCTGAGAGCTAGAACCTCTCCAGACATCCTAGACTCTGAGGGAACCTAGTGAGTGGGACGAGAATGCTGAAAGTACCAGAGTCCTTGGGGACTTTGTACTTTAGAGCTGTCACAAGTCTGCATCGCTAATCTGGGGGCCTCATTTTTGGAACTGGAAGGCTTCTCATGGATTCTCATGACCATACTTAATTCTTATGGATGGAACTTCTCTAGGTCTTCTACACCCAATCAAGGAGCAGTCCTGATGGCCAAACCCAATAACCTCACACTTTTTCACCCCATTCTATGGCTCATGTCTTTGTGAAGTAAGTAAGGTGTGTGCTCTGATCCAACAACAGCTTCCTGACTGGTCTCCTGCCACTTCCAATTGAATTCAGGAGTTTTGTCATCTCTCTAATTTATCATCCAATGTGAATGGTCTTTGTAAGACACAAATTTGGTCATTGCACTCCATTAAGATTTGAAAAAGCCTTCCTCATTGTAATGTGTCTTTAATATTAATAACACACCTGGCTTTTAAACCTTTTCAGGTATTATGCAAACTTCCTATTCTCCCTGTTTTCCACAGGCCATGCCCCCTAATTAGAAAATTCCTCCTATAGCCTCCCAAGAAGTCAACTGTTTCCTCCCTTAGTCAAGTTCTCCATGTCCACCCCTAGGAATCCAGAGCCTTAAATCAAATGTTTGTTATCACAGGATACTGTGACTACTTATGTACACGAACTGCCAGTTCCACCAGACTGTGAGCGAGCCACTCCTCCAGGGTCAGATTCAAATGTCGACCCAACAGCTCTCAGACCACAGAGTATCGTCAGTAAATGTTTAATGAGTTAAGTGGCTGGTTCATATTTTCCCTTCTGGCTTCCACTTCTCTCCTCAATATTTATATTTCAGACCTGTTCACAGTCCGTTTGTGCCTGTACCCACTAGGTGACCTCGGTTTTCTAGTGTCTTCTGATAATCGCCTGGCACATTCAAGTAGCATTCCACAAGCATGAGGCGGCAGCAATTCTTACTATCTGCAGGGCATTATAGCCTTCAAATGGAGGGTAAAGCCAAAGAAAACATGGACTTAAGATGTAGAAAGAAGATACGACACAAACTCAAATAGCCATAATAGGAGGCTGTGATTCCAACCACCGAAACAGATCTATAAGCAAATCCTAAGATAGCATGGGGTAGACAAAGTGCACTCCAGTCTCGGGCATCCCAGAGCTTCACGGAGTCAGATGAATATGATATAGGAGAAGAGATAAAAGGTACATGATGTTTAGGATGCTGACATGGCCCAGCCTGGCTCCAAAGTAAAGTTATTAAGTGGGATTTAAAAGATAAAGGAGTGCTAAGTTTCAGACATCTTGGGCAAACTCAAGCATTTAAAGTTTGTATTTCTTTCCCCCTCCTCCCTCTTCTCTCTTTTTTTCTTTTTGGTGTGTGTGGGGGAGGACGAGGGTTGGGGGGTTGGGTTGGAGACAGGGTTTCTCTGTGTAACCCTGGCTATCCTGGAACTCGCTTGCCATGTAGACCAGGCTGGCTTCCAGCTCAGAGACTGGCCTGCCTCTGCCTCCCAAGTGCTTGGGTTAAAGGTGTGCACCACCACGGCCCAGCTGTATTTCTTTTTTTTTTTATTTCTTAGTTTGCTGGAGGAGAAAGCATGGGCCCTAAGTGCGTCACGAGGTGTCCTCCACAGGTGCAGAGCTCCACCCAAAGCTGAAAAATCAACTTTTCTCACTATGTTGTTTTATCTTCAGGAAACTTTAAAAAGAATTCATAATTGCTAACTTCTAGACCCAATTAGGTGTCCATCAAGAGAGGAATGGATAAAGAGACTGGTGAATATAGATATAAGGGATTTTTTTTTAAGCATAAGGAACAGTGAAGTCATGGTATTTGAAGGAAAATGGGTGTAACCAGAGTTAATCGTATTAGAAGAATTAAGTCAATCTCCAAAAGACAAATACTGCATGCTTTTTTCTCATTTCTCAACCAGGTCATTTATGTAGGAGAACATGAAAGCAGAAACGAAATTCGTGGGGGGACAAAGGTAACTGATGGGATGGGAAGAGCCACAAAAGGGGACAGTAGAGGGCACAGAAGGGGCATGCTCTGAGTCAATATCTATTTGCGTGAAACAGAGCCCATGTGACCCAGGAGGATGAAACAAAGCAGGACACATAGTCCCTCTGCTGGCCTTTCCTTCCACTTTTGCCCCTCTAAGTGTATTTACCTCCAGTGTCCTCTGACCATAAATGTCTTCTCTCTCTGTGTCCCCTCTGTCCCCATGTTAGCCCCAACACATTGACAGAATACAGCCCTGGAGTCAGAATTATAAGAACTTGCCAGTTCCTTGAGGAGAGAACACAGGGTTTCTGACTACACATTTTAAATCTCTCCTCTCCTGTTTCCTTATTACAAGGAACCAGAAACAGAACAGCAGAAGCATTAAAGAGGGTATCACAAGAGCTCACCACCAGGGTGAGCCGAGCCTCTTCCTGTGCCTTTGGGCCCAGTGAACCATAATTCAATCTGACACACCGCATTCCAGACCCTCCTAGTAATGTGGTGACTAAAAATGCCGGTTGGAGGGCAAAGTCGGTCACAGGCTTTTATCCCGAGGGCCTTTGACCTCGCCTTCACTCTTCTGACCTCACTGGACTACTTTCTAAACACAGGCAGTGCCAGGGGACACCTCACCTGGTGATCTCCTGCTGCAGCTGGGAAACAGAAGGCACATAAAACACCACTCCAAAGTAGACAGTGGGCTCCAAAGCGTGCTTATCCAACTGCTTCTTCAGGGGTTTCTCCAAATCCACCCAGCGACGCTGGTTCTGCTTGTTGTAGTACCAGAGGCTGAAGTAAGTGACCTGGAAGGAAGGAAGGTCACTGAAGCAGGCAGTCATGCACACAAAGATTCCGGCGATTTCCACCACCAAAGACCCAGGACCAAGTGGCAGTGGCCTCCTACTGCCTCTCAGAAAGGGACAAAAGCCAAGGCCTACAGGAAAAAAAAAAAAAAAAAAAAAGGAATGCCAAGTTCCATCTAGAAAATAGTATTCAGGAAATAGAGGCAGGGAAAAAAGATAATTGTAAGTCTTTTCTTGAACTAACGACAAAAATGCTGAAGAAAAAGAAAAAAAAAAAAAAACCTAATTTTTCTATTACCAAAACACTAAAATTACCATTATTAAAATAACTAATGTGTTTATGCGTGTTCATGTGTGTGCACCAGTGTGGAATTCAGAGGACGAGTTTTAGGAGTTGGTTCTTTTTCTCTACAATGGGTTCTTGGGAATATAACTCAGGTAGTTGGGCCATCATGCCAAGAAATTTTATCCTCTGGGTCATCTCAGCAGCCCTATTACTAACATAACTTAAAAAACTTTAAGTAGTCCCCTACCCAGTGTAATTCTAAACCATGGTGCTAACCCAACTTTTCACTATTTTGGGATTTGGCTTCTATAAATAAAACTACTTCATGTAAATGTCAGAAATTTTAATAACAGATGCAACCAGAGCTCTACCTTGCCTGCCAGATTGCATCAGATATAAATTCAAAGTGACCGGGATGTTTTAAATTAATAGTTTAGTGTGAAGGATGAACTTTGAACTAAATAAAAGAATGTAGATGGAGATTCATTCTCTCTCTCTCTCTCTCTCTCTCTCTCTCTCTCTCTCTCTCTCCCCTCCCTTTCTCTCCACTCTCCTTTGTGTTCCTATCATTCTCTCTCATACAAACACAGATCCCACATTTAAAAAAAAAAAATCACACCTAGTACAAGAAAGTGACCTAATTGGATTACTAACTCAAAGAGTTTGATGTTTTGGACCACAGCCAGGCATGGAGGCACATGCCTGTGACCCTAGTACCTGAAAGGCTAAGGCAACAGATTGCTACAGGTTCAAGGCCAGGGCTACCTACATACCAAGACTGTCTTACCACCACCCCCCCAATCCCAACACACACACCACAGAGTAAATTAGCATTCAGATTACACTTGTTGTATAATAAAACTATTAGTGTAAGTCGATAGCAGCCCTGGCCGGGTCAACCTGAGCATCTATGAAAGCTCTTAACAGAGGAAATGGAAGCCTCTAATCACTGCTAACATTTATCTCAAAATCAATTCACGGATCAAGGCCATTGGAACAACACTGCTATTCTAGACTCTAGAGCAACACTGTCAAATCGAAGCTTGTACAATGATGAACACGTTCTACATCTGTACTGTCCAAAGGAGCAGCCCCCAGCTGCAGGTGGCAACTGAGTGCCTGAAATGTGGCCAGTGCCACTAGGGAGCTGTACTTCTCGGCATTATTCCATTTTAATGCTCTCAAATGAAACGGCTGCTATAATTATACTGGGTAGTTTAACTTCATAGCATCAGTAGAACTTAAAAATAAAATAACTCAGGCTATTTTATTTGACCTACAATACTTACTAAAATAAAAAATGAACTTTAAGTCAGGCATGGTGTTGAACGCCTATAAATCCCAGTATTTAGGAGGCTGAGGCAAGAAGACTTCAATGAGTTCAAGACCTGTCTGCCATGGCTGCACAGTGAGTTTAAGGCCATTCTGGTGGGATCCATAGTGAAACCCACCTCAAAAATTGAAATAAATAAACAAACAAATAAATGCATTAAGCTGGGCATAGTAGCTTGGGCCTGGAAGTCAGAGGCAGAAGGATTGTACGTGGGCTATAAAGTAAGCCCAGTCTCAGAAAAAGGTGTGTGTGTGTGTGTGTGTGTGTGTGTGTGTGTGTGTGTGTGTGTGTGTGTGTGTATGGTTTTTCAAGACAGGGTTATAGTCCTGGCTGTTCTGGAACTTGCTTTGTAGACCAGGCTGTCCTTGAACTCACAAAGATTGGCCTGCCTCTGCCTCCCAAGTGCTGAGATTAAAGGAGTGCATTTTAATGGGCCAGAAAGATGGTTCAGCATTTAAGAGCACTGGCTACTCTTACAGAGGACCCAGGTCACTCACAGCCATCTAACTTCCAGTTCCAGGGGATCCCATGTCCTCTTCTGACTTCTGAGGGCAGCAAGCAGATACATGGTAAACATACATGTATATGGGCAAAATACTCATACACATAAAAATAAATCTAAACATTCAAGAAATTAATTTCCATGGATATTCTTATCATTGTTTTTTTGGTTCTTCAAGACAGGGTTTCTTTGTGTAGCTTTGGAGCCTATCCTGGCACTCGCTCTGGAGACCAGGCTGGCCTCAAACTCACAGAGATCTGCCTGCCTCTGCCTCCCGAGTGCTGAGATTAAAGGCGTGTGCCACCAATGCCTGGCCTATTCTTATCATTTTTTACAAAGAAAAAACACAACTCAATATTAGTCTATCACGATGGGCATTGGTGGCATAGGCCTTTAATTTGGGGACAGAGGTAGGTGGATCTCTGTGAGTTCAAGGCCATAGTCTACAGAGCAGCATCTCTCTACTCACTGTCCACAGGCCACCCTTAACAGAATTACATAGTTTCTGAGGCCCTAAGAAGCTATTAAGTTCCTAGGTCATTCTTATGCCATTAAAAATTGAAAAGCATTACAGTGTAGCACACCATCCTCCAACATTATGTAGGCAGTTGTACACAGGTGAAGCCTATAAGCCTATAAGCCTAGCACTCCTGAAGTGGAGGCAGGAGAATCACAAATTTGTGTCTGAACTACAAAGTGAGTTCCAGGCCAGCCTGAGCTACATAGGGAGAGCTCCCAGCCGCACCCCTGCCACACACACACCTATGCTTGAAAAACTGTGTGGGTATCATTTTTTTTTTTTTGTAATCCATGATGAAAATGAGGGAAAAGTCCAGAATCATTGTTGTTTTCTGTCACCAATGTATCACATTTATGAGAAAGCAACTACTATTCTTACCTTCTGTAATTTACAGAACAAAAAACCCACCTTGCTTAATACAAAGGGCTTGATGCTTCCAGTCCCAAGTTCTAGGTTTGCTTTCGAGTAGGCAGATGCTAGCTGTGAACTGAAAGAAATCAGTTCAACCTATTTTCTTTTCTTTTATTATGTATACAACATTCTGCTTCCATGTATAACTGCACACCAGAAGAGGGCACAAGATCTCATAACAGATGGTTGTGAGCCACCATGTGGTTGCTGGGAATTGAACTCAGGACCTCTGGAAGAGCAGTCGGTGCTCTTAACCTCTGAGCCATTTCTCCAGCCCTCAACCTATTTTCTTGAGCATACAATAACTCAGAACTCCAGCATGGAGGATGGATGGAAAACCACATGAATACATGTTGCTGTGAGAAGAACATTATATTTGTCTTTATTTTTTTTAATTTTAGTTACATTTTTTAAATTTTTCATGTAATATATTTTGGCCATATGCCTCCCTATTTTTGAGGGATGATTTAGTTTTGCCCACTCTGCCAAATACCAGCAAAAATTAATTTTTGGTTTCTTCCTCCAAAAATCTTTTCCAATTATAATTTCAAGATTTTGGATGAGCCAGGCAGTGGTGGCAAACACATTTAATCCCAGCACTTGGGAGGCAGAAGCAGGGGGATCTCCAGATTCAAGATCAGCCTGGTCTACACAGTGAGTTCCAAGACAGCCAGGGCTACACAGAGAAACCCTGTCTCGGGAAAAATAGTGATAATAATTTAGATTGGCTACAATACTTTTTTAAAACATGCATGTTAATTCTGTCTTCCATCCTAGGATCCACATTTTGGATGGAACACATACCATGCTTGGTCTATTATGCACACTACTTTTAGGCACTTATTACACATTTACATTTAGTTTTGTTTGAGAGAAAGGGTCTCATTATGCAATGCAAGATGACCTCAAATTTACCAAGTAGACCAAGTTGGCCTCAAACTCACAATCCTCCCATCTCTGCTTTGCATTCAAACTTTTTTTTCCATAACGATATTAAGCCCAGAGTAGACCTGCCATAGGGGTGAAAACAGTTTGGGTCATAAAAGCATATCCTCTTTTGGGACTGTAGAGATTATCATTGGTTAAGAGCACTGGCTGCTCTTCCATATAGCCCCAGTTTCATAACCAGCACCCACATGGAGGCTCACAACCATCTGTAACTCCAGTTCCAGGGGGTATTTGGTGCCCTCTTCCGGTCTCTTCAGGCACTGCATGATCATGGTACACAGACATAAAAGTAGACAAAACATTCACATACACAAAATAATAAAATTAATTTATTTTTTAAAATTAAGTATATCAACTCTTAGCCAAGCACAGTGGCAGATGGCCATTAATCCCAGTATTTGGCAAGTGGATCTCTTGAGTTCAAGGCCAGCCTGGTCTATACAGTAAGTTCCCAACTAGGGCTATATAGTGAGACCCAGACTCAAAAGACCCCCTAGTCTCCCAAAGCATATCATCATCACTTATAACTAAAATGAAAGGATCTTAAACTTACTCAGTGTCTATTACTTTTTCCTTTAAGTACAGCTGGACTTGGCTAGTTCATCAAACACAAAAATTTAAATAGCCATATACAGTGGCCATACACCTACAATTTCAGCACTCAGGAAGCAATAGAACGTGGTTTCAAGGGCTGGAGAGATGGCTCAGCGGTTAAGAGCACGGGCTGTTCTTCCAGAGGTCCTGAGTTCAATTGCCAGTAACCACATGGTGGCTCACAACCACCTTGAATGAGATCTGGTATCCTCAGCTGGCATGCAGGCACAAGACTGTATACATAATTAAATAAAATCTTTCAAAAAAAGAACGTGGTTTCAAGACCAGCTTGGACTATATAGTGAGCTTCAGGGAAAACTGGGCTACAGTGAAAGCCTGTCTCAAAATAACAAAAACATCAACAAAAAGGGAGGTGGAGAAAGTTATAAATATTTCCAGAGATCAGCAGTGACATTAAAACAATGACAAGCTGTACTTATTCAACAAAGTTATCCAGAGTGTTAGAAGAATGGCTTTCTGTCAAGCTTCACAATACTCAAATTAACTGTAGTTTCTTCACCTGTAACCACAAGCAGCAGATTTTTCCAAAGCCAAAGACACAAGTTTTTGCACTCTTGTTCTTTTGGTACCTACCCTTGTTTATGGGTCTTCTGAAAGTGTTGTCTGCCAGGAACATGGAGGCTAACTGCATTTCCTCTGTAGAGCTCTGCCTCAGGGCAGTTTCCACTCAGTATTCCCACTCCAGGACCTATGTCAACCAGCTTTGAACAAGGGACTCCCCTCAGCAAGCTCCAAGCGTTCTGCCTTTCTCAGAAGGGCATGGAGAACCACAAGAACTCTGTGACTTGCAACTACCCTTAATCACTGGCTTTCTGTTCACGTCTCCCTCATTTCTTATACCCACCTTCCAGAACTTTCTTGGTAAGAGCCTTCACTTGATAAGAAACTCTTGCAGATGACTCTTTCTGTCTGCTCTTGTGGAAAACGAATCCTAACTGAAGCCTCTCAAGCACTGAAGTTTCTGGAATCCTCACATAAATTTATATACAGCGATTGCTAGCTAGATTTCTTTCTTTCTTTCTTTCTTTTTTTTTTTTTTTTTTTTTTTTGGTTTTTTGAGACAGGGTTTCTCTATAGCTTTGGACCTATCCTGGCACTCTCTCTGGAGACGAGACTGGCCTCGAACTCACAGAGATCCGCCTGCCTCTGCCTCTGCCTCCCAAGTGCTTGGATTAAAGGCGTGTGCCACCAATGCCCAGCTGCTAGCTAGATTTCTATAAAGCTTTTTCAGTGTCGGATATTTTACATTCTCTTTTTCTTTCCCAGCTTGTTTCAAAGAGACATGAAACCATAACCTTTAAAAATATTTGACGACTTCTTCATAGTTGTTTAAAAATTCTCACGACTGCTCTCCTAAATTGGTAAATAGCTGCCTGCCATGTAGCTAGAGCAAAAACAACGTTAAATAGACAATATGGTTGCCTCACTTGAAGGGACAGAGAGAGACCAGCTGTTCTAAGCAGGTTCAAATCCTAACAGAATGCAAACCTCTTCCTTACTCCCAGGTCATTTCTTGTCTAATTATTTTAAGACTCTTTTTGACTGTGCTATTTTTAAAATAGACCAGAGAGATACACAAATTAGCTGGAGGGTTTTTAGAGCCACTAATGCATTGTGTTTAATAAAAGCTAATCCCATGTAAAATTGCAAATATAATTTTATTTTGGTGCCTTTCTTCGGCCAGCTGAAGTTTGAAGTCCTTCATCAGGACAGAGAGGAGAGGAGACAGCCCAAGATAAAGTCTATCCCAAGCAGGGATCACCTAACAAAGGTGGTTAGCAAGCTCTAAGCTAATTCCAGCCCTGAGCTGCCCGCCCCACGGAGTCTGCCATAAATAATAAAGCATGGAGTCTCTTCCTTCTATCAGGTGGCAGTGGTCACAGTGCCTCAACGTGACAGCCCCTCCCCTTTCTGCTTAGTTTTTCTCCATTTTCTTCTCACTTTAACCAAACTGCGTACCCTTTATTTCATAGGCAATATGGCAATATACAATATCAGAACACTGTCACATATCAATGAAGACTCGGGAAAATAACATAATTAGACTCCATTTCATCAAACTGAAGTCCAAGTAACTGAACTCTCTGAGGGTCCAAGTTCCTTCTACTATCGCTCTAATGTTTCAGCACAGCATGAAATGATAAGCCAAATTTGGAGATGTATTCAAAGGAAGTCCAAGGAAGGAACAGGACGACTATCTACTTGGATAAAGTGCTCTCATTTTTCCCATTTACAATCTCAATCAGATACTACAAAGCATATGACCACTGCAAAGGAGATAAATATGAAACTCTAATCTTGGGACTAGCAAGTCCCATCCCCTGTACTAAAAAAGAAAAAGGAAATCCTTGGGCTGCCGATGTAGCTAAGTTGTAAAACACTGCCATACCACGGAACAAGCTATGTGGTCTGATCCCAGGCAATGCTCAGTTAATTATAAAAACAAAACAAGTCTATCTATATTTCTTAGCTGTCCTAAATTCATTGGACTCCTTCAGCTCACATTAACTGATCGCCTCCTAGATGTCAAATGCTATCCTGGGTGCAAGCAAACAGCACTGAGGCAGAGAACAGAGTCCCTGTTCTCCCAGGACTGTGTCCTGGGAGCGAAGATAAATAAGCAATGTAGGTGGTACCCTGGCTATGATGTACCCTAGAAGGAACCTATTCCTCATACTGGGTTGCCTTACCAAGCCTTAATATGAGGGTAGGAGTTCTACCCCAACTTGATATGCCGTGCTCTATTGACACCCTTTCTGAACAGAAACAGAGGAATGGAACGGCCTGGGGCTCGGGGTAAGGAATGGTAGGAGTAGTGGGAGGGGAAACTGGTTGGGATGTAAAATAAATGAATACATTATTTAATTTAAAAAAATGCACCCTAGAAGAACATTAGATTTTAGGATTAAAATACCAACATGTTTCTAAAGAGTAAACTAGGATTAAATAGAAAATTTTAACATATATAAACATTTTATTCCCCAAAGATAAGAGCAATATAATCAAGATAAGTACATGAAGTTTCACAACAAAGGCAAGTTTATTCTGTGTGCTACTGTACAGAAGTCATTTTGGTTAGAACTCACAAAACTGAGGGCAAGCCAGAGTTTCTCGTTCCTTGACCGTTAACCAGTTTGCTCTACCATAGGACCATTCTTGGATCTCATCCCAATAAATGGACTATGGGTTTTTTGTTTTGGCTTCCATTTTTAAGTCTTATAAATTTGAGACCCTTTGGGCCTATGTTTTCTTCAAGATTCATTTTTGTATATTATTTTATATTTGCCTGTGCACATATATGTATACTACGTGCATGCCTGGTGCCAAGAAGGCCAGAAGGGGTTATTAGATGTCCTGGAAGGATCCCCTGGGAACTGTGGCTACAGGTGGTTGTGAGCTGCCCTGTGGGTGCTGGGAACTGAACTCTAGTCCTCTGAAGTGCAGCAAGCATTCTCAACCACAGGGCCATCTCTGCTGCCTACAGATGACACTCCTCATGCCAGACATGATAGCCCACACCTATCACCCCATTACTTGGAAGGTACTGACAGGAGGATCAAGAACTCAAGGCTGCAGGGTGGTGGTGGCACATGCCTTTAATCCCAGCACTCAGGAGGCAGAGGCAGGCGGATCTAGGTAAAATATAGTGGTTAAAGCTGAAGATCAGAGAAGCAGAGTGGCAGAGAATTCTATACTCAGACCAAAGGGGAGCTCCTGTCCTCAGACTGAATCCTCAGACTGACTGCCTGGACTGCATCCATCTCTACTAAAACTCAGACTGCTTCAGACTAACTGCTGCTAAGACTGCACCACACTGCATCTCTTGTCTCCTCCCACCTTACATTCCTCTCTCAGTCCAGCTGTATCACTCCTGTCTCCACTTCCCTAGTGCTGGGATTAAAGGTGTGGAATTCCAAGTGCTGGGATCACCTTTGTGTGAGCTGTTTCTCTTTTAGACTGGATCAATTTCATGTGGTCCAGGGTGGTCTTGAATTCACAGAGATCTGTCCTGAGTGCTGGGATTAAGTGTGCACCACCACTGCATGGCCTCTATGGCTAACTAGTGTAGTTGGCTTTGCACTCTGATCTTCAGGCAAGCTTTATTTGTTAGATCATAAACAAAATATCATCACACACACACACACACACACACACACACACACACACACACAAATAAATAAAGCTCAAACAAACAAAAAGAGCCCAGAATCTGTAATTCCAGCCGCAGTAGGCAAACTGCCCTGAATTGGAGGCTAGCCTGGGTGAGTTCTAGGCCATCCTAGGCTACAGAGTGAGACTTTTATCTGAAAATTCCCAAAATTACATAAACAAATAAGCCAGGAAGAAGCTCAGAGACACAGTGCTGGCTTTGTGTGCTCAAGAACATGTGTCTAATCCCCAACACCAAAGTGAGGACAGAAACAAAAGAAAAGTTAACTATAAAGGCAATCTATTTAACATCTGTCAGAGCACAAGTTGCTTGAAGAATGGGATAGGAAAATATCTGCAAGCCCAGCATGCTATAAGGAAATAGAGAGTCTTTGTTATTACAAGAGAAAATGTCATATTGAGGTAGGGTGCATATCTGACAAGAAGAATGAAATAGAAGGCTCAATAAATAAATAAACGTCCTAGGAACTCAATTAATGTTTAAAGGAAGTGTGAGTCACCAGTTCAGACACTGTAGATTTGCATCATGCTCACCGTCCAGATGGGCACAAAGGTGATGCCTGGTAGACAAGACAAACATTGATCTACAACTCCTGGTACAATGAAGGAACTCTTATGCATAACCTCCCTCTCTGTTCTCTGGGAGCTTTTACCTTAATAGTAAGGTGCCCCATCGAGGAAATGAAGCTAGCAGAGTACCCTGAGTTGGAGGCTATCGGGAATGTATTCCAGGCAAGCCTGGCTACAGAGTGAGACCTTATCTCAAATCTCTAATAAATGGGGGTCTGGAGAGATGGCTCAGGGGTTAAGAGTACTGGATGCTCTTCTAGAGGACCTGGGTTCTATTCCCAGCACCCACCTGGTAGCTCCCTACCATCTGTAACCCCCCTTCCAAAGGATCTTCTGGCCCCCCACAGACACTACACACAAGGTATGCATTCAGGAAAAACACAAAATTGAACTAAATAAATCTAAAAACAACAACAACAACAAAAACTACTCCAATAAAAAAAACTAAATAAGTGTTGTCCAATACTAATAATAGGCAATGGGCTTCCTGAGCCCTATGAAGGAAAGCCACAGAAGGAAAAGGCATTTTTAGAGAAAAAGGAGCCTATACTGAGAGGCAATTCATGTCTGGGTAGCATAGTGGGGACACACAGAAAGAGACTAGAGTATGGAAACACAGGTAAAGGAGAAATACATTCTGTTGATCTATAGACAATCACTGTAAGTATAGCCTACAACTATCAACAACTATCTCAAAATAACCAATGAGAATCCAAAGGTTCACAACACACAGAGATGCCAAACGTTTGAGGAGATGAAAATGCTAAGTGTCTCAGCTTGATCTTTACAAGCTAAGTACACATGTGGAAATACTCTTACTCCAGAAATAGGGACAAATATCTCATGTCAATTTTTCAAAATGAAGGTCAAGCAGCTCAGACAGGAGGCTTGAGGGGTGAAGGACAGTCTGGAATATACAGTGAAATAGAAACTCTTCAAGGACAGTGACAGAATTGAGTTAGTGCCCCCTCCAACCTTCGGAACTCAACTCCCAGGACTCCCTGGTGAGCAAACACTGTCAAGTCACTCTGCTGTCTCTCACCTGAAAATCCCAATGCTAGAGCACACATATTTTCTATTATTAGCGCTTTGGGTTTTGGTCTTTCAGACAGGGTCTCAAGTACCCTAGACTGGCCTTGAGCTTGTTATATGGTCCAAGATGAACTTGAACTTCTACTTGTTGATCCCCCTCTCAAGGGCTGGGATTACAGGTGTGTGCCACCATATTCAGTTTTAGGCCTTGCTGGGGACTGAACCTAGCGTCTTGTGTATGTCAGACTCTATCAATTGAGCTACACCGATTAGCCCTTAAATTGATTAAACATTAAATGCACGTGAAATTCTCAGATTCCAGTGGAGATAAGGGCAAAGGATATCTGGAACACCTGACAGACTGATTTTTAAAAAGGAACACTCCGAGGCTGTGAGCACTTCCTAGATCAGTGGGGAGGCTGATCCTGCCAGACACAGCTATCTCCCTCAGAGCCAGCAGAACTAGAGTGGTCCTATGTTTCCAGAAGAACACCCAAGGTGATAGTGAAATGTGTCATGCAGCTCTCTTTGGCGTCACCCATGCTCCAGTAAGTAACCTTTCACCTATACTTTATAAGCAAGCTCAATAAACTCACTGGCATTACCAAAAAATAATAGGAGCTAGAGAGATGATTCAGTGGTTTAGCGCACTTATGTCTCTGGTTAGATTCCCAGCACCTGTATAGTGGCTCACAACCGTCAGGAAGGCCAGTGTCAGGGGAATCTAACATCCTCTTCTGACTTCTGTGGGCCCCAGACACACATTCGGTATACACACATACATGAAGAAAAAATATGCATATGCACAGAATAACATAAACCTAAATAATCTTTTAAAATAAATAAATGGTAAGCTGGGTACAGTAAGTGGCCCATCCAATGAGATACTTCAGAGGCTGAGACAGGAAGATGGCAAGTTTGAGACAAGCCTGAGCTACATAGCAAGTGTTGTAATTTTAAAAAGTGGTGCTTTAGAGAAAGACACCATGTCTTGGTGGAGGGCTTTTTTATTGGGGGAAAGTGAATGAGAAAATGGGGAAGGGGAGACTGGTCTCTGAGGACAGGAGTGGCAGACGAGAGAGAGAGAGAGAGAGAGAGAGAGAGAGAGAGAGAGAGAGAGAGAGAGGAGACACAGGCAGAGAGAAGGATGGGAGGTGGGCAGGGCCCTTTTAAAAGGGAACGTAATGAATGTACACAGGCTTAGTGGCTGTAGCTGAGGACAAATCCTGTCAGAACCCCAAGGACAGACCAGTACAGATGCCTGAATAGTAACAGCAAGATCCTACAAAAAAGAGAGAACAAAAGTGCAAAAAAGTGGAGTAAAGAAGAGGACAGGTGCTGGGCGTTGGTGGCGCACGCCTTTAATCCCAGCACTTGGGAGGCAGAGGCAGGCAGATCTCTGTGAGTTCGAGGCCAGCCTGGTCTCCAGAGAGAGTGCCAGGATAGGCTCCAAAGCTACACAGAGAAACCCTGTCTCGAAAAACCAAAAAAAAAAAAAAAAAAAAAAAAAAAAAAAAAAAAGGAGAACAGGGAGGTAGAAGGAAGGAAAGAGAAAAGAAAAGTAGAGGCAAAGAAAAAAAAAGGATAGGGGGAGGAATAGTGTTTTTGTACCCACGTACAAAGCTTTGGAAATGTTCCACTCTCTCCAGGAAATGAAATCACAGAGCAGAGCTGACCACATGAACTGCAATCATACTTATCATTCTAGGTTTAAAACACCAATCCTGTGGTATAAAGTAAGTGGGTATTTATTCAGGAACTATGTGTATAAGGTGGTAGGCACTATTCTAGACACCAAAATACATCAGGGAACCAAAATCCTGCTCCAATGCAGCTTACATGTTAAAACAGAAAACATTGATGTCCTTCACACACTAAATGCTATTTAAAACTCATTCTATACAGATCTATAATAAACCATACCATGTGAGCAAATGCCCCAAGCCAGGAGGTAAAATGTGAGAGGTAAAATTTTGTTTGTATTATCCATCTTCGAAAAAATGTTTTGAGGATAATTCTAGAGGCTGCTTAGCATTTAACTCAACTTCAAACATGTTAGGTATGTATGCACATGTGGAATAACCAAAGAATATTCTCCCTAAAGCATCTACACACAGGATCACGTGCTGAATGAAGTAAGTGCACACATTCAAGCGTGTGAGCACACAAACACACTCACCCTTTAGAAACAGTTCAGGAAAAAAATGTCTTGTAAGATTTAGGTTATAAAGCTATACTCCGCCCTCCACCCCTGGCCGCCACCCAGGATTTCACAACTTCCCTGTATCCTAATTGGGGATTTAAAAACTTTTAAAAGCGAACGTAAATTTAAACCATATAAGGACCCCCCAAGTCAAGGCAGGATATACAAAGAAATAAGCTTGCAATAAACCTAATTAAAATCCAAACCATTGCACTGGTTGGTGGTGGCACACACCTTTAATCCCAGCACTCAGGAGGCAGAAGCAGGTGGATTTCTGTGAGTTCTAGGCCAGCCTGGTCTACAGAGCAAGTTCTAGAACAGGCTCCAAAGGTAGAGAGAAACCCTGTCTCGAAAGGAGGAAAAAAAAAAAAAAACAACCCATTGTAGCATGAAAAAGATGAGCTAATATTGTTAAATAAGAATTTTTCTAAAAGGCATACTCTAAAGAAAGTAATATAAACTGGGTCCAAATTTTCATAGCCTAGGATTTGGACTAAGCCTAATGGAAGAAAGGAGCAACCCCAGCATTCTACAGCTCTGCTGCCAGGCAATGGGCAAGGGCACTGCACAAAGGACTTTATCAGCTTGTATGCAAACAGTGGCTCAATTGTGAGGGCAGGCTACATTTCAGTATTTTAGAAATCTGCAAGCAGTGTGGCTACCAGTGCCTGCTGCTGCGAGCATATTCTATACACGTGCAGTCTCCCAGTTAATTAACATAAGAATTCATCCAGAGAATTCAGCCAGTCACCAACCACAACGTGGGTCACATAAGCACAGCACAGGGACCACAAATAAAAACAAAAGGTGGGGCATGGTGGCTCATGCCTGGAATCAACCTGGGCTATGCATACAATGAGACTTGTCTCAAAATAATAATAATAATAATAATAATAATAATAATAATAATAATAATAATAATAAGTCTGATGACTAAAACATTGAGAGTTTCCTAACACCAAGCCCTCTGCTCAATGGCACACTTTAATATCTTTTTCTTCTTCTGTTTTTTGGGGGGATGAGGGAGGGGGTAGAGATAGGGTTTCTCTGTGTAGCCCTAGCTGTCCTGGAACTAGCTCTGTAGACCAGACTGGCCTTGAACTCATATCGATCCACCTTCCTCTGTCTCCCAAGTGCTGGGATTAAAAATTTGAATACTAGATTTTTAAACCACCAATCCTCAATTTGAGTAACTGATAGACTCGAGTGACAAGAGCTGGCACACAATCTGATGTCTCTGGAACTCTTGCTAAGCAGAGTCTTGAAGAGGCAAATTGAAGCAGTGCACTTGACACACTGGTCCCAGGGAAGGGATTTCTCCCCACTCAAAAAGAACCCGCTTGGTTCTGGAGGCAGTAGGATTCCCATCCCCTGAAACATATCGTTTTCAGGGCAACACCTCTCCCAGAGGCTCTGCCTCCCCTGCAGCCTCCTTTTGGGCTGGAGGTGGCTCATACCCTGGCTCTTAGAGCACAAAAACATGGGGCTCTTGGCAGTCGCACATTGCATTATAGGTTACTGAACTGTCCTGATTTTACGTATCATCCTAAGTGAACTGGGTAATCTTTACTTATTTGTTATTATGATTATTAAGGTTTGTTATATCATTGTGTCTTTGGTTGATTTCTTGAAATGGGGTCGTTGTGTAGCTTGGGCTAACCTCAAACTTCAATTTGAGATCTTTCTGCTCCAACCTCCAGGGTAAAATACTAATACATGCTAAAGTCCCGGCTCTAGCATTATTGTGAAGTCCTTATCATTGCATTATGGAAGCAAACTGATACTTAAGTAAGCAAAAGGAGCCATTTTTCACAGTAGCTTAGATTTGACAGCAGCAAAACTCTTCACCCAAATGTACAACGATAATTCTGGGCTTGCCTGGAGGGAGGCTGGTGAGAGATACCAACACATTGGACGTTCTCATTTGAATCTCACACATGCTGGATGTACACAATAGAGGAACAGGTGTTAGTTACCCCACTCAGATTATTTCTGAACAAGGCATTTGTAAGGGGTAGGCCTGGTGACCAAGGCATCTGTTTACACTATACAGAGCAGACCTTCTGCAGCTTTCCAAGAGAAAGTTTGCTAAACTTTCTAACCATGACTGTGGCTAAAAGCTGAAGCAGTAGATGATCTTTCCAAGGACAAGTCAGTCCCCTCAGAATCAGGCTGTCCCTCTTGGTGTACTCTGCTCTGTTTAAAACTGGCCTGAGAGAACAATTGTGGGGGCACACTCCTATAGTCCCAGCATTCTGTAGGTGAGGCAGGAGATAAGCAATTCACACTGAGTTTCAGGCCAGCCTGAGCTACAGGAGACCTTCTCTCAATAACAATAATTTTTTTAAAAAAAAGAAGAAGAAAGAAAAGATATCTTGGGCTGTGGGCATCCCCACAGCCGAATAATGCTGTTTAGCTCCTGAGCTGGAGCCTCTAACAAAAGATGGCAATCTCCCTAGGTTGCTGCTGCTTATTTAGACATTTTCTTACTTTTCTTTTCTTTTCTTTCTTTTTTTTTCTTTTTAAGACAGGATTTCTCTGTAGGTTTGGAGACTGTCCTGGAACTCTTTGAAGACCAGGTTGGCCTTGAACTCACAGAGATCCGCCTGCCACTGCCTCTCGAGTGCTGGGATTAAAGATGTATGGCGCAGCCCTGGGCATCTTGACTAACAAAAACCAATGGTGGTGAGCTCACATCTTCCTGAATTTACTTAGCACACTTGATGCTCTGCTTATAAAAATAAGTACACCATAGTCCTTAAGAAGCTGACTCTCCGGGGGTGTAGGCAGACCTGGTGTATTTGGATGAACTTTATAGAGAATAAAAATAAAAAGCAAAATTCGAAGGGGGGTAGACAGATCCAAACAAATGTAAATAAGCAGGATAGTGAGGCCCACTCTCCCAGACTGCTGCCCTTTGTTCCTACTAGAGCACATCTACATACTACCTTTCCAAGGCTCTTCTGTCTTCTGTTCAACACAGAGCGCGGGCTACCACCTCCTGTGCTCCTGGGACAGCCTTACCTCTCCTGGCTTCCATCCACCTAGCTGAACCAAGTTTCCCAAGCCTCTCTCCTTCAGCCTGGATCTCTTGCCTGGCCCTGCACAAAGCATATCCACCTCTCAGTTCCACATCTCCAGTTCACACCAAGTGGTATCAACCGGCACCTCAAACCTAGTGTTCAGGTCCCAAACTGAACACAGCTCTTTCGTATTTCCTCTTAATTACAGTCCCCACAGTCTACTGATATCCTGAGGACCAACTAGCGTCCTGGCTGACTCTTGCCCAGCAGTTGTTTGTGTTGGTCCTAAACCTTTCCAGCTCCCACATCTTCTCTCCATCCCCAAGCAAAGGCAGATGGCTACTATCTGCACCTAATCTACTGTTGAATCATTCTCAAGAGGACTCAATTAGGCAATAAAACACCTTGGTTTAAAAAGCCTACGCTATCTTCCCCATTCCTATCAAGGTAAGTTGGAATCTTATAAATAACAAAATGCCTTTGTTACTTTTATAGGACCAGTGATTTGCAGCCTGGTAGGACCCCTTGCCCTAGCAATGAGATCACAGCTCAGATATTACTTTCCCCAAGGAGCTTTACATCTGCTGCCCCTCCCTCCCTACTCCTACGAGAACAAGCATTCACATTCACACCTGCCTACCTTCTCACTGGTCTCATCACTGGGGCAACCTACTGGTACCTCTGTACACAGCTGGCACTTACAGGGTCTCAAAACTAAATGACCAACTGATTTTTCCTAGAAAAAAAGTTTATCTATTCCCTATTTCTTATGAACTACAATATCTATGTGAGATTTCCAAATATAACATGAGTCATTTAAGAGCCTGTTTCTTTTCCTTATCCATGGTCCAAACAGCCAAACACAGGGAGGGTGCCCAAGTTTAGAGTTCTTTCTTTTACAGTCCTTTCAGAACTTTAAATTTAGGACTCTGTGGGGATATGTGAGGAGTCCACAACTTCCTACCCAGGAGATTAGGCATTTCCCAGAGTCCAAGTTCCTGTGATTACTGTAATAGACAATTAGTACTTATAGTTTTACATGTGCTTTAAAGCATAGCCACTCTGAGAACAGGCGCCACTGTCAGACACATGGGTCTGACGGAGGAACTGGGGCTCGGAGATATCAAATAACTCGCCTAAGGTTATAGAACTAGTTGGTGAGCAAAGCAAAATTCAAACTTCAGGTATGACTCTAGCGTCTCCACTTGGGCTACAGAAAATAGAAAATGAATGTTGCACAAATGAATAAATACATGCAAGTGGGGCTGGGGAGGCAGCTCAAAGGTTAAGAGCAGTTGTCTGCTCTTCCAGAGGTCCTGAGTTCAATTCCCAGCAACCACTCGGTGGCTCACAACCATCTCTAATGGGATCAGACTCATCTGTAACGGGATCAGACTCCTTCTTCTGGTGTGCATGAAGACAGACCACTCATATACATGAAACACATGAAAAAATTAATCTTAAAAATATTTCCTCTTAAAGTAGCATCCTTATAGCTGTCTAATGCAATGGTTACAAAAAAACCTTAAAAATACATGTATGCATGCATACATGCACGAAGACAGTAAACTGATCAGACTGACCCAATTAGGATAATAATAAGTGGGAACTTGGATAACCCAAAATACATGTATATTTGATTTTCCACAGCCTTAATGGAAGGCAGAGGATTTAGGCAGCATAAAAAGATAGACATTGTAAATTCTCCTGGGAGCACCCCACCCACGGACTAAGACTTTTGCTCTTCCTTCCTCTTTGGGTGGAGAGCTTACAGGCTCACCATCCTGCAGTCCCGGACAGGACTTGCTTCCAGTCTCAGGTAGCTAGAATACACAGTAACCATGAGGTAAGGAGGGAAGACAGGCCAGGGAAACCTGCAGTCTCGTTGGCAGCTTACCTCCCTCAGCTCTAGTCTTTGAGCTACAGCTTCTAGGCTCTCCTGGCCAGTGCTCTCCACAGACAAAGTGAATTCCACAAACTCATTATTGAGCAGCTGGATCCGTGCAACCAGGCAGCTCTTGCTGGACACAGTGTAGCGCCGGGTGCGTTTCAATTTTAGTCCAAATGGCAGTGGCATCTTCTCCCTTCAACAGTGGAGGGACCAAGAAGGACCAGCAGTGATGGGGCCAAGCCAAAGCAACCCTCTGGTGTCAAAACCAACTCAAGTCTCCAGTTGCTCATCCGACAGCCGCTGCCGCCATTAAAAAGCAACTGAGTCTCCAAAGGCCAAGTGATGGGGGCATCCACGCCAGCGCTGAGGAAAGAGAAAAGCAGTTACTATGGGCTTTGCTTTTAAAAACAACAGCAACAATAATAAAAAGAACAATGCTGTAACTGAGTAAAAAGAATAAGCTTTGCCTTCCTGCTGGAAGAAGAAAGGTCTAACAGGAGCAGGGAGGTGGCAGGAAAAATTTATCTCGAGAGCTGAGGGTGGGGCTGAGGGTCAGACCCCACCCCTCATTCTACCTCACTCACTTCTAGAGATAGCAGCGGATTAAATGAGACAATGCCCAGCACGTGTATACTCCAAAGCATTAGCTGTCATCTTGCGAGTTTGGAGGAAGGGTTGTTTTTTTCATAGATAACTCTTTCGAGTTTCCCAATGCTCAGATGTCTTCAGTTCCTGATTGTGTTTATGAAGTGCACAACAAGAGACCCGGTCCTTCAGGCAAATTAACCCTGAACCCCAAATGGGAAGAATGATCCCATCTAACATATGGCAACTGGAGAGGTTGAAAGGAAATAAGGCGCTTAACAGGGCTTTCTAAAGCCCCTTCTGGTTCTTTATTAACACCACCACAAAGATGTGAGTATAAACAAATTCTAAGCACCCTAAAGATGCTCGATCTCAAATCATAGCACTTCTGAAAAGTAGGCTCTGGACCCGGGTAGGGTCACCTAGGGAGGCTGTAGATGCTCACCTAAAGAGGAGGGCGAGGCCTTAGAAGCCATCCTGGTTAAAGAGGGCAAGCCAGGCTGGACAAGCCCATGAAGCCAAACGCAGCAGAGCGCCTCAGCTCCCGATCCTCGGAGTCCCCTCCCCTGGATAAAAGCAAAGCCGTGTTGCCTGGCCAACCGGGAATGTCGGAAGCCTCGCAAGCCCCGGAACCCTCCGCCTGCGGCCCCGTTTCCGGGCGGACGTGCTCCGAAAGGACCGGCCCCCTGTGATCGGAGGAGGGAGGATTTAAAGGGGCCGGCGTTAGTCCTACAGGCAGGCAGAGATTGGTCGCTCGGTTTGAGGCTGTATCCACGTAACGGCACCCCCAAAACACGCTACGTTTTTTAACCACACTTGTTGATGGTAACTTCTGCGGTGAGGTAAACTGGGGGCGAGCGGCAGCTCGGGATTTTCATGTCAACTAGAGTTATTTTTCTCACAAAATTTGACAAAAATCTCAGTTATTTCCACCCCTCGCACTGCTGTCAGTCTCACCTCCGCCCCTTCCTCCCGGGATGAATCGTTTAGCCGAGCAGGGTCCTCGCTGATTACTGGATCTGGGTGTGAGGCCGTGCGGTCGGATAGTCTGTCCCTAAGCCTCACCAGGCAAACAGAACCCAGGCCTCAACAGAGGCGGCTTTCTCCGGCTCACGCTAACGTGGACCTAGCTGGGTATCCTCCGATTTTTCTCCATCACTCCCAGTCTTCCTTTCTGTCCTGCTCAACAGTCTGAGACTCAACCCCAGAGGTTATGAACACCCAGGCCTGCGGGAAGACTGAACTAGAAAGTGAGGTTTAGACTTTGCCAAACTTAAGTCTTGGAATTCCATTCCACAAATATGTACTGCGTCTCGGAGCACAAGACAGCCTGGTGAGCATCTTGAGGGAAATCTAAGACGAATCCTAAGCCGTCTCTGCCCTTAAGGAGATTACAGGCATCTATAATTATATTCAGAGCTGTATCGCTAATAGGGACATGGTCAAGGTTTCTAAACTTTTTGTTTTGCTTTTTAGAGCTCTGTAGTGAGGTGACCTCCCCGCCACCATTGCAGGAAGATAAAACAAGGGGCAGAGGAATACCAGAGGGAAAAGTGGAAAAGTACAGCATTATGTTAATATTTGCTGAATACTTTCCTTGGGTAAAAGCATTACTCCGTAGAAAGAATGGGGAGGAGGGACTATAATAAGAGAGAGTCTCTACATGCAATATTTTTCAAAGTTCTTTGTTATTCCCAGAGTAGAAACAGATGAAGTGGACACACAAACACACACACATACACACCCACACACACACACCACTCCAGAAGGCACACCAATCGTGTCCCTGTAAATTTAAAAACAAAACAATATGGGTAGCATGCAAAGTATTATCTCAAGAGATAGAGTTGTAGATTTCAGTCTTACAAGTTGTGGTAACTGGAAACATTAAGTAATGTGTATAAAAAAGACAAGGATTTGTATGTCCAAAGGAAAGACATCGGATTTAGGTACTATCAAATGTGTTAATTTCTTCACTATAAAGATGGAACTATGCCTTAAAACCAGCGTACTATACTATATAACTTAATAATTAACTTAAGTTCTGATTAGGTAAACTCAATTTTCCAATTGGCCCTGAGATTGGAAATGTTTTACAGCATCAGGGATAAGAAAAAGCCATTTTTTTTCTTTTTGCAGCTGTTATAATCTGATTGTTATGTTTCTGTGTATTTCCTCCTAGGAATGTCTGATTTCTTGAATATTCATATAAAACCCACTGTGGCAAAAGTCCTGCTTGGTAACTTCAAATTGTATCATTGATGAATATATCTCAATGATGTCATAAATTATGTTTGACTATTACAGCCAAAAAGTAGAAATTTAAGGTACTCTGAGGAGAGCTGAGGTGTCAACTACTAAATGAAATAGGCTATATCCATTACAGAATAAGGAAAAAATGCATGTTAAATTCTGCTTCATAAGATTGCAAAAGGTGGTCTGCTTCTGATAGTGAGTTCATTTTCATTTTTCTTGTCCATATCCCCTTCCAAAGGTTTCTCAAACTCCCTGTAACCCTGAATCTTACGGGACACCCCACCCTAAGTCGCTCGCCACATGTTCATGGAACTTTGCCACTATTCCTTTAGCATTAAATAATCATTGAAAAGGAAGTATCCGGCATTTTTAGAACATCTTTATCTTTTAGTGCTTTCAGTTAATCCTATGTTTCTCCCAAAACAACGTGTGCGCATTGAGAATCTATGGTTAAATGGCCTACAGACAAAACTATTTTCCGAATGAAATGGCTGTGCTCCAAACTAAAAAGGAAAGGAAAAGAAACCTGTCAGTAACTATTAGACAGACATAATGCAGTTGTCACTTGCAGCTCGTACATAGTCAGAACATGTTTTCTAGTATTATCTATTATCATAAGGCTTTCTCGGCGGGGTACGGGGGGGTAGGGGAATAAGACTAGCATTCTCAGAGCAGCCAATCTAATCAGGGTTTGCAGAAACTACAAGTCGAAGTTTGCAGATCCAAGAATTCTCCGGGAGTAAAGACGCTTTACTCCAAACCGAAACAAGGAGTTGCCAAGCCGTCCGTCCTTTATGCCCCTGTCGCCAAAGTTATCGGGCAACTTTCACACTCCACATATTCCGAGAGGCACAAATATGTCCAAGATTTCAAACCCTGATCCAGAATTAAGCCGCAGCCATCCGCGGAGGAGTGCGGAATAGAAGTTCCAGACTCTTTTTAGAAATGACTCGAGGAGATCAGAGCGAGCCTGGGAAGGGAAGACTTCGCTCTTTGTTACGCCCCTGCCCGAGTCCCCCGCGCCTCACCTGCTCCGGCTCCCGCCGGGTCGGGGCCGCGCGCCTGCTCTGCGTCCCGCCTCCCCGGGCTCCCTCCGCGCGGCCGCTGCTCGCCGGTCCACGTCCCGGGCCCGCGCTCTGACCGTGCACCTTGCCCGCAGCCGCCGGGCCGCTGCGGGACTCGCTGGGGAAGCTCAGGAGCTGGGATCGGAGCTGCGGGGCCCGCGTCCCTCCCCCTAGGCCGGGCGCGCGGATCCGGGGAGGCGGCGGCGCGTGACCTCAGAGAGCTGGAATGCGGGCGGCGGGGCGCGGGGGAGGCCGGACAGCTGCGCCCGGCCGGCGGCCGGGGAGGGGGCGCGCCGCTGCTGTTTTTAACCGTGTGACCAGTTATTTTAAGTTTCCAAATAAAGCGGAGCTTTAAAAATATATATATGGAAGGGAGGGGGGCGTTATTTTGGGTCCAGGTAGAAAGGGATCTTGGTGCTATACTTGAGTGGTGGTCTGTAAAGTAAGTGGGGTTACTAGTGTACTTTGCTGAAGAGGGTTCGAGACGTTCTGCACCCGCCCCCCCTTTAGTACCTGCTCCTCCAGTAAGTACACACTGCTCCTCCGTAGGAACTCTGAACCGAAACATGGAGAGAAGTGAAAAGCTGACACACATGGGAATGGGGATGGAGGTGCTACTTCCCAGAGAATCCACTTGATAGGGAGCAGAGAGGCATGCCGGAGAGTTCTAGAAGTAAGGGTGACCAGAGAAGCCATTCCAGACCTAAAGCTCTCATAGTTGAGCTTTGCCTTGGGGACCACTGGGAAGGACTGACAAACCCAAGGTAACTATGGGAGTAGTAGCTCGAGGGCAAAGAGACCTGAGAAACTGACCCCACCCCCAACCCAGACAATTGAGACCTCCTGGGGAACATGCGCCCCCGCCCCCCCCCCGAGAGAACTGTATGAATACTCCGGAGCAAAATGAAGCTCCGGGGTCAGTTTGTTTGGATTCAAATCCCAGCTCCAACCCTTACAGGCAAATTCCTTCGCCTCAGTGGAATTAATTCCTCTCCTAATAAACTGGGAATGATCTCTATCCAGTAAACGTGAGTAAAATACATGTGAAAGGTTTCACTCAATTCTAGGCCCAGCTACTAGTGCTGACCATTATACTGCATTTTTGCTACCCTCATCGTGGGCATGTGGCATCGGCTCCTCCGTGTTCTTTCCCTTTGAGCTGCTCTCATGGTTGCCTTTTCCAGTGCTAGCCTGAAATTCAGCTACCAGACCTCTAGGGGTGATCTAGAATGGCTCCCTGCCCACCCTTCTCTCCCCATCAAGAGGATCAGAGCGGCAGCTCCGACCCCTTTCCATTTGTGTCAGCCCTTCAACTCAATCCAGGACTCCACTTCCAAGGCACAGTTCTTGCCACCCTGTAGTTGCCGCACTTGGCAGGATTATTAAAAATTGTTTCACGGTGGCTTCTTTTATATCTCCTAGAATTACGAGGGCAGTACTGGGCAGACAGTAGGCACTAAATAAAAACGTGTTAATTGAATCGGGAAGAAAATGAAAGAATTTTAAAAATAGAAAATGACCATAAAACCCAAGTGGTGCTTTAGACAAGTGAGTTGAACTTCTTCAGTCTACAAATGTCATCTCCCAACCAGGCACTTAAGTTCTATTTTCCCCTCAGTCATGTTAATTTGGCAGAAACATCCCCATGGCAAGGCATGAGGACAACCCCTTCCAAGTATTACACATAAAATCACCATTAGCTTACACTTCCTACCAACGGGAGTGAGGTCATTTATACAGGTCAACCCCAACATATACAAAATAATTGAAAGCCTTCCCGACCTGCCTGCTAGACAGCCAGCTTTTCTGAAGATGGTTATTTGATCCCTATGTTTCTTTACAGAGATATGGACTATCATGTACACATGTATACATGCCTACATCTTATTACCCAGAAAGTGGTACTTCATACACTCCTATAATTGAAGGTATTTTTTTTTTATATAAAGAAAGGGTTTCTCTGTGTAACCTTGGTTGTCCTGGAACTCAAGCTGTTGACCAGGCAAAAATTATTGTTAATTATTCTGGTTTTCAAGACAGGGTTTCTCTGTGTAGCCTTGGCTGTCCTGGAACTCACTCTGTAGACCAGGCTGGCCTTGAACTCAGAGATCTGCCTGTCTCTGGCTCCTGGGCACTGGGATTAAAGATGTGAGCCACCACCTGGCAGTAATTCTTATTAAAATCTACAAATACAAATTAGAAAGAGTGCTAGAGAGATGATGGTGATGGTTCAGCAGGTATGGGCAAAGTACTGTTGTTTCAGGGGACTTGTGTCCAACTCCTTGCTCCCATGTTAGGTGGTTCACAACCTGTAACTCCAGCTCTGAAGGGCACCCAAAACCTCTAGTGTCTGCCTGTACCTACCCTTGTGTGCATGTACCTACCCCTTCCACGTACATATATACATATAATTAAAAGTAAATATTTAACAAAACTGTAGAAAGAAGGCCCTGATATAAAACGATGAAAGACAAAATTATAAGCAGGGAGAAAACTGGTTGGGAGAACCACTGAGTAGTATTTTTTTAAGTTGTATTGTTATACATATGCATATGTTTGTTTGTGTGTATGTGTGTGCACATTCGAGCACATGTCTTTGGAGGCTGGAAAAAGACTGAAGGACCTAGAACAAGAGTTGTAGGTCCAACATGGGTGCTGGGAACCCAATAAGGGGCTCTGTAAGAACAGTACATGCTCTTCACTACCTCCAGCTCCTCAAATAGTGTTTTCTTAGGAGTTGAGTTCATTTGCTATAGTATCTTGGTGACCATCCATCATATACTACTATTTTAATTACCATTCCCTGTAAGAATTCAGACTGAAGGAATTGCTTCATCCTAGAAAGACAGGGATGCCTAGGAGAGAGGGTGAAGATTAGAACTAATAAATGGGAGATGCTTGGGTCTGGAGAGATGTCTCCATGGTTAAGAGCACTTGTTGCTCTTGCAGAGGATCCTGGTTCAATTCCTAGCACTCACGTGGTGGCTGATAACCATCTGTAACCCTAGTCCCAGGGGCCCCAACAGGTGAAATCACCTTTATGCCTGGCATCTTTACCTTTTTATCTCTGACTCCCTCGCTCAACACTGCATGAGGTACCACACCCACACATTCAGGAATGATGATTTTTGAGGATCAGCTCTTTTGGACCTCAAGAAAATGCTGTTGGTCACATTTGCATTTAAATGGGCAGGACAACAGAAAGGGTGCCAGCCTCATAGCCACAGTGACTGGTGTGACAGCGCTTCCCAATACTCCGGGATTCTTTCTAAATATTTTTTACTTATTATTATTGTGGAGGGACGTGTAGCATGTGCAGAGATTAGAGGACAACTGTGTGGAGTTGGTTCTCTCCATCCATCTTTACTTGAGTTTCCGAGATCGAAATCAGGTGTCCAGACTTGCATCATGGGAGGCAAGCACTTCAGCCTGCCCCAAGGCCCCAAGCATCTGTAGATTCTGATGCAAAGCTATTTGATTTTGTATTCGAAACCAGGTGCTTTGCATAGAGAAAGACAAATAAGATGCATGCCCCACCCCCTCAAGGACTCATCCTGTGAACAATAGGTGAAGTTAAGTAAGAAAATTTACACAAAGGTATAACCCAAATGGATTGATGATGCCTAGTTAATCATTGTGAGAATCCTCTGTTTGAGTCTGGAAAGACAAATACAAGTAACTAAACATTCAAGGAAAAGAAAAGCATTCCAAGTTAGTGAAAACCCACTGCCTCTGCCTCCCTCCTCTCTCTCTCTCTCTCTCTCTCTCTCTCTCTCTCTCTCTCTCTCTCTCTCTCTCTCTCTCTCTCTCTCTCTCTCTCTTTCTCTCTCTCTCTCTCTCTCTCTCTCACACACACACACACACAGCATAAAATCCAACTGAAATGTAGCCCCTAGGGGAAGCTAGCAATACAGGGGGCACCATTGTTAGAGAACTTAGGGCTTTGTAGAACAGGAGTTGGCACTCAGGCCCTGCCAACTTCATAACCAATGTTCTTTTTCAGTTCTCTCCTCTATTTGGAAGGTAGCCAAGAACCCTCTTAGCTGGCACTGTAGTTCATTGTGATCTGGCTCTCATACTATCCCTTAGGAGAAAAATATGCCATTTGTCATGAGCCAGTTTATTCTTTTGCAAGACTAATACTTCCAGTCCCTTCAAGGACGTGGATTGTGAAGCTGCATCCTACAGGGAAGCACCCTGAACAGCCTCCAGTCCCTAAGTGCCATTGGCTTAGTGGGGGCACTCTCTCAACGACTCAGACTCCATATCATCTGAGATCTGAACCTGTTTGAGTTCTCAAATACCATGCAATTCTCTTCCATAATTGTAAGCTGGCTGTCTTCAACACCTTTAAATAAATTCCTTGTTATAAATGAAAAAGAAAACAGAACAGGATCTTACTATGTAGTCAGGCTGGCCTTAAACTCACGATGCTCCTGCCCTAGCCTCCCAAGTACTGGGACTGCAGACATGTGCCACAATGCCTGACTTTGGATACATTTGTGTGTGTGTGTGTGTGTGTGTGTGTGTGTAGGCCAGAAGTGGGTGTTGATGTTTTCTTCAATTGCTTCACATCTTATTTCCTAGACAGGCCCTCTCACTGGACCTAGAGCTTGCAGATTTGCCTAGACTAGCTGACCAGCAAGCCTCAGGGATCCCCCTGTCCCCAGCTCCCCAGTTCTGGGGTTACAGGCACGTGACACCATGCCTGGTTTTTTACATACGTGCTGGGGGTTATTCAGGTCTTTACATTGGCAAACACTTTACTGACTGACTGGCCCATCTCTCCAGGCTGAATACCTTTTAATGGAAGTGCTCTTTTTTTTTTTTTTTTTTTTTGTTTTTTCAAGACAGGGTTTCTCTGTGCAGCTTTTGGAGCCTATCCTGGCACTAGCTCTGGAGACCAGGCTGGCCTCGAACTCACAGAGATCCTCCTGCCTCTGACTCCGGAGTGCTAGGATTAAAGGTGTGCGCCACCAATGCCCGGCTGGAAATGCTCTTTTTTTTTTTCTTTTATTTTTTTCTATTATTATTATTATTATTATTATTATTATTATTATTATTATTATTAATTCAAGTTAGGGAACAGACTTGTTTCACATGTAATTCCCCTCTCCCTCTCCCTCCCCTCACCCCCAATCCTTCTCCCCCAGGAAATGCTCTTTTTATACAAGATTTTTTCCAATAGTAACTATATTGTTGAATGTCAATTTGTTTAAGTTACAATAATGGTAAAACATGTTCCTACTCTTAGTTATGGAATGGTGGATAAAAGAATAGAAAAAAAAAAACTTACCAGGCTTTTGACTATGTGATGAGCACAGAGACTTGGTCCTACTCACCCATGTGCTCTTGCTTCTAGCACAATGTCTGGCTCAGTGCAGGCATTTAATTTTTAATCAACAAAGAGAACGCTGCTGGGAACTGGCCACAGCTTGAAATGCTTTGCAAATATTAACTTACCTGCACCTTATACAGATCCTTTGTAGGAGAAAACAGTATTATATCTATGCCACAGATGAGGAAACTGACACAAAGAAAAGAAGCAACTTGCCTGAGGTCTCAGAGAGAGTGGCAGGGCTGCACTCAGACTCAGACAGCATGGCTCCACGGTCTCTGCTTCTCTGTCACTCTGCTTCTCTGTCTCTCATCAATGTTTCATGACTGTCTGGTCACTGGATTTACCCAGGAAAAATGATTTCGTAAACTAAGTCTTTGATTTCCTTTAACCTAGACATATTTGATAATATGTTTATTATGTGCCTACCATCCTCAAAGAACTTCTGTAAAATATAAAAGACACGTGGTGCTCAGTTTATCATTTTTGTTAGGGAGGATGAATACATACATAAATAGATAGTCACATGAGAAAAACGTATGATATCATATTAGTTTCCATATAGATGCTAGAAGAATTCAGAAGATTACACGCAACTGTCAAGGGGCCTGTGGCAGACAGACTCTGTGTAACCCTATGATTCCTACTCCCTATAATTCCTGTGATTGTGGATGGCTCTAACTAATGGATACGATGAAGACAAGAGATTTCGTGGGTATAAAGAAGGTCCCAACTCACTTGATTTAGGGGTCAGGCCCTAGATGAGCCCAAATGAATGAGATGAAAGTCCTCAACAGAGGAACCCAGGTGTGCTGGGAGGGACCTGTATCTTTGCTTAATTAAGAGAGCAGCCACCTTGGTGAGACCCATCTTCTAAGACCAGATCATGGCTTCTAGTCCACAGCTGGCAAAAAAAGATGGAGCCTTTGCTCATAAAGATCTGAGGAAATAATTTCCTGCTCATGAGCCTCAGGTGGGATTCTCCCTTAGTGAAGTCTCAGATGAGAATGCAGCCATCTGCCACCTCTGCCGAGGCCTGCTGAAACTCCCAGCTTAAGACTCAAAGGAAGCTCTGCTTAGACTGCTTAGACTGCCAGAAACTGCAAGATAAGAAATGTGTGTGTTCTAAAGTGCTAAACCCGTGGTCCACTGGACACACACCAAGAGCTGACTAATGGAAACTAGTTCTTAAGGAGTTGGGCATAGTTGGTGCATGCATGTAATCTCAGCACTGGGGAGGCTGAGGCAGGGGGAACAGGAGTCTAAGCATTCTGAGGCCATGCCACAAAGCCAACACGAAAATAAATTAAAAAAATAAACACACTCCACACCACTTAGAGAATTGAGGAATGTGGGGCAGATGGAAATCTCTCTAGATGTCTGTTCTTAAAAAAAGATTCTTCCTTTCATGTCTGGTGATCAGGGACAAGGAGAGCTGGGGAAGTCCACTGTGGAAACACTGTGGACTCGGAGATGATAAAGACGGCTTTCCATTGGAAGCAGAAAATAGAATGCCCATAGCTACATAGGGTCTGGGAGTGGTTTTCAGACGAGAACAAGGTAAATGGAAGAGTTGATCATTATTAGCACAGCCATGATAACCAAAGTGAGAGGCTGACCTACTTGTTTCTAGGCAAGAGTCCAGTATGCTAAAGAACTTTTAACTGTGTTAGAATCACTCTGAGTGGTGAGTTCTCCCGGGGTGTGTATTGTGAGCACCCTTTCTGGTGCTCATTTTCCTATAAACCATCAAAGGTGCTAGGAATTGGACAACCTGACACCTATTAGCCACCATTGAACTGTCCCTTGCTGCTCTGGAGTCCTTGAACAACCAGCCAGACCTCTTATACCAGCACCACTGGGCATTCCACCCCGAAACAACTATGCAAACATTGCAGGTGATCGTCCCAGCTCCAAGTCGAGCAGGTGAGCGCTCGACTCAAAGGAAGGCTGCTTGAAATATTTTGTAGCTGGTATTTTGCGATCCTGAACCTTGCAGAACTTCAAATGAACCTGCAATTATTTCTTCCTAGGCCAGAGGGCAAGCACTTTTCCTTGTTGTCTAGGAGAGGCATGGTTGTGATTGGTGAGAAGAAGCAAAGTTGTGATTAGCTGGGCTTGGCCAAGACAAATAGCTGTGATTAAGCCAAACATCCATTTTAAGCTACATAAGCAGGCTGCTTGGGCCTGGGAGACACTCTCCTGTGTTGCTTCCCTAGGGTTATGACAGTAGACCTAACTAGAGACTTCTCTCAAGTCCTCTTTTTCTCACTCACTTTCAGCTGTGTGGACCAAAAGAGAAGCAGCAGATAGAAGAGCGAGGGAGATGTTCAAGAGTGCCCAGGGTAAGACAGAAGGCAGCAGCTGCAGAGAGGGACCATAAGAAGTGTAGAGCCAAAGTGAACCTGCAGGCCCTGGTTCAGGAAGAATTCTCAGGTCTCTAGGGCCAAGAGTGTCAAGCAACTGGCTGAGAGCTGTAACACTGGCTGCCACCAAGGCCTGAGGAATCCCAGTACCTAGAACCTATAGGATGCTGCAACCCCAACTTCTAGGCCCAAGGAGCTCTAATACAAGTAGGGCTGGTCCAATAGGCCAGGCCTGCAATCAACTCTAACTCTAGAGGGCGCCACTTGCCGCTCATTTGGAACACCAGAGGGCGCTACTGCCACTCTTCTTGCTACCTGTAGCTGGCTGATTGCTAACAACAAATAAGGGCGTCCTGGAAATCAGTGTCCTTCAAAGAAGCAGTTCAGAGAGGGAGGGCAGGAGGAGGATTTATCTCTAGTAAAGTACACTGATAGTATGGAAGAAAATAGGCAGAACCAAAACCAGGAGAGAAAGGGTGTTCAGAATTAAAGTAGCCAACGTGGTGGTCCACACCTTTAATTCCAGCACTTGGGGGCAGGTGGGGTGGGGGTGGGGCAGAAGCAGGTGGATCTCTGAGTTGGGTGCCAGCCTGGTTTACAGAGAGAGTTCCAGGACAGCCAGGGCTACACAGAGAAACCCTGTCTTGAAAAAGACACACAAAAACAAACAAAATAACCACTAGAATTAAAGTAAGGGCAGGCTGGATGGGTGCCGTTGCTACTCTGGATATTACCTTCCTCCTCACCAAGTGTAACCATAGTATATTAAGAAAATAAGTCTCTCTTTGCTGGAAGAAAAGGAAACTGCAAAGGTTAACAATTTGTATCAATCCCATATTGATACCTGAGGTTACATTTGAACTCAGATCAAGACCGACGATGTGTGTGCTATACATTACTTCGTCTTGGGCTGGAGAGATGGCTCAGAGCTTAAGAGCACTGGCTGCTGCTCTTCCAGAGGACCTGAGTTCAATTCCCAGAAAAACACTATAGTGAGATCTGACGCCCTCTTCTGGTGTGCAGGTGTACGTGCATTTACAGCACTCGTATACATTAAAAAAAGAGAGAGAGAGAAAAAAAAAGAAACCCTGGAAGGGAAGAAAGGAGGTTGTTTCCCTGGTTTAGGAAGGGCTAGGTGAAACCAGGTTACCTGCACGCCATTGTCCTCTGTGCGACCAACAGAGGGCGCCAGAGCACAGCTCGCCGGGACCCGCCAGGGACGATGGAGCGCATGCGTGTGCGCAGACGCATGCGCGCTGCCTCCCCCCTTGCACGGGGGCGCCAGCAGGGGCGGGGACACGCAGCGCGCGCGGTCGGAGGCGGAGCGGCGGCGGCGGCGGCGGCGGCGCGGCGGGCAGGCTTGCAGGGTGGCCCGCCGCGGCCTCCAGGTAACCGAAGCGCCGCGCAGTCAGTGCTGACCCGGACGCCTCGCCGCTGAGCCATGGAAATCGGTACCGAGATCAGCCGCAAGATCCGGGTGAGGCCCGCGTCGGCCGGCCGGCGGGCGGGCAGGCGGGCGAGCGGGCGAGCGGGCGAGCACTGGGCCTGGCGGGCGGGCGGTTGTCAGGAGTAACGGGGCGGGTGGGCCCGGCCTGCGGCGTCTCCTCAGCGCGGGCCGCCTCTGACAGGGCGCAGGCGCGGCTGGGCGGCTCGGGGGACATCCGCGGGCCCGTGGGAGCCCCCGGGGCGGCGACCGAGGAAAGCGCCGTGCGGGGCGTGGGGGGGGAGGCGTCGGGTGTCCCCTCCCCCACCTTCCCTCACCCCCGGGGCGGGGAGCCGGGGTCGCTCTGTCACTGTCGTGGTTTTCACGCGCACTTTTTTGCTATTTGTCTTTTTTTATTTCCTCCTCTCTCTTTCCTCCTTAGAGTGCCATTAAGGGGAAATTGCAAGAATTAGGAGCTTACGTGGGTAAGTTGAGTCTTGTCATTTGGCCTAAATACAATGTAGGGCTTGCGGCGCATTGGATGCGTGTGAGTGAGTCTGCTCAGAGCTCTGCCTCGAACTCGGGTGTTCCCAGGTTTCCTCCCCGCCCCCGCGTTTCAGGAGACCTTCTATGTACAGCAGCCCCCTGAGACCCCCCCAACCGACCCCACCCTACCCCACCCCGTGTCCTGTCTAAAGCGCTGTTTTGGAAACAGTCTAGCTTTTTCCTTCCGCCGAGGCTGTCATTTTTTTTTTTTTTTTTTAAATCGGTGATGTTTGTCCGAATCCTGTTCTGTTTTTCTCGTTGTTACTTTCGTCACGACCTTTAATTTCAGGTCTGTCATTTTGGATGTGAACATTTGATGCTTCTGGCATTTGCCACAGAGCTGGCTCAGTGAGTTTTGTTTTAGAATTTATTATTATTATTATTATTATTATTATTATTATTATTATTTTAACGTTCTTCCTACTGGAACCTGAGTAGGAGTTCATTTTCCTCTCTTAAAAGGAATGTTTACTTTGGGCCAGGCAGTGTTTAGCTGTTACGTATACACAATAAAAATCACCACTAAATGTAAGTGATAATGGTCCCCAGTCGTACAAATGGAAAACAAAGGCTTCGGATACATGAACAGAGTCGTGGGAAGAGGCCTGGTCTCACTCCGAAGCTGGTGGCTTCAGAAATTGTGGGTAGCTTACATGTCTTGAGACCCTTACTAACCTGCGGAGTCAAAACTGTTTTCATAATAGTTAGGAGGCTTGGCTTTTCGCTATAGTTACATTTGGATTATATGAAAGTAGTGGTTGGAAAACGAAGTTTAAAATGTAGTCACATCAGATTTTCCTAGACCTCTTTGTCAAATTACTTCTTTTTTTTTTTTTGTTTTTTGAGACGGGTTTTCTCTGTGGCTTTGGAGGCTGTCCTGGAACTAGCTCTTTGTAGACCAAGTTGGTCTCGAACTCAGAGATCCGCCTGCCTACCGAGTGCTGGGATTAAAGGCGTGGACCACCACTGCCTGGCGTTACTTCTTGTAGTTTTAAAAAAAATAAAAGCCAGTTCCATTCAGAATAATAATGGTGAAACAGTTAATGTAATGCTTTTAAAACTGGGTTCTCAGCTGGGAGGTGGTGGCATAGGATTTTAATCCCAGCACTCTGGAGGGAGGCATTGGCAGGCCGGTCTCTGAGTTC